>NW_021167079.1:3255184-3294274 GCF_003711515.1 Sodiomyces alkalinus F11 | reverse complement strand
AATAATAATAATAATAATAATAATAATAATAATAATAATAATAATAATAATAATAATAATAATAATAATAATAATAATAATAATAATAATAATAAAAATAATAAGTTCGGCAATTATATTTAATAAAGGCCGTACTTAATCGACACGCCTATTAACCACAGGCGTGTAATAAGAGCAAAATCGATAAAACTATCGGGATAGAGATTATAACTATTACCTCCCTCCCGGGATACTATCGTAGCGGTACCGTAATACCAGCGCTACGGTATAGCTAGAAGAGTCGTGGGATAGCGTCGCCCCGGCCTTAACTATACAGAATTCGTAACGGACCCACTTTTCGTAATATAAGCGCTCCCTCCCTTACCCGTGGTAGGATATAGCGCGGAACCGATATAAGACCGAAACGGGACCACCGCGCCCCCCGGAACTAAGAGTAACTAAAATCAGGGCAGAAATTTAGGCCTTACTAGCTAACGGGAACACGATTAACTAAGTCGTAGAGCTAGTAGAGGAACTAATTATAATATATAGTACCCGTAAAGACGCCGGTACGATACCACTAACGTATTTACACATTACCATTTATTATATTATATGAGAGGAACTCCAAAAAAGGATTAACGGCACGAAAAAGACCTAGGCTAATATTATAGCCCGGGCTCCCGTAATAGTACTGTTATAAGACCCTATACCCCCTAAAGTGATCCCCGCTAGGTATTACCGGGAACTAATTATCCGCTAAGGAACCCTCCCCGAAGACTAACCCTTTAAGGATAGGACCCTAAAGGAGATTATCTAAGCTATAAACACCACGACTACCCGATACGATACCGTAACGGCACGGAAGCTACCGAGCGGAGATATTTACCTTACCTTTACTAAAGGGGTATAATAGTAGGCCACCTATAAGGAATAATAGATTAAGAAGGCCTTTAGTAAAAGAGCTACCCTAGCCGTACGCACTTACCCTATACTAGCTAAGGCTATCCTCTAGGAGGTCCTTAACGCCTTATCCGAAGAAGACCTACTAGTATCCTTATAGGATATAAACCCCGAGGTAAAAATTATCTAAGCACGATAACGGGTACCCCGCCGCGGTACCGGTAGGGTAGCGCTCCTCCTTATCGAATCGGCTTTACCGGAAAGGGTAACAAGCCTTATCCGGAATACCCTCCTCTTTAAGGGGGATAGCTATATTTATAAACTATACGACCCCGACCTTAGCCCCCTAAGGTGCTATAAATACCTATACTTCGGCTACTAAGCGAATAGCTACCCTATAGCAGAGAGGCTATACCGTTACTACGCTAAGCCCGAATTAGTATACCCCTAAGGCCTAGAATATTATAAAGCTATAGCGCCGGGGCGCCCCCGCCGCTATACTGCCTATACCGGAGATTATAATACCTTTAACGATTTATACCGATTACTAAAGAAAGAGGCCCGCGAAGCGTATAAGTACCGAGCCAGGGACTTTAATATTACTCGCTCGACCGAAGCGGTATACCCGCGGTAGCGTAGATCTTTCCCCCGATTATTATCGCCTAGGACTAGGACTAACCCCTCCGTAAAGGTAGGGGTTAGCCCCCGAAAAGGACTAAGGGATAGGAGGGCTCCCCGATACTAGGCCCGATAAGCGCTTATATAGTCCCCCGCGGGACCGATAAGGCACCGTAATAGGAACCCTAGAGCTAGACCCCGGTTATACCGGGTACGTTATCTTAACCCCCCCTTTAATTAATAGAAATCCACGTCCTTTTATAGAATATAAGGAGGAGTTAGGCACGGCGGGAGCTACCGCTCCAGTACCGCGCTAAGTACGACGTGATAGTAATTTAAGAACCCGGCCTTAACCGCTTCACGAAAAGCCCTGTATACTCCTCCTAAGGGGTATACCGGCTAATCTAAGGAGGAGGCCGCGCCCTCCTATATATCTATAAAAGACACCCGTTATATACGTAGACGTGGCGGGCCTACTATAATATCTATACGGTTATATTCGGTACCGGAGATAATACCCTTATAATCTAATCGATCTACTTAGAGAACTACTAGTTAACTAGGATCCCTTAGAATACGCCCCTACAAGATATATTCGATACGGCACCGTTACGGGGCTAATATATTCTTATAGGGGGCTTTAACCTATACTACCCCCTATAGTTATAGCCACCGCGGTACTACCCCTAGGCCGATACCCTGCTTACCTTTATAACTCGGTAGAACCTCGACCTAATAACCCCCCCCGGAATAACTATATAGCACTGCTTAGCCTAGCGTGCTAGTATTATCGACCTTATATAGGTAACGTAAAGGCTCCGCTATAACTTTAGCGGCCCGGATAAGACCGTTATTGGGTTTAACTACTATTTATAAACAGTCCGAATCCTTATAGAGACGGACGCCTTACCGATTACCACGACGATACCACTGCGGAACCTAGCCGGGCCCTACTAGGTCTAAAAAGACTTTAACCCCTTATAAGTCTTTTAGCTTACTATTACACGGCTATAATAGACCGGCTCTCTTATATTATTAGAAGATATCGACTTAGTACTAGATAACCTAGTAGTAGACCTTACGACTATAGCCGATAAGGCCGCGCTGCGCCGCTGTGAGGACACCCCTAAACGGCTATCCACCCCTTAGTAAAACGCGGAGCTAACCGCCTTTACCTAGGAAGTAAGGCGCCTTTACCATAGATATATATCTAGGAAGTCCCGGAACCGATAGGACGAGTTCTAGGAAGCGGAGACGCGCCGGGATAAGGCCGTGGCGGTAATAACGCGGATATATTAGCGGTACCTACTCTACTTAACCGGGAAGGATATTAGCCTTCTTTAATAGCTATAGAAATAGGCATAAATTAAAGGGGGCGTATTACCGGACCCCCTATTAGTACTACTATTATACTAAGACGATAGCGCTTACCCGGTAACTATATACATAGAGAGGACCGAGGTCCTAAACCGGAAGTTCTTCCCCCCCCCCTCCCTACTATCCCTAGGCCTTTAGGCGCGGAATCTCTCCCGGGGTAGGATATCTGCTAAGATATTACCGTAGTGGATATATAGGGGCGTCTTAAGAAGATAAAACCTTAGGCGGTATTAGGCCCTAATAGACTCCTAATAGGGCTCCTAAAAGTATATAGACCCCCTTTATACTAAAGACTTAGTGCTATCTTTATAGCGTGCCTTAAAGCGAGCTATTACCCGAGGAGGTACCGCTACGCTACTATAGTAGTCCTTAAAAAAGAAGCCCGGCCGCCGGCCGATTACGGGATAGTAAAGGGCTAATAACCGATATTACTCCTTAGTATAATAGGTAAGGTCCTTAAGGGGATATTAGCCGACCGGATTATAATTATAGCGGAGGAGTTTTAGCTCCTCCCGGAGGGATAGATAAGTAACCGGATAGGGCGGATAGGGCGAAGTATAGAGACGGTAGTATAAAGAACTACGGAGGCCGTAAGGGCGAGCTAGGCCTATAGTAGCACCGCTTTAATACTTTAATTAGATATTAAAAGCGCTTTCGACACTATCCCCTATTCCCGCCTTATCAAGGTGCTTAGAAGGAAAGGCTACCCCCGGTAGCTTAATACCCTAATTAGTAGCTTCTTCTAGGACTATATAGCCTAACTACTATTTAATAGCGAAACGGCCCCCTTGTAGCACCTCCGCGGGGGTATACTATATGGCTCCCTAATCTCCCCTATCCTCTTTATCCTTTATATCTTTACTCTATACGAAAAGCTAGAAAGGGTCCCTAAAATAATAGTAGTATATTTTACCGACAATATAAATATTATCGGTTTTAGTAGGATAAAGGTATAGACGCGGTAACGCCTTACCGCCGTGTAAAGGATATACCTAGAATAGGAGATAGCGAGCGGACTATAGTTCGAACTAATTAAGTGTGTTTATATCTCCTTCACGAAGTTATACTAACCCTTACTTACCCTACTCCCCCTTAATACTATTTCGGTGCCAGTAACGGAGGCGATAAAGTTCCTAGGCGTTTAGCTTAATAAGAAGCTTAACTTCCGATAAAATACTAAAGAGGTAAAGAGCCGCCTAATTATCTAGATATACGCTCTCTTAAGGCTTAGCGCGGTAGCGTAGGAGTATAGCTTCGCGGACGCAAAAAGACTATACCTTATAGTAATACGACTAATAATTACCTACTACGCTTTAACCGTCTATAAGATAGGGGCCGGCCCCCGGTAAGGCCCCGTAGCGGTATTTATAATAGTATAGAACCGGTGCCTTTAATTAGTGGCCGGAGCCTATAAAGCTATACCGGTTAGGGTCCTTAAAAAAAAGACCTTTATCCCCCCCCTTAACCTATACCTTATAAGCCTTAGTGCCCGGAAGGTCCGCCGGATATAAGAGGAGGGAACCGAAGATAAGATATTAGCCGGAGTATACACCGTAGCGAGAGCCCTGGCGGCACCGAATCGGTATTATAGGACCTACACGGCCCTCGCGTGGATAGCCTAACTTAACGCCCTAACGACTTAGGCCGGAAACGCGGCCCCGAGGAAAGCCCTTATAAGGGACTAGGGTCGAATCTAGGCAGAGTTATAGAGGCTATATACCTATACCGTAGCGGCACCGAGCCGCCCCCCGATATAACGCTCCCTCCGGAAATATAGAGGACTCCTAAAGCTATAAAGCGCCGTACTTACCTAAATTGGAATAGAAACGCTAGGCCTATAAGCCTTTTTAGTAAGAGTAAGGGTACCGGGATTTCTAATAACGCGGTACCCTTACGGTAATAGAGGGGTAGAAATAGCGGAGTATATAGTACTTTAATACTAGGACGTGACCGAGGAAGAGCGTAGGGAGCTTTTCGGTGCTATAGGGAGACCACTTACGATTAGAGGGAATCTATACGACGTACTAGACTATAACATAGTAGCCGGGGCAGTTATAAGGTGGTTCCTATAACGGAAGAGGCTTAAGGACTTCCGCCTCGCCTTTAAAGTTATAGAGGCCTATAAAGATATCTGTAATACCGAAGGAGGACCGTATCGGGGATAAGGTAGTATAACGACTAATTAAGTATTAGGATAGGGGCCTTATAAGCCGGGGCCTTAGCGGTATCGACGCGGTATAATCACGATACCAATTAACTCTTATCATTATTACCTCCCTTAAAGGTATTAATACCGCTTTTAATATACTTAAGACCCTACTAGGCTAGTTAGCTAACACCGCTAAGGAGCCGTAACGGGACTAGGGGGGAGCCACTTATAAGGTGTTCTAGGATAAGGTCTATCTTACCCTCTAAACGCCTTATCTAATAAGATAACTCCTATACCTTTACCGACGCGGTACCGCCGCGACTATAACCGGAAGGTAACGCCCGGTTTAGTGCCCGGCTAAAAGACCGGGACGCTATCCCTAGGCGCTCCTTAGCCTATAACTTATTAGCGTGGAACCGTTATAGCACCGAAGGGGAATATCTATAATAGCGATACCCGCGCTATTAATAGCCTTTACCGCCACGTACGCCTAGTAGATATCTATAAGACGTTACTACTGCTTTATAGTAGTAAAGGGGACCTATCGAACTATTAGCTATATCCACCCCGATACTTATACGATACCGCCGCGACACCTAAACGACTTATATCCTTATACGGATAGCGATGATTAGTATACTAGTAATAGGCCGTGCCTATTCCTGTGGTATTAGCGTAGGCTTTTATATTATCGGGGTAAATACCTAAACGCTTACTATAATAAATATAACTACCCTATATTAACGCTACGATACTACTTTAACGCTACTAAAGGCTATATACGGTATAACACGAACTATACCGTGCTCGTAGCGGCGATTATTATTATTAGTATTATTATTATTAGGAGACGATATCTACGACTATTAGCACGCTACTACTAAGGCACCGCTACGCTACGAAGGGAACTTATATTACGTTATTACTTCGGATTACTTATATATATATATAAATCGCTACTATACTACCTAGTTAACCCTACGCCACTACGCCACCGTAACGCTATCCACGAAGCACCTATAATTAAAATATAATAGGAGTATAACGAGAAAACTAAAGGGGTATACTAGTTAGTATAGGCCGTAATAATATACCTATAAGACTATTAGCGGGAATAGATCAGGGAAAACCTATAACGAACTCGTTAGCATTATAAGAGGAAGAGGGAGGATTAAGGTATAAAGGCCTTAGGGGATATTAACTATCTAATTCCTATAATAGGGTAGGGTCCTATTCCCCTTACCTGCCGCCGGATATAGTAGGAACCCACTTCGGGGAGGTAAGAGGCGCCTATCTTCCCTACTCTCTTTATTAACTAAGTGGAAGGAATAAAGGCACCATCCTCGGGGATATAGAGAGGCTAAGGCTAAAGGGCTATAGCCTCCGCACCGTGGAGGCGTGGCGGTACCCCCTTAGCCCCTACTCCGCCGCTAACGATTAGCTTAGACTAACCTACCTAACCCTAGCCTACTATACTTCCCGTTAGCTATTAGTCTAAAGGTATAATCCAGATATATAGTAGAGACGAACCGGGGCTATATCGGCCCCGTAGCGGCACTACTCTACCTAAGGAAGTGTATAGGGGTTTTCCCCGGGTTTTACCCGGGTTTTCCCCCCTATAGCCACCCGAGAAGGACCGTATAGCCTAGAAAGGCTCTTATAGATCAGTTAGGATAGCGGAGTAAGATCGATAATAATAATAATAAGTTCGGTAATATCGTAGGAGTATATAATAGTTATTATGGCTTTAATTTAAGGCCTTAATCTTTGAGTACGGTAAGCGTTATCAGGCCTATAACGGGTATTACTACTATAAAAGTTATTATTATACTAATAAAAAGTAGTATAATAGAATAAAGGGAAAGGTTGATTAATTAAACTAAACGCTTTAAATAATTACACAAAAGAAAAGATCAAGCGATTAAATAAAATAAAAGCCGGCGGATATTTCTAGCAGAATAGCTCTATCCCGTAATAGACTCAAGGCTTTAAAATAGGATATCTGCCTTAAAGCTATTAGATTATTCTGAATAGAGTCGTTTTACTAGAGCGCCGGGCCTATTATTAAATAGACAGTAAGATTAACGGTTACGTAACGGGCATAGATTTCTCCCTATATACGATCCTCCGCAATCAGGGTGGATACCTCCCGAATTTTCAGTATAAAAGTTACAGTGGCAGGAGTTTCTAAGCGGTCGGGGATAATTCTAAGAGATTTTAGCAGTTATACACACAGATCTACAGATTTACAAGCCTCAATTGAATTAACGGATTAACTGCCCTATTACTGTTCTTTTGCGTTATTATTATTATTATTATTATTATTATTCTTACTCCGCTATCCTATTTAATCTATAGGAGTCTAGTTTAGACTATACGGTCCTTCTCGGGTAGCTATAGGGGGGAAAACCCGGGATCCTAGAGAAAACCTCTATACACATCCTTAATTAGAGTACTACCGCTATAAGGCTAATATAGCCCCGGTTCGTCTCTTTTATATATCTAGATCACACCTCTAGGCTAGTGGCTAACGGGAAGAGTAGTAGGCTATAATTCGGGTTAGCCTAGGCCGGTCGTTAGTAAGGGGGCGGGGGCTAAAAGGGTGCCGTAGTATCTCCGCCGTATAGCGGCCGCGGCACTCTAACTCCGGCCTCGCTATATCCCCGGGGGCTATACCTATTATTCCTTCCGTTTAATTAATAAAGAGAAAAGGTAAGGTAGGCGTTCCTGCCTCCCTTAGTGGGGGGGGGGGGGTGGCTACTATATCCGGTAATAGGCAGGAAGGGCAGTACTCCGCCTATACCCGCAAAAATAATAGATAGTTGATATAGGATAGGGTCCTCTTCCTTTTTTCCTCTTCCTTCCTATAACGCTACCGAGTTTATTATAGGTATTCCTTATTACGTTCCCGCCTATAGTCTTATACGCCTACCATTATAGTGCCGTACTAACTAATAGCTTTTTCTAGTTCTCTATACTCGATTTATAATTTTCCCTTAGTTATTATATATAGTTTATAGTTTATAGGTAGCGTTATAGTAGCGCGGGGTTAACTAGGTAGTATAATAGTAATAGTAATAATAATTATAATATTAACCGTAAATATCGTTATAATATAAGTATCTCTATATCGTGGTAGCGTTAAAGTAGTAGCGTACTAATAGCTGTAAATACCTTCTCCTAATAATAATAATTATCGCTATAAACGGGGCACCGTTTAAGTTATACCGTATATATAGCTTAGTGGTGCCGAAGTGGTATCGTGGTGGCTAATATATAGTAGTTATTTATATTATAGTAAGCGTCTAGGTACTTACCCTAATAACGTTAAAGCTTATACTAATACTATAAGCACTGATACTGCTTATTTTTAATACGCTAATAGCTATTATCCTTATAAGGATATAAGTCGTCCCTATACCGTTAAGATACCGGCGGTATATTAAGGTAGTCTAACTAGTTAATAAGTCCCCCCCGCTACTAAAAAGCAGTAATAACGTCTTATAGACGTTTATAATCTTTACTTTTTAGTAAAGGCTACCGGTAATAGTAGTATTGCTACGGTAAATAGTCTCCCTTCGATATCGCAGTAGCGCAGTACTAATAGCCTATAGGCTAAGGAGCGCCTAAAAACAGCGGCTTTATCCTTTAAATGGGTCATCGCTTAGAGGCTGCTTTCCGGTTATAGCCGTGGCGGCACCTTATTAGTAGAGGTAGTTCTATAAGATATTCTTTGCCGAACTTATAGTATAAAGGGTATATTAGGTGTCTTAATAGATTATTATATACGTAGTCCCTTTATAATTTCGCTACGGTACCTCCGCGGTAATAGTATAGCTAACTAGTTCTAGGGCCTTAAGTATATTAAGAGCGGTATTAGCGCCTCTAAGAGGGGTAATACCTTTAGGGAGGAGTAAAGGGCTTTAGCCGGTAACGCTTTAGTACTGCCGGGGTCCCGGCTTATAGGGCCCTTATTTAATACTAAACTAGACCGTTATATTACCTTTTCCCTATTACTATACTACCGCGCTCTTATAGGCTTTTAGTACCTTCTAGGGTAAGGCAGAAGTCGTTAAGTCTTTTCCATTATAGGAACCACTTACCTATCGCCCCGGCTTCTATAGTATAGTCTAGTGCGTTATATAGATCCCCTTTAGTTATAAATAATCTCCCTATAGTACCGAAAAGCTCCTTCCGCCTATCCTTAGCTATATCCTAGTACTAAAGCACTACCTACTCCGCTATCTCTGCCCCCTTATCGCTATAAGGGCACCGCGTTATTAGGAATCCTAATACCCTCGCTTTAGCTAGGAAAGCTTATAGGCATAGATTTTCTAATTTAATTTAGGTAAATACAGAGCTTTATGGCTTAAGGAGTCCTTTATACTTCCGGAGGGTACGTTATATTAGGGGGCGGTTCGGTGCTATTACGGTATAGATATAGGGCCGCCGTGCTTCCGCCTAGACTTAACCCTATTCCCTTATAAGGGCCTTTCTTAGGGGCGTGGTTCCGGCCCAGGTTATTAGGGCGGTAAGCTATACTATCTATATAAGGGTAGCGCGGGTCCTATAATACCGATTTAGTGTTATTAAGGCCCTCGCTGCGGCGTATACTCCGGCTAATATCTTATTTTCTATCCCCTTTTCCTATACCCGGAGGATCTTTTAGGCGCTTAGGCTTAAAAGGTATAGGTTAAGAGAGGGGATAAAGGTCTCTTTTTCGAGGACCCTAATCGGCGTAGTCTTATAGGCTCCGGTAATTAATTAGAGGTATTAGTTCTATACTATTATAAGTGCCGCTATAGGGCCGTGCTGGGGGCCGGCCCCTATCTTATAAACGGTTAAGGCGTAATAGGTAACTACTAGTCTTATTACTATAAGGTATAGTCTTTTTATATCCGCGAAGCTATACCCTTACGCTACTATACTAAGCCTTAAAAGGGTATATATTTAGGTGGCTAGTCGGCTTTTTACCTTTTTAGCGTATCGCCGGAAGTCGAGTTTCCTATCTAGCTATACGCCTAGGAGCCTTATCGCCTCCGTTACCGGTACTGAAGTAGCGCTAAAAGGGAGCGGGGTAAAGGAGGGTTAGCGTGATGTTATAAAGGGGATATAGATATACTTACCTAGTTCGAATTATAGTTTACTCGCTATCTCCTAGTTTAGGTACATTCGCTACGCGGTGGCTAGGCGGTACCGTGTTTATACCTTTATTTTACTAAAGGCGATAATATTTATATTATTAGTAAAACCTACTACTATTATTTTAAAGACCTTTTCTAGCTCCTTATAAAGGGTGGATATATAGAGGATAAAGAGGATAGGGGAGATTAGGGAGCCTTATAGTACCCCCCTGCGGAGGTATTACGGGGGGGGTATTTCGCTATTAAGTAGTAACTAGGCTATACGGTTTTAAAGAAAGCTACTAATTAGGGTAATAAGCTATTAGAGAAAGCCTTTCCTTTTAAGTACCTTAAGGAGGCGAGAGTAAGGGATAGTATTAAAGGCGCCTTTAATATCTAGTTAGAGTATTAAAGCAGTACCGCTATAGGCTTAGCTCGCCCTTATAGCCTCTATAACCTTTTATACCGCTATCTTTATACTTCGCCTAGTCCGGTTACTTATTTATCCTTTCAGAAGGAGCCGATACTCCTCCGCTATAATAACGATATAGTCGGCTAGTATCTCTTTAAGGACTTTATCTATTATACTAAGGAGTAATATCGGTCGTTAGCCCTTTACTATCTTATATCGGCTAGCGGCTAACCTTCCTTCTTAAGCACTACCACGGTAGCATAATAGCACCTCTTCGGGTAATGGCCTACCTTAAAATATACTATAAAGATAGTACTTAGTCTTTAATATAAGAGGGGTCTATATACTTTTAGAAGCCTTACCGGGATCCTATTAGACCTTAGTACCGCCTAGGGTTTAGTCTTTTTAAGGCGCCCCTATATATCCGCTACGGTAATATCGTAGTAGATATCCTATCTAAGGGGGAATTCCGCGCTTAGGGGCCTCGGAGCGGTAAGGAGGGGGGTAAGGAAGAACTTCTAGTTAAGGACTTCGGCCTTCTCGGTATATATAGTAGCCGGGTTATCGCTATCGTCTTAGTATAGTAACGATACCGATAAGGGGTTTAGCGGTACTCCCCCTTTAGTTTATACCTATTTTTATAATCGCTAAAGGAGGTTATTATTCTCCCTGGTTATATAAAGTAGGTATCTTTAGTATAGCCGCTTTGTTGCCGCCATAGCCTTATCTTAGTGCCTCTCCGCTTCTTAGAACTTATCCTATCGGTTCCGGGACTTCCTAAATATATATCTACGGTAAAAGCGCCTCGCTTCCTCGGTAAGAGTAGTAAGTTCCGTGTTCTACTAAGGGGTAGGTAAGAGTCTAGGGGTACCCCCGCGGCGGTATGGTACGGTTTTATCGGCTAGGGTTATAAGGTTCTTAGTAAGGCTATTTAGTACGGCGTTAATATCTCCTAGTATTATAAAGGGGCTAATTAGCTATAATTACGTAGCTATAAGCTAGGGGACTTATAAGGGGTTAAAGTCCTTTTAAACCTAATAGGGCCTAGCTAGGTCCTATACTAGTGCTATCGCGGCGCTCGCCGCGGTGTTTATCTTTATATAGATCTAGGCTATCTATAAGTCGTAGTCTGACCCGATAACGGTCTTATCGGGGCCGCTAAAGATATAGCGGAGTCCTTATATCGCCTATATAAGGTTAATAGTCCTAGCACGCCGGCCTAGGCGGTGCTATATAGTAGTTCTAAGGGGTTTACTAGGTCTAGGTTCCACCGGTTTATAAGGGTAAGTAGAGTATTAGCCTAGAGGTGGTATTATAGTAGTCATAACTAAAGGGGGTAGTATAGTTTAAAGTCCCCTATAAGAATATAGCGGCCCTATAGCGGTGCTATATCGAATATATCTTATAGGGGCGTATTCTAGGGGATCCTAGCTAGTTAGTAGTTCTTTAAGTAGATTAACTAGATTATAAGGGTATTATCTCCGGTCCTAAAAGTAACCCTGTAGGTATCCTAGTAGGCCTGCTATATCTATATATATAGCGGATATCTCTTATAGATATATATAAGGGCGCGGCCCCCTCCTTAGATTAGGCGGTATACCCCTTAGGAGGGGTAGGCTAGGCTTTTCGTGTAGGGGTTAAGGCTAGGTTCTTAGATTACTATTATATCGTACTCGGCACGGCACCGGAGCGGGAGCTCCCGATGCGCCTAACTCCTCCCTATATTCTATAAAAGAATATAGAGTCTTATTAATTAAAAGAGGGGGAGGGTTAAGATAACATGCCCGGTATAACCGGGGTCTAGCTTTAGCTTTATAGCGCCTACTATAATACCTTACTAACCCCGCGGAGGACTATATAGGTACGTATTAGGCCTAGTATTGGAGAGCCCTCCTATCCTTTAGTCCTTTTCAGGCGGCGTTCTCTACCCTTATAAAGGGGCCGGTCCTAGTCCTAGACGATAATAATTAGGGGGAAGATCTATAGCTACCGTGGGTATACCGCTTTAGTCTAGCGGGTGATATCGAAGTCCCTAGCTTAGTACTTATATACTTTACGGGTCTTCTTAGCCTCTTTTCTTAGTAGTTAGTATAAGTCGTTAAACGTATTATAGTCTCCGGTATAGGCGGTATAGCGGCGGGGGCGCTTAGGCGCCGTAGCGTTATAGTAGCCTATACTTTATAGGTACGCTAATTCGGGCTTAGCCTAATACCAGTATACCCTTTTTACTAGAAGGTAACCGTTAGTCTTATAGCCGAAGTATAGGTATTTATAGTATCTTAGGGGGCTAAGGTTAGGATTATATAGTTCGTAGATGTAGCTACCCCCCTTAAAGAGAAGGGTATTCCGGATAAAGCTTACTACCCTTTCCGGTAAAGCCGATTCGATAAGAAAAAACGCTACCCTACTAGTATCATAGCGGGATACTCGCTATTATACTCGGAGGATTTCAGCCTCGGGGTTTATATTTTATAGGGATACTAGTAGGTATTCTTTAGATAAGACGTTAAGGACTTCCTTAAGGATAGCCTTAGCGAGTATTAAGTAAGTGCGTATAGCTAGGGTAGCTCCTTTACTAAAGGCCTTCTTAAACTATTACTCCTTATACGTAAACTAGTATTATACCCTTTTGGTAAAGATAAGGCAGATATCTTTACTAAATAGCTTTTATACCGCTATAACGTTATATCGAGTAGTTATAGTATTTATAGCTTAGATAATTTCCTTTAGGGTCCTAGCTTTAAGGGGCTAGTCTTCGGGGAGGGTTCCTTAGCGGATAATTAGTTCCTAGTAATACCTAGCTAGGATTATTTTAAGGGAGGCGGGGTCCCGTGGTAATACTATCACGGGAGCCCGGGCTATAACGTTAGCCTAGGTCTTTTTTACGCTATTTATTCCTTTTCAGAGTTCCTCTTAGATAATATAGCGGATAAAGTTATTTAGGTAAGCTAATAGTATCGCGTCGGTATCCTTACGTATACTATATACTATAATTAGTCCTTTTACTAGCTGTATAACCTACTTAATCGTATTTTTATTAGCTAGTAAGGCCTGAATTTCTGCTTTAATCTTAGCTACTCTTAGTTCCGGGGGGCGTGGTGGTCCCCTTTTAGTCTTATATCGGTTCCGCGCTATATCCTGCCTCGGGAGGGGGGGAGAGCGCTTATATTATAAAAAGTAAGTCCGTTACGAGTTCTGCGTAGTCGAGGTCGGAATAACGCTATCCTATAATTCTTCCGGTTATATCGTAGCACCGGTATTACGGTGCCGCTATAATAGTATCCCGGGAAGGAGGCGGTAATTATAATCTCTGTCTTAATAGTTTTATCGATTTTACTCGTATTACGTGCCCGTGGTGGATAGGCGTGTCAAAATCGGTTAAGAGTATAAGCTTAGTTCTTCTACGTTATTTTACAGTTACTCTATATCTTATACTTATAACTATAAGAATATAAATAAAGTACGGAAATATATATATATATATATTTATCTAAGTAACGTTTATAGTACTTTACGGGGATATATAAGTATTGGGAAAAACTGGGGGCAATAAGTACAGATATATAGGATCGACGTAATTACTCTACACGCCTAATATAATTTGGCATGTCACACCTTAATAAGGTTGCTGTGGGGGCACCTGACATCGAACATAAAATTTCATTCCATTTTCCTCGACCACACAGGTACGAAGCTTCCATGCCCATTTTCGACTAAGGTAGATTATCATTGTTTCCAATCTCCCCGGCTGCTCTTTGGATATATCCAGTAACCTACAACTTAACCGCTCCCACCAATCCCGTACATTCCGTCGCGTGCCGATTGAGCAACCAGCACTCATAGCTATCCAGCTGGGCGAGCCCCCTTACCTCTCTTTGGTTCCGTCTCAATACTCCAAGTTTCACGTTGCTCCTTCGTCCTCCCAGGCCTTGATCCATTGTGTCACGGTCGCTTTGACAACTGTCAACCTGGCTACCCTTCAACCGAAACCTTACGACGAGGCATCTGAAGCTGCGGCCGCAATGGCCCAGCCAAATGCGGAGCCCCTTGAGGAATATGAGTACGGGACCTCTCCCCTGCCGGTCTCGGTCGCCAACATATGTGATGGATAAAGGTTCACTAACACTCCATGATAGCTATGAATCGCTCCCACCCAACTTCTCCCTGCTGCAAAACATGGCAGCAGGGGCGTTTGCAGGCATAGCTGTACGAGAACACGTGAGGACATGAGAGACGGCTTCAAGACTGACATGTGGTTCAGGAACATACAGTCATGTATCCGATCGATGCCATTAAGGTATGACCCATTTCTATGCTGTCGCATTCCACATCAGGCTTTGTTAACACCACTGCTCCGACATAGACGCGAATGCAAGTCCTAACATCCGGTCCGGCCAATGTACACAATGGGGTGACCAAGGGTACGTTTCGCATCGCTACCGGAGAAGGGTTCCTCAGTCTCTGGCGAGGTGTGTCGAGCGTTGTTGCAGGAGCAGGTGGGTACTCGACCGTCCTCGTACGTTCTTTTATGCACTTTTTACTAAACCACCTTAAGGCCCTGCTCACGCCGTCTACTTTGCGACGTACGAGGCTGTCAAGCACATCATGGGAGGTAACCAAGCTGGAGTTCACCACCCTCTAGCTGCTGGTATGTTGTGACCACTTGTTTTTATTCTCGACCGTAGGCTTGAGGTGTATCATCTGACCGGTTGCTTTAGTAACGAGCGGGGCCTGTGCTACCATTGCCAGTGACGCCCTGATGAATCCTTTCGATGGTACGGCAATGACACTTCGCCAGACGTTGTTGACGAGCAGAGCCTAGGTGCTATGGTGCTAACAACTGGTATCGTTCAGTCATCAAGCAGCGCATGCAGATGCGAGATTCCGCCAAAATGTACCGGTCTATGGTGGACTGCGCGAAATACGTCTACAGAACCGAAGGTCTGGGTGCATTTTACGTGTCCTATCCCACGACTCTTTCCATGACGGTGCCATTCACGGCTCTCCAGTTTCTCGCCTACGAGTCTATATCAACCGTGATGAACCCGACGAAGCATTATGATCCTGCCACTCATTGCGTGGCAGGTGGTGTTGCTGGGGGGTTTGCTGCGGCTCTCACGACACCCATGGATGTAATCAAGACAATGCTGCAAACAAGGGGAACAGCGACGGACCCTGAGTTGAGGAGTGTCAACGGATTCATGGCTGGGGCAAGGTTGCTCTTGCAAAGGGAAGGATTCAGAGGTTTCTTCAAGGGAGTTGGACCAAGGGTGGTCACTACCATGCCGAGTACCGCAATTTGCTGGTCAGCCTACGAAGCCTCAAAGTACGTTTGACTCCCCACTGCTGTACTGGTTAGCTTTTGACTTGAGGCTAACATGGGTATTGTAGAGCTTACTTCATCCGGCAGAACGACGCATTGTAAGGATGCGACGACTGACTGGCGCTGCACCGCAACTGTCGATCCTTAACATCACTAATGAATTCTCCAACTTAACAAATCTTGACTCGCAACATGGAAAAAAGCCGATAGTCCCACAAGGACCCGGATTGTTCAGTACTCGACCTTTTAGAAATTCCCAGGTCTTCGCATCGTGGACTTTAGGGCCGTCCCGGGTTGTCTTTTTATTTTGCTGGATCTTCCACGGCCACTTACTGGTTCGAGAGTCATGGGCTAGGTGTACAAACCAAGAAAATCAACCTTTCGAGGCAAACGGCGGCGGGGATGCGCATTCCATCTCTTGCGTGGAGTGGAGTTGTGCAAGATATACTGGAACTAGATTATGGGAACATCTCATTTACGATCTTTGCGTTCGATGAAGGATGGCCGGTATTTTCGCCAGTCGACTATGCAAGAAGGCTTTGCCCTTTGACGAGAAGTTTCAGGGTCGCTATGGGGTAGCACCGATTGCTACGCTCTCCCAGGCCACCGAACCCGAAGCACACACTCGAAGCCCTCGGTCCAGATCATGGCGCGACAATTGAACCCAAGCGTCTGTCTTGCTGTGTTCATGTAGCTTCATGGAGTGCTCTTCTGTTACCAATTACCAATGCGCGGATTGTTTGGTCGTATGGAACCCCTCAATACCTCAATGCATCAATCCCTCTGGTCACCAATAGCACTGGGCACTATCCATGGGGACCAAGAACTCTATTTGGCCAGCCTTTACCGGTTCTCTCGACTTGATCAGATTCCGATACTCTCCATGGTTTTCTTTTGGGTCAACAAGTTAGTCGAAACGGTCTTAGTAGCACTGCTAAGATCGTCAAAGCACCAACGGTAGAGCATACACGTGTGAGGGTCTCGCCATGGACTAATACGTTAACCCGAATCCCAACTGGTTAGTTACGCATACGCTCCTATTATCTGTTGGTGTTAACGATGTTGCTCTTCACACTACTCACTCAGGTAGCAGGTTACTCCAACATCAAGGCGAAGAAAAGAGCCCCTTGCCGCTTAGCGCAATAAAAAACAAATGTTTCGAAAGAAGTAACTCCGGAACTCCTCCCGCTTATAACCCCTCCCTATCCCGCAGCTTCTGAAGACCGCGGCCAGGGTGGGGGCTAGGAGAGTAGAGACGGGGCTCCCGAATGGCCATACGGGGTTTTGTAAATTTTTGCTTAAAACGGAAACCCGCCGAAACCACCGCCTCCTCCGCCAAAATGGAACTTGTACTGCTGCCCCCCTCCACCACCTTGTTGGAACATGAAGGGTGAACCGAAGGGATGTCCTTGTTGGAAAGGATGCCCCCGCTGCTCTGTATCGTTAGGGTCATCACCGTGGTCAAACCGAGCACGTAGTTCCGGATTACTGAGAACCTCGTACGCCTCGTTGATGGACGCCATCTTCTTTTCGGCTTCCTCCTTTGTCATGCGCTGCCTCACGGCCTTGTCAGGGTGATGTATTTTGGACAGCTTCCGGTAAGCCGACTTGATCTGACGGTCATCAGCATCATTAGGGACGCCGAGGACCTTGTAGTAATCCTTGGTTCTGCTGCGTTTGAGGGCCAACCTCGCTTTTTGTAGGAGTGGTTGGACCACATTTCGTTTGTCGGGTCTGCTGTCATCGAGCTTCTGTAGAGTCCGGACGGCATCCTCAAATTCTTCCCTATCCATCAAGTCCCGGGCTTGGTGGAGAAGGCCAAAGAAAGATTCTGGATTGAGGGTCAAAACATCGCCGCAGTATTGCTTGGTCTTCTTTCCATTCATCTGTCAGGGGAAAAAAAGTGAGCCAGCTGCAACCACCCAGTACATTGTGAAGGGAATGTGAGCCCGACTTACCTCGTAATAGCCTTCACACGCCATCTCTACCACCCTCATGTACAGATCAGAGGGCGCTCGCGAGGGGATAAACCCCTTCTGTCTTAAATCCTCCTCCTGGGCCGTGATGATGTTTATCAATCCAGGTTCTTGTGCAGTATCGATGAGCAGCTTGACGCCTGTCATAGGTTGGTTCTTTTCAAAAGCTTTGCTGACTTTGCCGAGAATTTTGTCAATTGTTTTTTGCTGCTTGAGCAGTTTTTTACAGGGCTTCGAATCCGGATCCGAGTGCAGACACTTTTTGGCCTGCGTCATGCCAGCATCCAGGTTACCCAGACCGTAAAAGGTTGTCGCAGACACAGTGAGGTGAGGGGCGACATCGCCCGGTCGTAGCTGTAAGACGTACTGTAGATCGCCCAGGCCCTCTTCTATTTCGCCGCGAGCAAATCGACAGCGCGACCGCATGTCACGCAGGGAGAGTGCTCGGTTCGCCATCATCAAGGCCTCCCCAGCATGGTGAACACAAGCCTCGTAATCCCCGGCCTTCTCAGCAGCCTTCGCTAGATGAGCCTCGCTCTCCGCTTGGTCGAGAGCCGCCATCTCAGCCGAGGAGGCATCCTTGTTCGCCAGCACATAATGCTCCCTCGCGCCAACCCAATCTGCGTTTCGCGACTTGATCTTGGCAAGCTGGACGTGGGCTCCCTCGAATCCAGGTTTGAGTGTCAGAACCCTGTTGAAGTCCTCCGTCGCTTGCGATGTTCGACCAAGAGAAAGGTAGGTCGTGGCACGCTTGAAGAGAGAAAGGTAATTGGACGGGTCACGAGCTATAGCAGCATCGTAAAACAGCAATGCGTCGCTAGTCTCACCCCTAGAGAGGTGAGTCTGTGCAGAGTCGAGAAGGGCGGAAACGGGTATATCGGCTGGAATGTTGTCTGCAGAGAGGGCCGATACGAAGGACACAGAAATAAGCCCCGCAGCTAGCGCAAAGGTTGAGGCCTTCACCATCATGATATGAAAAGGGATATATAGAAATAACGAACTGGGGAGAGAGAACAAGCAAAGGACGGGAAGGGACACGATGATAGGGCTATCGACGGCGTGTCGAGTAGTAAACTACAGTTTACCAGGACGTGATTATTGTGGGTGGAAGTTTCCCGTAGTCGAGTGTAGCTATGATTTAGTGAACAGGGTGTCCCCTTCGTGGTATTCTTAAAAGAACATTCATGCCTCTATAACATAAGCTATAGGCCTGCTTTTGTATGTCTATAGACCACATGAAAAGTTGAAAAGCTGTCCTTACTATTCGGGTGGGGCGCATCGCATTGCATGCCTAAGGTACAATTGTATAGGTACCTACCTAAGTATCCACGTGTTATCGTATGGGCACACGGACCACGACGTGGTCCCCCCTAAAATAATCCCCGCTAAGTATTACCGTAAACTAATTATCAGCTAAGAAACCCTCCTGGAAGACTAGCCCCTTAGAGCCAGGACCCTAAAGGAAATTATGTAAGCTATAAACGCTATAACCACCCGATATAATACTGTAGCGGCACGGAAGCTACCTAGCGGAGATATCTACCTTACCTTTACTAAAAGAGTATAGTAGTAGGCTACCCACGAAGAATAATAGGTTAAGAAGGCCTTTAGTAAATAAGTTACCCGAACCATATATACTTATCCTATACTCGCTAAGGCTATCCGTTAGGAGGTCCTTAATATACTATCTGAAGAAAACCTACTAGTATCCTTATAAGACACGAATCCTAAGGTAAAAATCCTCCGCGTATAATAGCGAGTACTATCAGATAAAGCGTAGTCAAAATCGTCACAAAATAGGTCAAAATTGATTAAGGCAATTATATATAATTATAACTGTCTTAGACCGTTAGGGAAATGCTACTACCGTATTTTATATAGTGCAGATTCTGTAAGCGTCTACCCGGATTATACTCTTAATAATCCGGCCTATTACGTAACCGAAAAGACTATAATCTATTCGATATACCCCCTAATTACCCTAAACGTTAGATAGGCGATTAAAGCTATTCGTAATCGGTAGATAATTTAAAGTAGATATCTGCTAATTAGTTATAACAAAACATTATGTATAAAATTTTTTATTAGGGACTTTAGTATCAAGGTTAATACGTATGACTTTTAATCATTATAATATTGGTTCGAATCCATTAGGTCCTATTCTATAATAATATATATAATTATAGAATTTATAGTAATAGATTGGTTTATATAAAAAAAGATTGTGAAGAAAAAATTTATTAGCGATTATAATTTAATGGTAAAATCGCCGTCTTCTACACGGAATTTGTTGGTTCGAGTCCGACTAATCGTAAGAGGTAAAATATGTATTGTTATATAAAATATAGTAATAATAATAATAATTGAATTAGTAACTTAATTGGTAAAGGATTTTCTTGTCACGAAAATAGATATCGGTTCGATGCCGGTCTAATTCGTAAATTTTTATTGTATTTTTCTAATAAGAAAAAGTAAGTATATTTAAATATAATAAAAAGGAAAGGTTGTCATCGGTAAGGCAAGCATTTTGCTATATTGTGTACGTTAGTACCTGGGTGTTCGACTCACCTTCTTTCCGTAATTATTACTATAAATATAACTAACGTTGGTTATATACCACTTAAAAATCTTCCCTTGTAGGGTAATTATATCTAAAATTTTAATAACAAATTTATTTATTATAGATAAAATGTATACTAGTGGATTTAAAACAGGAGCTTTAGATATTATATCTTTATTTATAATATTATATGGAATTTCTGTCATAGTAAGTAGAAATCCTATAGTTTCTGTGTTATTTTTAGTAGGATTATTTGGAGGAATGTCTTTATATTTAATATTATTAGATTTAAATTTTATAGGATTTTTATACCTAATCGTGTATTTAGGTGCTGTTTCTATCTTATTCTTATTTATTTTAATGTTAATTAATATTAGAGTTAGTGAATTATAAAGTAATACTAAAAATAGTATACCTTTAGCTTTAATTATTACTATATTCTTTAACTATTCAATATGTCAAATATTACCTTATGATTTAGCAATTTTAAATAATAATAATAATTATATAAATAATATTATTTATTACATATCCTTAAATAAACAAGAAACTATAAATAATAACAAAATAATAAATGTAAATAATGATTTATTTTTTGCTTTAAGTAACACTTGAGATGGTAATTTAATAGATATAAGTCATATATCTAGTATAGGAAATATTTTATATACTGTTAATAATATGTGATTAATATTAGTTAGTTTTATTTTATTAATAGTAATGATAGATGCTATATTGATAATAAAAAAATCAAGTAAAAGTTTATCATAGTTAGTTTAATTAATTACATATTTCAAAATAATTAAATAAAGAAATTAGCTTAGCGGTAGAGCAGCCGTTTTACACACGGAAGGTTAAGTGTTCAAATCACGTATTTCTTAAAAGGAAAATACTTTAACTGGCAAAACATTAAGCTTCAACCTTAAAGTACTTGGTTCAAATCCGAGTTTTCCTGATATAAAAAATATATAATAATTTAAGTAATTATAGAATTCATACACATATAATGTTTGTGTGAATCCATCAAAAATATTATATAATTGAGTATATATTGTAAATTTTATGATTTAAGCAGCAAAAATAATAGGAACAGGTTTAGTAACTATAGGTTTAATTGGAGCAGGTGTAGGAATAGGAGTAGTATTTGGAGCATTGATTTTAGGAGTAGCTAGAAATCCTTCATTAAGAGGTCAATTATTCTCTTATGCTATATTAGGATTTGCTTTTTCAGAAGCTATAGGTTTATTTACACTTATGATGGCTTTCTTGCTATTATATATAGCATAATTTTCTTTTATCTTATATGGATAAATTATGTTAATAATTTAAGCAGTATATAATGACTATATTATTATTTAAAAGTTTTAATTTAGATGCACCTACTGCTTAAGGTATTTATTTCCAAGATAGTACGAGTCCTTAAATAGAAGGATTAGTTGAATTACATGATAATATTATGTATTATTTAGTATTAATTTTATTTGTAGTAGGTTAAGTACTATTTTCTATAGTTAGATACTTTATAGAAAATAAATCACCTATAGCACACAAATATTTAAATCATAGTACTTTAATAGAATTAATATGAACTATAACCCCAGCTGTTATATTAATATTAATAGCTTTCCCTTCATTTAAATTATTATATTTAATGGATGAAGTTAATGATCCTTCAATGACAATTACAGTAGAAGGTCATCAATGATACTGAAGTTATCAATATCCTGATTTCTTAGATTTAAATGATGAAATTATAGAATTTGATTCATACATAGTACTAGAATCAGATTTAGAAGAAGATGGATTAAGAATGTTAGAAGTAGATAATAGAGTAGTTCTACCTGAAGAAATATATCTAAGATTTATTATAATATCTGGAGATATTATATATTCTTTTGTTATACCTGCTTTAGGTATAAAATATAATACTTATCCTGGTAGATTAAATTAAGTATCTACTATTCTTAATAGACCAGGAACTTATTATGGATAATGTTCTGAAATCTGTGGAATTTTACACTCTTCTATGCTAATAGCTATAAATAGGGTAATATTGCAATTTTTTTTAGAATGGTTGCTAATAGTATAGGTAATATAATACTAGATATAATATCTATACTATCGGCCACCGCTCCTCCTAAAGAAAATTTAAAAGAGAGCTTTACTACTAAATTTAAGACTAGATTAAGAAAAGATATAAAATTAAAACCTTTTACTTATAGTAGTTTTAAAAAAGTTAGTTTTATAAATTATATAGGATAGAGAAGATCTTTTAGTGCGTTAAGTCTATTATAAGTACTAGAAGGGGGTTCAAATAATGGTGGTAGTTCTAGCTAAAATACTACCGGAGGACAAAATAATAATCTTCCTACTTATAATAATGAAGTCCCTAATGTAACAGATTCTCCTATATCTGGCATATCAGATATAGAAATGCAAGATACAGATTCAAATAAGAAAGTACTTTATTTAACTCCTGAAGAAAGAGCTATAGCTTAGGCGGCCTAATCTTCTAAACCTAATCCAAATACTTATGGAGAAGATAGTTCAGATAATAAATTATCTAATTCTGAGGATTATTGATTTAGTACTCCTTCTGATACTGGATCTCTAAATATACTACCAGGTTATCGTAGAGTTACCGAAGAAGAAAAGCCTAAAGATGGATTTAAGAGTCCTCCTTCTCTAAATTCGGAAGAATTAAACACTGTAACATCGCAATGAATACGGAACAGCGCTCTTAATCGTTCTGTACAATCGCAAAATACAGAAAATGATTCTAATCGTCCTCCTGTTCTAATCTTGAATGATAATACAAATAATAGTAATAATAATCGTTCTGTAGATCCATGAAATAACCCAGATAATTGAAAACCTGTTAATACAAATAGTAATCCTGCTAATACAAATAGTAATCCTGCTAATACAAATAGTAATCCTTTTGTAGACTCTAATCCAGAGAATATAAAACCTATTAATGAAGATAATATTCGTCCTTCTATAGAAAAGGAAGATTCAAAAAATGTAGAAATGCAAGATAAAGATAATGTAGAATCGAAAGATAAAGTAGGACCTAAATCTAGTGATTTTTATCTAAGTAGTGATGTAAATATCTATGATGTAACTCCCCCTCGTGACATAAAAAAAAGATCGCGTGATTCGGACTCCGATGAGGAAAAAGAATCAAAACGTTTAAAACCAGATCGTAATAATAATAACGATGATGATAATAATAACAACGGCGGAACTTCTAGTGGCTTTGGTGGATGATCAGGTGGTTCTAATTCAGGTAATGCTTCTGGTTCTAATAGTACTTCTTTAAAAGCCATGATTGATAATATTAATATATTATTATATGGACCGGAAAAAGAAGAAGATTATTTATCTCCTATAGATTTTGTTCTTGAACAAGAAGATTCGAAGGATTTATCGTTCTTAGATTATCTTATTGATGATCTAATTTAACTCTACTAAATAGTAGTTAAGCTTATTATTTTTAAGCTTAAAGGGTATTATCTTAAAGGTAAAGAGTAGTATTACGGCTGCTGAGTTATGAGTTCAAGTCTCATATACCCTTCATAAAATTTGGTTATTCTATGAGAATGCTATAAGAATGCTATAAGAATGCTATAAGAATGCTATAAGAATGCCATAAGAATGCTATGAGAGTGGATTTCCTTAACCGTAGCCTATGACCTACCCTATCCAGAGTTGTTTAGTCGTCTTAGCCCCTGACCCTGAACATAACTTTTCTTCTCCCCCCCCCCGCCCTCTCTCTCTCCTTTGAAAGAGGCCAAGCAGTCTTTTACCTTGATTCAACAACCGAGTTCAGCAGTAGCTTACTGGGTAGCTTCGAGGATGGATAATAAAAGTGTTCGGGACAATTGACAACAGTTCGACTCTAAAACCCCCAATAGTCTTGCAATCTTGCCAAAATGTGACCGTAAGTGGAGTGTCAGAGGTGTTAGTCCACTATAGATCACCCCTAGTCCATCACCACATGCACTTACGCCGATTATATATCACCACCCACCCAGCAGCCCAGGTGCGGGGTCTTAACGACGTCCATCCTGGAACATCACCTTGAATTCAGTTCTTCGTTGCTCTTCAACATTGCCATTCAGACTCATATGATAATGTCTATTTCGGAGAAAGATGCATCCCAACTCCTTCAGGACCGCCCACCCATCCCTCCTCCTGTGCCAGCTTACCTCTCCAAGACGGGATCGGCCCTGACGGTCGACAAGACCCTCTACAACACCATCCAAGGTGCGCCGCGGGTGCTTACTGAAGAATTCACCATCCCCATACGATCAGGCCAGGCATGGAAAGCAGACGCAGGGTCCATCATCCGGATCAGCACCCCCGCGGGATCTC
This sequence comes from Sodiomyces alkalinus F11, assembly GCF_003711515.1. Lineage (NCBI taxonomy): Eukaryota > Fungi > Ascomycota > Sordariomycetes > Glomerellales > Plectosphaerellaceae > Sodiomyces > Sodiomyces alkalinus. The sequence goes on along the minus strand of NW_021167079.1, from coordinate 3,269,477 downwards.
AAGTCGGCGACCTAAACATCTGGAACGCCTACAACCCACGCGAGCGCTTCTGGGCGTCCCGCACCCGCCAGCTCCACTCCACCCACCTAACAACCCACGACAGGCTCTGGTCCACCCTCCCTTACATGCGTCCCCTGCTGACCATCCTCCACGACTCCCTCTCCTGGTACGGCCGAGACGAGCACGGCGGCCGGGTGCACGACCTCCTCGGCACGCGCTGCGACCCGTACATCAACTCCATCCTCGCCGGCGGCGGCGCGTCGTACGACTTCCACTGCCACTCTAACCTCACGCGCGCCGTGCTCCCCCACGGCCTCGACGAGCGCGACGTACACGACGTCATCAACTTGTTCCAGGTCACCGGGTTGGACGGGCAAGGCCGCTACTTTATGAACCCTTGCCCGGCCACGGCTGGCGATGCCATCGAGTTCCTCGCCGAGACGGATGTCCTCATGGCCCTGAGCACGTGTCCTGGGGGGGGCTTGTCGCTGTGGGGGTTCGGGGCTGAGAGCGAAAAGGAGATGGTCAAGTGCTGCAGGCCTTTGAAAGTGGAGGTGTTCCGGCTGGAGGATCCCTCGTTGCTTGTACGGGGAGGGCGGAAGCCGGCTGAGGTGGCGCCGTATAAGGGGGTGCATGGCATGATTGTGCCGAGGGGGGAGGAGGTTCGAGAGAGTTGATCATGGCCAGGCTTGGTTTTGTCTCACAGAGTATAAGTATAATATATATATATATATATATATGTACGCCTCGCATCAGATTACTCACTCAATATCCTTCACCATCCACATCGTGCCCACCTTCTCGCCCCCTTCTCTCACTCGAAAGCCGACCTTTTCATAAAAGGGGACGACCTTTCCGTTATCCCCAGCAACCCCGATCCAAATCCCCTTCTTATACACCCTCGTCCCACCACTCTTCTCACGGTCCGCAGCCTTCACACTCTCAACAAACGCCTCAATCAACTTCCTCCCCCACCCCTTCCCCTGCCACGGCCCAAGCAGGTCAATATGCATCGTCGCGCCATACGTCTCCCAAAGCACTTCCGTCCCCCGCAAAACCGCCACCTCGGCATCGTACGCCAACTGCCGCAACGCAACCTCATTCACCTCCACCCCGGTCCCGTCACCAGACTCACCGCCGCCACCACCACTACCACCACCATCAGCCCTCGGCGCCATCCACGGCGCTTTCTCCCCCGCTTCCACCTCCGGCCGCGGTCCAACCTCCCCACCCCCACCCCGCGGGCCCAGCAGCACCTCATCCAGGTACCGCGCGTAGTTCTCGGCCCGCGCAAAGGCCTCCACGTCGGGACACCCGATGCAATATCCCACTGCGCGGCCCGTCCCGTCGTCCAGGACGAGACACGTCGACGGCGAGAGGTGCGTGTACGGATGCGTCCAGATGTAGGGCGCCAGCCGCCGCGCGTGCGGGGTGTCGTGGAGCGATGGGGGGAGTGTCTCACGGCACTACGAGAGACATGGAAAAAGAAAAGGTCAGCTTCATGTTCGCTTTTTGGGGGGACTTCGGCCGCGAGAGGCATGTAGAGCGAGCACCTGCACATGTGCCAGGGGATCGGATCCGAAACGTACAATGTGCGCCGTGGCGTCAAAGTCTTTGGACTCGTACGGACGGATGAACGCATGTGCCATTGTCATATATGCTCGCAGCTCGGGGCGATGATGCTGATGAGATGTGGGGTCTTGTCCGTGATGTGGTTGGAGTAAAGAGTTAATTTGATGCGAGGCCTTGATGATGAACCATTGAACTCCTGATGGCTGGGGTATCGATGGCCTGTTTAACATGAATAGACTCGGCGTGTTTATTATCCGTATATGACAGCCCATTCACACAGCCCACGGTCCACGGCCCGATATCTCCCCTCGCCTTGTTGCACCTCATTCCCCAAAGTCAACACTGTCAAATCCCCAACGTCCCCTGTTCGTCCATAGACCGACCGCTAGGCATAAGCGGGAAGGCGTCGGCAACTTTCATGGATACGTGCACCAAATCATATGTGGCTTGCGGCACTATATTGCTGAGCTGACACTAGCCACGGGGAACAGTATTCCCCCATCCGGCAACGACCAGCAGATTCAGTAGTGATCCAAATTATTTTATACTGTTTGTCCCCTTGTGCAGGTGTTCATAAAAGCTGCAATGAAGGTAATGTACTGTAGACTTGGTGGTATAGTGCTAAGAAAGACAGAGGAGAATATAGAGAAGGAGGCAAAGAAGGAAAAAGAAGGGTGAAATATAGTATCAAAAAAGGGGTCAAGACCGTCCCAACATCCCCGACCAAGTCGACTGTTCCAGGCAGCCAAATATACCTGCATGTGCTGACTCCTGCTTGCACGAGCCAGACGCCAGGTCTCCCGCCAGAATCCGTCTGTGTTGATGCATGTTTGTTATCCGCTGGGCCTCCACTTCCTCGTAGGTTGATGGAATAAAGACAATATAAGCACATATGCTTGAGAAAAGAAAAGAAAAAAGGAAAAAGAAAGGAAAACGAAAAAAAAAAACCCATGAACCGCCAAAACGCCATTTGCCGGTTCGAAACATTCTTACTCGGTGTGAGGAGAGCGCCCCGACGACTTATCTGGCTAGATCATGCCGCCCGGCATGCGGGGACTGTTCATGGGTGGCGTCGAGAGAGGCGGCGGTGCCGCCCGGACGCCGCCCCCGAATTGCGCCTGGCGAGCCTTCACGTTCATCGTGCCCATCTCACTGGGCGACTTGCGTAGCTTCCTCCGCTCACGCACCGGCGCATCCTCGTCGTCACTGTGCGAAAAGGCGCTGTTCCGATCTGATTCCCCGGGAACGAGACTGGGGGGAGCTAAGCCTAGACCGTGCTCGTCGGGACTCCGTTGACTGGGGCCCGTCATGTTGCGCCTCCTGGGGTTGAGCGGAGGCAACGGTGGCGCGTGCGTTGACGACGTTTCCGCAGCTGCCGACCCATCGAGGTTGGGGTTCGAAGCAGAGCTTCCAAGTGTACCGCTGCCTGCGCGCACCCGATGTTGCTCCTCAGGAAGATTGACGGTGGGAACGCGTGATGTACTCGAAACAAACGTGGGCTCCGAAATATCCCGCTTTCTGACCGTCCTCCGCATAGGGTCGTCGACACGCTGCGTTGTGTTGCCGTAGACGTCTAGGTTAGGCGTAGGAGGCGCAGAGGGCCGGCGGGATGACGGCCCAAGCGTCGTCGGTGTGCCAGCTCCCGAATGCGTCACGTACGGCGATGGCATAGGGGAGATTGGCGATATCGGGGATGCTTGGCCTGATTCGTGCACACGCGGTTGGAGTTGCCCTCTCAGATTCCCCGACACCGAGCGATCGAAATAGCCCGACGGGGCACCGGGAAGAGGTCCAGATGGTGCCTGCCCAGGAGAAGGGTGTTGTGCAGCATGATATCCGGGTGAAGGCATCAAGGGAGACCGTCTGATATCGGTGCCCGGCAACCCCGGTGATCGTGTCATGAGCCTTGGCTGAGGCTGAGCGCCGTTCGGAGACAGCCCGTCGTACGGCGCCGCCGGGTTCCGAAGTGCCGGGGGCCGACTGCGGGATCGACTGCCGGCGCTATTCTCGGAACCACTCCTATCGCGCTGCTGCGTCTGAGATGGCGGCCGCGACCCGTTGCGTCTGGCCTCTTCGCTCGGGACTCGATACTGGTAGTTCATGGAAGACGGTGGTGGCCTCCGCTCGCGCGAAGGAGATTGCTGCGCCAAACGTTGATGCTCATGGGCCGACGGCGCCGGGGGCTGGCCTGACGGTAAAGGCTGGGGAGGCGACTGCACTGGCGATGGAGTCGGGGAATCTCCAGGCGCTCCAGGAGCTTGGCCAGCCAGTGCACCAGGCTGCTGGCGACGTTGCCTGATTTCCGCCTCCTTCAGTCTCTGGAGCTCTCTCCTCGCCTGTCGGAAAGCCCGCAGTCCTGCATGCATCCCCTCGCTCTTCTCTTCCTCGATTTCCCGCCGTTCCCACGCCGGTGGAGCCTCGGGATGCTGTTCCGCCTGGGGGTCATGCTGTGCCCGGAGTTGAGTCTCGGCCTGCGTCTGGGGTTGGGTCTGAGGTTGGGTTGAGGTCGGAGGCTGGGGCTGGGTCGGAGGCTGGCTCTGGGGCTGGGCCTGAGGCGGGGACGGCGGCTTGGACTCCGGTTCGACCGGGGCGCCCTCGGCCTCCTCGTACATCGGGGACAGAAGATCCCTCTCCAATTCGAAACTGCGCTTGTTGGGACTTGGGGAGCTGCTCATCGTGGCCAAGCCGATGCCAAGCATCTTCATCGCCTTGGTAGACTGGCATTGCTCGAGCTCACGCTCAGGCTCACGCTCGCGCTCAGGGTCGCGGCTGCGGCTGCCGTCGACCAAAGAACCGCGACTCGACTTGGTCCTGAGCAGGTTTAGCGCGTTCGGCCGGGAGGGATGTCCCTGCCCGTCGCGGGTTTCTGGTGGTTGAGGCGATACCGACCGGCTATCCAACCCCACGTAGGACGTCAGTCGTTCCCGCACCCGCCGTGCGCCATCCGCCAAGTGCTTTGCAAAGTCTTCGTTCTCTCTATCAGTGTCGCTCCCTGCGCCCGGTTGTGGCGTCGCGGCAGGTGATGGTCTCGCCGACTCGTCGAGGCGTTCTTGAATCGCCTTGAGCTTTGTTTCCAGTTGGGCTTCGTGTCCTGCAAGAGATGCCTGTGGCTGGGACGGTTGTGAATCTGATGGGCGAGTCGGAGCATCCCAATCGGCCTTGGCATCTTGGGACATATAGGCGTCGTAGAATGTCCTAGCGCTATCTGAGGTCGGGAAGCCGTACACCGAGGACGCGTCACTGTCGGAGCGCAGGTGCTGGCGGACGATGCCGCTCAGACCGGAGGCGGGACCAAGGGTTGGCGAGTCCACGGGAGACCTGTGATCAGGCGCCTTCGCATCAACTTTCTCCGAAGCGGATGACGACTCTTCTGGTGCGTTGGACGAGTGCAACAATAGGGGAGCAGGCCGAGATGGTTCTCGGAAAGCAGGATGATCCAGATCGGAAGGGCGCGGCCGGTTGGACTGCGAAGACGACGACGACGTGCCATTTCGCGACAAAGGCGGCCTGCGAGGTGGGTCATCTCGCTCGGCCTCCACACCATGCACGCTATCGCAAGATGCGCCCGTCTCCTCCTCCGTGACGGTGAGTTCGGTGTGCACGGCGGGGGAATCCGCCCTGTCGAGAGGTTGCCGGTACACTGATGACGAGGAACGCGAGCGCACCGTATTAGTATAGGAGGTTGTAGACTCGGCGCGGAAACGATTCGTAGGGGTTTCTCGTCCTTGTTGGAGCTGGATCTGTTTTTGCGCGTATTTCGCTTCATCGTATGCATGCGCGGGCTTCTGGAAGATACCGAGGGCGCTCGCCTTTCCGCGATCATTTGGTTGGGTTTGGAGGGGACTCGTCTCCTCAGCTTCGCTGACGGGAGGACTGAGGGGAGGGGCGCTGCTGGACGAGCACGAGGGCTTGTTCTCAGCACCACCGCTGGGGATCCGAATGCCGAGGTCCATGGTTCCCAAGGATGACCCTGTCGTGGGAGGGCTCATAGAACGCATATTCGGGACGCTGCTTTTGCCTACCAAGACTTTCTTGTCCCCGAAACGTTCGGTGAAAAGATTGTGATTGGTCGTCGGCGAGGGGCCACTGGATAGCTCAGGCGTCCGGGCACCAAAGTGGCGGGGTCGGGACAGGGTGTCGATTCTCGAGAGGGCGGATGATTGCTGTTCCTGTAAGTCGTTCATCAGGCCAGTCTCGTAGAGCCGCCTCGTCCTGGTAACGGTTCGTTCCAATGCCGGAGTGCCAGTGGCCGAGTTGGAGGTCGGTGCGGATTGCCAGTCCTTGACGGAGGGTGTTGGTTGGGAAGTGATGGAGGTTGCTGCTGTGGAGTCCCGATTGGCGGATGGGGCGGACGATGTCGTCGAGTTGGTCTCGCGCTTCCTATTGTAGTGGACGGGGTGGGGAGATTCGCTGCGAGGGACGTCCGAACCCAAGGTGGGCTGCTCATCCTGGTCATGGCGCTTTCCCTGCGTGTCCGGTTCATCCTGTTCGGCCTGCCATGACTTGGCCTTCTCGGCTTGCCGCCAACGCTGAAAGGAAGACACGGCGACGTCGTCCTCGTAGAGAGCCTTGCCCCGCAAGACGCCGTCGCCATTTTTCCCGGCAGGAATTTTGTAGATCTTTTGCCGACCGCCAAACAGATTGTTACCTTCGGTGGGTTTGGCACGGTCCAGGACGCTCCCTGACGTCGAACCGTCAGAGGAGTGGAACGAATCTATCCGAGCGTAAGGCGGTTTCGACCGGATTGACTCTACCTCGGCGATATCCCCCAGTCCAAAGCCGAAGTCCAACCTCGATTGGCGCTTAGGGAAGAGGACACTATCGTCGCTGGCTTTCCCAATTTTCGTGGTCGGGTCGTCCTGTTCCTTGAGCATAGAGAAGCGTGCTGAGAGTCCGGTCATCAGCAAACTGGTTCGGAAGTCATCGTTGGACGGCAATGCCGTGCTAAGGTCGATCTCCTTCTTGGGTTCCTCCTCCTGTGTTTTCTTGCTCTTGCCGAACAACCTGAAGGGTGTAGAGGATTCCGAGTCATGGGATGGACGTGGGGCCGAGTCGTCCTTGGCCTTCTTCTTCGTCCGGAAGCGATTCATGGTGACGATATGGTGGCCAAGTGGATGGCCCAATTCGCTTGATGATTGTAGAGTTGAAGAAAATGAGAAAGTCGGGATGGCAACGTAGGTGGGCAGTATTGCTCACTCAAATGTCGTCAAGGCAATCGTTACATCGGACAAACGAAGAGAGATTCTAGGGACGTAAAAGGCTCGTTACTCGAATAGGCCTGTGAATATGCGAGTTAGCAGCGGCGTCGGGGTTCGAACGACTGATGAGTTCGGAGCCGGCCACGGATGGTTAAACTTTTAAGCCATGCGTCCTCAATGTAGAGTGAATTTCATTTGGTCTATAAGCCGGAGACTCCGACCATGGCAATGCAGATGCTCGTCTTGAACGTCCCGAACGGCGTGAACTTGGGAATGTGGGCAACGTACCTCGCTGTGCTCTTGGCGGCCCTCGAAAATATTCCAGCAAACCTCGCCGAACTCGGTTGCGCGGCAGTTCGATGTTCAACGAGGGGCAAGTAGAGTCGACGAGTCCTGAAAGATTTTTTTCCCCTTTACGAGCTCAAGCAGCTTAAAAGTTGATACCGAAAAGAGACCGACGAATTGTGTGTTGCCCGACGATGTTGGATGGCAACTCAAAAAAAAAATCGAAGGGAAATGGGCGAGATAAAGATGTCGGCTCTTGCGTCGAGAAAAGGAAAGGCACAAGGTCCAGGGCTCAGCGAATGGAAGATGCCGTATGACATAGAAAGGCCCAATGATTTCCTGCACAATGGACTGGGGACCGAGAATGGTGCGGTCCTGGCGGTCGAACTGGAGGAACAAAGTTGAGTTCCCTGGACTTTCTTGAGCGAATGAATGATCGAAGACGAGATTCAGCGAGCGGACTCGTAGATGTATGTCTCGAAGGCGGCAGTAGTAGGGATGGATGGGATTCGGTTGTTCGTATATGCCTAGGCAAGGGGGATATCAGGGAAGCTCGACTCGACGATAGGTTGACAGAGCCCGCGACGTGCCTCGGACGTCGCTAAATTCCAAAGAAGAAAACCGGTGGACGGTGGAAAAGAATGGTAGCAAACGCAGTCTGTGATACAGGTCGCGAAACACACGAAGGAAAAGAAAGAAAAGAGTGATGCTTGGTTTTTTTCCCCCTCCCTTTCCCTCTGGGTCGGACAATTCGGTTCACTGGACAGGAAGCGGAGGAGAACGAACGAATGAATGGTGGGTGCACAACGGTGGAAGAACGAACCAACAAACCAGGAAAATGAAGGAGAGGAAGACGGCAGAGGAGACGGACGCCTAGTCGCATGGTGTGTGTGTCAGTGTCAGGGGTGGGAATGAGAGTCTCGTTGTCCACCTGGTACTGGTACCAAGTCAATGGCTGCGAATTTAATAGCAACGGTTCGTACAGGTACAGCTGGGCTGTCCTGTGCGCAGATAGCGGGACCTTTTTACCCCTGAGAGATTGGAGTGGGCTAGGGTAATGGGCCAGGCACAACCGAGAACCTGCAGGCACCTGCGGGGACACCCTGCACCTGAGACAGGGGTTGTCATCAAGGGGGAGGTGATTCAACGGGGCATGTCAGGGACGGACCAATCAGAACTCTTTCCGTTGGATATTGAGTAATCGTACCATGGCTAGGGGGGTTAAGAGAGAGGGGAACGGGGTGGGCCCAGTCGACGACGGGAAAGGTCACTGCCTCTCCGTACGTAAGCAGTCAAGGCTGCAGTTTCGAGTCGTGATGTCAGACAAAGAAAACCACTGACAGCGACAGCAGGAACGACTCGACCACTGGCCTGGTATCCATGTACGGATAAGGGAAGAACAAGGAGTGATATATTCGTACCTTAGATTGGAATGGGAATGACCGTCGTTACAGCCGGCTTCTCTTCCTCCTTACCGTTTGCCTTTTCGTAACGCGGAGGCTGCACGCTCGTACGAAGACGGGAGCTTTTCATTGGCATGAGGCATTCCTTAGGATGCAAAATCCCCTATCCAAAGGCACCCGCGGGACTGTCATATGCCGCGCCGCGATTCGACATCGGAAACTCCATTTGCGATAGCATGGGCAATATGTTGTATTGATCTCCCTGTGCCTCTCCACGCCGCTTCCGGAGTACAAGTATCCCCACTCCCTTCAAACGGACCTTGAACTTTTTTTCTCTTCTTCTTTCTAGTTCCAAGTCAACCATCGAGCCGATGCTCCAAAGCCTTTGGAAGCTTGCTGCATCATCTTATGGCCTGAGCAAAAGCGGCAGTAGAACAAACCCCCGTGAAACCCTCAGTCGATTGCTAATTGCTCATTGCTCAATGCCCAGGCAGCCCCGTCCTCACAATTCCCCAGCTTTTGTCCACAGGGCATAACGACATTACTGCCGGCAGCCATGCCGTCTCCCACAGTTCGTGCCGTGCACCCCTACCCAAACGGCCCGTCCGTTCGATACCAACTGCGGCGCTGTGGTCATCCCGTTTGCTCCCTTTCCTGTCGACTCCCGACATGCCGTGGCCTGCGATCTACGAGACGTCGATGTTCACATTCCGCAAATTGCACCACATGGCATATATTTATTTGTCTTGTTTCCCAGAAGGTGAAGGGCTCGCGATGCACAAGCCCCTATCAGGTTTGGTCACGACCATGCCAGGTCCGGGACTCTGCTCATGCTACGTAACACGTCTCTTACCAAGCATCCGCCATATCAGGGCCATGAAATGACCCGAGATCGTATCACGGGATGACAGAAGCAAATCGATTGCTGGGTGTGGTCGCGAGTCATTTCTGTACCAGCCCTCATATTTCTTTTGCCCTCCTTTCCCTATCTTTCTGAACTGCTAAGCATCTCACTTTACCTGTCAGAATGCGGGTAGGCGAGTTGACCGACCGATGTTTCGAGATGGCGACGAGGACTAAACGTTGCACTCTTACCCATAAAGCTATATGCCGTGGTCGTTCCAATAGCAGCCGTCGGAATCCGATTTGAGGCCCAGGGTGGTTTTGTCACAAGCGGCCCGCAGCCTCGTCGATGGTCCCAATGGCTTCCTTCCCACGCCCACGTTCTCTTGACAACCTACGCAATTGACGACCGACACAATTATCTTCGCCTGATAGATATCACCGGCCCGGGGTTTGGGACACTTGGCACCGCCTTATAACTTCTTAGATGACATGAGTCCGTAAAGTAGGCGGGGTCGTGGCATATATGGTTGTCTACCTAGGCGTTGGCTGAGCTACGCCTTATCTCGGTCATGGTCTAACGGTTCGTCGGTCATTTCAGTCGACCAGTCTTAATTACGTGGCCTAATATTTCGTACTACGTCGGTAATTATTAGGTGCCACCTCTTTGTAACTGAGTAATAAACGAGCAGTTGCGAATCCTCCCCGGGAGCAGACGAGAGGAAGGCAGAAAAGAAAATTGAAAAGGAAAAAGGAAAAGGAAAATGAAAATGAAAATCCAGGTACCTACCTAGGTACCAAGCCGACAGATTAGTTCTTATACCTCTTTCTATAGCCACCCCCATCATAGTGTAGACCCCTGCAGCTCTGTCGCGAAGTTCCGCCGCTAAAGTTATATAGTGAAGACGCTGTTCCTAACGCCTTCCCCTTTGTAATCAATGGACGAAGGGCCTGAAATCTGAAATCCACGAAGTGATTCCCCTTAGAAGTACCCTATGTATTGGTAGCAACGAAGTACCCATTTGCAGGTGCTAAGGACGATTTGTCGTATAGGCACACGGACTACGATATAGTCCCTAGGGGATCCATGCCTGACTAAAGGCTTCGAATCTCGGGGACCTCGGGTATCCGGATATAACAAAGGAGGATACCGGAAAAGACCGGATAGGATCCAAATAACATAGTGCCCATAACAGAGTCTTCACCACCTAAGTTAAGGGCATAAAAGACCCACATAGATATAACTTAACATAATACACACACACAAGATTTCTGCTCTATCAAGTTGATTATACAAGTGCTATTTTGACGTGCAACACGATTTACTTCATCGTTCATCATTAAGGCCCCGTTCGACAATTTCAACGACTTATTAACGTTTTTCTAAAATTTTGTGTAAGATATAAACGTAGCTAAGACGCTACTATAGCACTAGGCCGAACCTTCTATATACCCTTTTATATAGTTATAAAGTTATTATATCGGGTAAATATTAAACCGATCTGGAGTACAGGGTTAGATATTTTAAATATAAAGTCGTTACTATTTTACTACTATAGATTATCGTAGCGACTCCTATCTATATTTGTATAGCGGGCTTAGGTTCTATTAGCGTGGAGTAGGTTATACAATAGTCTCTCGGTAATATACCTAACCCTAGATCCGGGGATATCGCGTCATAAATATAAGATATTAAATAGTAGGCCTTCGTTTAAAAGAAGGATACTATCGATTCCGACCCCTTTAACGACGATAAAGTATCTAAAGACAATATAAATACCAAGAGAACCACTTTAACAGACTGCTTAGCGTTTTAATTTAATATCTCCTTCTTCGGTAAATTATCAGGTGCCTGCAGTAGTGGTTATAATAGGTCCTAAGTATAAACCTATCGGGGTCTAGCCGCCCTCGGTCTAAGACCCCTCGAGGCATAAATAAAGCAGTTATTATATAGTAAACGGAATAGCCCCTTAAAGTAAATAGAGTAGCCCTTAAGGAAGTAAATAAAGTAATCCTCGAGGAGTAGCAAAGCGTAGTCTTAAGGAGCGAAGGAGCCTCCCCTTAGAAGAGGCAGGCCAGCGATTAATCTGAATCTTTAGTTATACCTATATTCTAATCCTATCGTGAATCTATCTAGTTCCTTACCTAACCCTACCTTTTTACTTTTTACGACTACGTATTTAATATTTTAATCGCTCTACCCTCTAAGGGCGCGAAGACCGTTAAGAAGAGTCACTAAGATATCTAACTATCACGAAATAAATAATCCCACCTTCGATTTTAATAAGGCTACTAGTTAGTTTAAGCGACAGCTCCGCGATAACAAGACCGCTTTTATAGAAGACGCTCCCCACGATAAGGGAAATAACGGGAACACGCCGGGAACTGACACGGCTCCTATATCTACCCCAGTACCGGTACCTATCCCTGCCCCTATACCTATACTTATCCCTATTGCTATCCCCGTTCCCCCTAAGATTACGACCACGACGTGATAGGCGAACGATCCTAATCTACCCCCGCACATAAACGTTAACCTAGCCACGCTAATAGATAAATAACTAAATAAACGCGTTAAGTGGATAAAGGCATAGAACTACCGTAAGCGTAAGCTTGCTTACCTTACTAAGCTCGAGGCGGATACTATTACCGCTACTACTACCGCCGCCGCCGCTATTAACCCTAACCTGGTTAGCACTACCCACTATCGTATAGCTAAGCCTTAACGCCGTGTTGTAACCCTAGTAGGTTTCTAGTATAATCACGACGTGTCTATAACGATATCTATACAAGGATCCGCTATATAGGCTAAGTTTAATTTTCCTCTACCTAAATAGGATAGTATATCCTAGTCTAAGTATCGTATATTTATCTAGGACATAAATTAACGGTTCGACCTAGATTCTTAATCCTTCCCCACGGACGCTACAAAGAACTATTTCGTTATATTATACTTCCCCTACTGCCTTAAGGAACGCTAGCAGGCTAAACTACGATATAAATACGATAGCGACTCTAATAGGGTTAACTAGGCCGCTTTATAAGCCTAGCTATTCTATTAGGTCGACGATAATAACACCCGCCTAAAAGAGGTAGCGGTATAGATCTAGAGCGAATTTATTTTATCCTGAAGAGAGGGAGAGACCTACGCTAAGTTTATATAATAGTAGGAGGCCTTAAAGTCAGAACTCCCGGGCGAACTTCTAGACTAATAGAGAATTTAGATAGTGCTAATAAGAGTCCTCCTACCTATTCGGGACTATATAGTGTTTATAGGGGTTCCTAAGAATTACTAAGACTTTGCCCCGGTGTTATAGCCGGCCGCCTAATATAGACTAACCCTATAGGTATACTGGTGTATATCCCACGGGACGGCCCTAGACGGGGGATAGCACAGGGTGACTTGGGGAGTTACGTGCTAAGTCACGTGTCACCAGGTACGGAGGTACTTAGTATACCGTCCGGGACGGACTAGGGTCGATTACTCCGACGAAGTGACTAATAAGTAATCGGTCACGATAGAATCACCTAGGCATACCGACCACGTAAGGAATAGTTACTACGGGTAAGGAGGCACTATCACTATATAAACCAGAATATCCTAGGTCTTACTTCTACTAGAGAATAAGATATCGATTAATCTAAGTCTTTACCTGGACTATTAGTCTACGCTCGACTCTACCTTATAAAGAAGACGCCTAGTCTTTATAACGTAACTACGACTAGATACTACGAATAATAGTTACTGCTCTTTAGTTAATATCCTCTTTTTATTTTAAACTAAAACCCCGACGCTAATCCCTTATCGTCCGCTATACTATAGAGGACCGGAAGCCGTCGTAATATTTTAATCGATCCTGTTCGGTAAGCTGACCTTGATAGCTAATAAGCAGTACGCCCGAAGCAGAAGCTACTTCGCCTAAGAAAGAAGAAGTCACTTTATCTGAAGAAGAATCATTGTCTGAAGAATCTAGTTCCTCCGACGAAGAGGAAGCACTAGAATAACCTTAATAAGACGACGAAGTAGCTAGTAACCACTCTTCTAATATATCGAATAATAACCGTACCACGAACGCTATAAGCACCGCGACGCCTACCACTACTACTAGAGGAAGTAACGACCTTTAGCAGATTCGCGATATAATTACTTAGCTTTAGGGGGAGAATACGACCCTAAGAGCTTAGTTAAACTATCCTAGAATCAGGGCTAAGTATAGATACCCTATACCCCCTAAGTACGACGGGACTCGGGGATAGCTTTAGAGCTTTATTACTTAGCTTAAAGGCTACCTCCTATTCTACTAGGATAGTATCCGTACGGAAGAAACTAAGGTACTCTATACCGCGGCACTCCTTACGGGAGATACGTATAAATAGTTCGAGTCTATCTATAAAGACTACCTAGAGAATATAGGAATAGAGATCCTAAGGAAGCCCGGGACCACGGTAATCTTCGAGAACTTCGACGTATTTATTAAGAGACTTAATACTATCTTCGGCTAGCCCGATAAGGAATAAGTCGCGGCCGAACGACTAAGCTAGCTATATTAGACTAAGTTAGCTACGGACTATACTATAAGATTCTAGTAAATCTCGTTAAAGCTTAGCTACCCGGATAAGCCCCTTATAGATCGGTACTACTAAGGACTTAAGGAAGAAGTAAAGGACGAACTATACTAATTAGACCGATCTAAGATATTTAGCGAATATACCGCGATAGTAATTCGTATCGATAACCGGAACTATAAATAACGCTATTAGAAGAAGTATTAAATAAGCGTTCTATTCTATACGGCTAATTCGAAAAAAAAATAATCATACCCACGCTAGCTCGGAAACACCTTATATAGATACTATAATAGACCTATAGAGCTCGATAATATTAACCGATAGAGCGATAAGCAGGGTAAAAGGGATATAATAAGAGTTAAGTGTTATAACTATAATAGGCTAGGTCACTACGCACGCGACTATTATAAGCCTAAGAAAGAA
>NW_021167079.1:3254445-3255064 GCF_003711515.1 Sodiomyces alkalinus F11 | reverse complement strand
ACTAGCTTTATAAACTATCGCAGAAATCCTTTAAAAATACGGATAGACGAAAGAAGAAGCTAAGAGGCAGAAGCAGATCTTAGAAATCTAGAAGGAAGGAGATTGTATCCGGGGGAGAATCGCTAAACTCGAAGAGTAAGATTAGGAAACGGAGTCCGACAGAACCCCGGATAATAACACGAACTTCTAGTATTAACCTATAAAAGTAGCCGACCTAATTAAGGAGGAAACTATCCAGCTACGGATACTCGATTAGCTTACGGAAGAACCCCTTAGATAGACCCACTAAATTCGTTTTACTAAACTTAACTTCGATAACGCTTACCGTAGGATACCTATAAATACTAGCGGGGAATAGCAGTAAACTACACGTTAGCGACCTTACCGCGCTTAGGAAAACCGAGACACTCTTACCGACCTAATAATAAGTCTACAAGGATCGGACGATTAACTACTTAGGTATAACTGCTACGGGTGCCGGTTAGATAAATATAATACTACTAGCTACGTAGCACACGCTTCTAAGAAAATCCGATAACTAGAATAAGACTAAGGAGCTTAGGAGTCACGCTTCTAGACCCTCGATAAGCGCCTACGATAGATAGAACGGCTCTTAATC
>NW_021167079.1:3252316-3253905 GCF_003711515.1 Sodiomyces alkalinus F11 | reverse complement strand
AAGACTAGAATAATAAAGTTCGATATATACGATATAGGTTATAAGGATATTATCCTTAGCGAACTATAGTTTAATAAATAGAATCCCGATATAGATTAGAAGCTTAGCTAGCTCCGGTGGCGATTAGAGAGTAAGTAGGAGACTACGAAGGAAACCTTACCTGATCCTGATATCCGTCGAAAATAGTAGAAAGACTTACCGACGAAGGAGCTTTAGGGAGACTTAGATAGCCGCTAGAAATCAGGGACTAAGGCGAAGAAAGTATGAAAGACTTTAAGATAGTAATAACGGTATAACCACCGACGCGTAACTAATATTATTAAAGGAATCTACTAGATCGTCTAAGTAGAAAAAGGACTAGTAATAAGTAATTATAATAGACTCGCTAAGGTATTACCAGAATACCGTAAATACGGAAAACTATTTACCGAAAATCTAGAAACCGGATTACCGAAACACCGATACTATAATTATAAGATACCCCTAAAGGAAGGGATATACCTAAAATTCTTCCTAATATACGGGCTAAACTAGAAGGAATTAGATACCTTAGAAGAATATCTCGAAGAGATACTAGTAAAAGGCTATATCAGAGTATTATAGTTACTAGCAGGATACCCGATCCTATTTATACTAAAGAAAAACGGCAAACTACGACTATATATTAATTATCGATAACTTAACGATATAACTATTAAGAACCGCTACCTACTACCTCATATCTTAGAAATACGAGATTAGCTAGTTAGAGTATAATAGTTCACGGTACTCGACTTAAAAGGAGCCTATAACTTAATCAGGATTAAGGAAGGAGAAGAGTAGAAGATAGCGTTTCGGACGAAGCGAGGATATTTCGAGTACCTTATTATATCTTTTAGACTAATAAATACGCCGGTATTATTCTCAACACTTATTAACGATATCCTAAGGAAGTATCTAGACCACTTCGTTATAGTATACCTAGATAATATCCTAATCTTCTCTAAGATACTCGAAGAATACCGATAACACGTTCATATAATCCTATAACTCCTATAAAACGCCGACCTATTAGTCGAACCAGAAAAAGTTTAATTCCACACGTAAGAAGTTAACTTTTTAGGTTATATAATACGACCTAATAAGATCTATATAGATAAGGCGAAAGTCTAATACGTCTCTAAGTGGCTATAACCCTAGAACGTTCGCGATATTTACTCCTTTCTCGGACTTATAAACTACTATCGATAATTTATTAAGGACTATAGTAAGATTACTATCCCCTTAACTAAAGCAACTAAAAAGGGGCTTAACTTCGAATAGAACGAAAGAATAGAAAAAGCATTCTAAGCTCTTAAAGGAAGGGTTACCAGCGAACCTATCTTAGTAATACCAGACCCCGATAAAGAATACGAACTCAAAACAGACGTATCCGACTAGGCTCTAGGAGTATAACTCGGATAGCGCGACGTAGAAGGAAGACTACACCCTATAGCCTTTATATCCAAGAAACTCAGTAGACTAGAACTTAACTATTAGATCCACGATAAAGAGCTAATAGCTATTATCGAAGCCTTTAAAGAATAGAGACCGTATCTATCAGGGATAAG
>NW_021167079.1:3228155-3251886 GCF_003711515.1 Sodiomyces alkalinus F11 | reverse complement strand
TCGACCGATTCACGAAATACACTCTTTATATTCTATATATTAAAAACACTATAGTAGAAGAACTAGTAAGTATCTTTATCGACCGCCTAATTAGGGATTATAGCGCACCGAATAAAATTATCACGGACAGAGATAAGCTCTTTACTAGTAACTTCTGGAAAGTAGTTATAAGCTAGCTAGGAACGAAATATAAGTATTCGACAGCGTTTCACCCTATAATAGACGGATAAACCGAAATCATAAACCAAGTCCTAGAATAGTACCTACGATACTACGTAGGGTACGAATAAGATAATTAGGTGTAATACCTACTACTTATATAGTTTATATATAATAGCTTATTAAACGAGTTAATAAAGAAAACACTGTTCGAAGCAAATTACGGATACACACCGATAGTATTTAGAAAACCTTTAGAAGGACTAGACGCACTAAGAGTAATAAAAATAGTTAAAAGTATAAAAAAACTACACGAAGAACTACGAACCGACCTGGAGATAGTTAGAACACGAATAAGTAGGTACGTAAATTAATCGAGGATTAAGGGACTAACCCTTTTAAGGGGGGACCGCGTCTACCTTATCCGCAAAAACATCAGAATATAACGACTAAGCGATAAATTAGATTTCAAAAAATTAGGACTATTTAAAATCCTAGAGAAAAAGTCAGATACGAACTACATTCTATTACTACCTCCGATAATAAGGATATATAATAATTTCTATATTTCACTACTTAAACCAGCACCGAAAAACGTAAAAATAATATAAGACACGATCGTGGTCGATACTAACGACGTGTATAAAGCAGAACGAATCCTTGACTAGCGAGAGACGCTAGACGGCACCGAATAATTTATAAAATAGAAAAACTACGATCACGGCGATAATATATAGGAACTAAAAGATAACCTGATTAATTATAAGTAACTCTTAAAGCAGTACCGACAGAACACTATCAGGACCTAGAACCAGACGTCGCGGTCTGTATAAAATTAATATCCGAGAATTTACCTATATCCTGCGCTATTACCTAATTCTAATTAATTATATTAATAGCACCGATAGCTTATATAGTGGCTACCGCCTCTAACTCGGCCCGACAGGCTTTTTTTTCCTCCTTCTCCACCTTCTCGAGCTCCTTTATATCGGTAAGGTCCTTACGAACTATTTCCACCCCCTTCTTCCGTAGTAGGCGATGAGTTCGGCGAAGGCGGGATAAGCGGGCGAGCGCCTTATGGAGTATCTCCTTAGTCTATTCCTCCTCTTATTCGGGGCGCTTTAGCTCTTCGTTTATACGACCCGCTAGAAAGGTAAGGGGGTAAGTAAATAAAGGCTAAGCGGGAAGGCGAGGGCAGGAGCGTACTAGAAGATATTAGGATTCTAGCACTATTATAAGAATGACCTAAGCGGAAACACGCGTGATAGCGAGCGATATCGTCCAGAACAAAGCACGGTACGTTCTTAGAGGCATAACGGGTGCAGGGGACGACCTCGTAGCCTTAATTAGCGATAAGGGCAGAAACGGTCGATCGGTTTTCGGCGGAACGAGATTTAGGACGAGACGACTTCTAGACACGGTCGGATATAATAGTTAGTAATAAAAAAGAAGAAAAACCTAAGGAATACTAACTAGGGAAAAGCGACCTACTTATACGACCGCTAGGATAGCGCTTAAAAGGAGGGAGGTAATATTATAGCCGGCCGCCTAATATAGACTAACCCTATAGGTATACTAGTGTATATCCCACGGGACGGCCCTAGACGGGGGATAGCATAGGGTGACTTGGGGAGTCACGTGCTAAGTCACGTGTCACTAGGTACGGAGGTACTTAGTATACCGTCCAGGACGGACTAGGGTCGATTACTCCGACGAAATAACTAATAAGTGATCGGTCATAATAGAATTACCTGGGTATAACGACTACGTAAGGAATAGTTATTACGGGTAAGGAGGCATTATCACTATATAAACCAGAATATCCTAGGTCTTGCTTCTACTAGAGAATAAGATATCGATTAATCTAAGTCTTCACCTGGACTATTAGTCTACGCTCGACTCTACCTTATGAAGAAGACGCCTAGTCTTTACGACGCAACTACGACTAGACACTACGAACGACAGTTACTGCTCTTTAGTTAATATCCTCTTCTTATTTTAAACTAAAACCCCGACGCCAGTCCCCTATCGTCCGCTATACTATAGAGGACCGGAAGCCGTTATAACACCCGGCCTATTATAGGGCAGAAGCCTTAACCGTTAACGATAGACTAGCTATCGCTTAGATAGACTTTTAGTCTACTACTTATACTAAGCGACGCCGCTTCCGCTTATATACCCCTACCCCTATTTATACTCTTACGCCTATTTCTGCCCCTACCCCTGCTCCTACGCTTACTCCTAGTTATCCTATACGCCCTAGACTATTATCCCTATCCCCCTATTACCTCGACTCTATTATTTACTATAACTATAACGAAAAGGTGTACTACGCTACTATATACTCTAGCCCCCGTATTAAGAGGTCGTGCTCGAGTAATAACGCTAATAACCCGAATACCTAACTGGTATCCACGCCTTATACTATAGTCGGCTATATTATAGGCGAGGTACCCTAGGAATAGCACCCGCCTCGAGTAACCCCCTTTACTACTATTATACTGGTAAAGGCATACGTTTCCCTTTACCGAGGTAAGGAATAGGTATAGATATTACTCTCCTTAATAAAGGCACCGATATTAATATTTTAGATCGGGCCATTTTAGAACCTAACTAGGTTCCTAATAAGTCCCCGGTTCTAGTATCCTGGATCACGGAAGGATAAACGAAGACGACTCTTAGATCCACCTATAGGATTATTATCGTGACCGACTATTAGGGTCGAAAAAGAGTATAACGCGCTAAGTTCCACGTTATATAGCTTAACCCCTAGGGCGCCCGAATAATCTTAGGAAGACCGTGGCTTATAGTCGTTAACCCTATAGTTAATTAGCAGGATAGTACTTAAACCTACCCCTTAACCTACGCGGAACTTAGTATAGTTATATCTCCTAAAACCCTATATAAAGTAAAAAAAGAAGCTAAGTGTATCCTTACTCTAACCTATCTAGGGCCTATATAAGTCCCATGTATCGGCTATATCGGCCTAATAGAAAACCCTTTAATAGGCCGTGGAGATAAATTCTTAGGAGACGGGGCTCCCCTAACTTAGACGGAGACCCTGCTACCCTTTTATTACTGGAATAGTATTAAGATTTCGCTAACGTCTTTAATATCGAAAACGCCGACTGCCTACCAATATACAAGTAGTGGAATTACGCCATTAAGATCGAGGAAGGGAAGAAGCCGCTATATAGTCTTATTTACCCTCTCGCCGTGTAGGAATTAGAAGTGCTATATTAGTACATATAGAATACCGTTATAAAGGGATAGATTAGACCGTCTACTAGCCTATCCGGCGCCCCTATCCTATTTATTCCTAAGAAGGGTAGTAAGCTACGCCTTTATATTAAGTATAGGGGACTGAATAAGGTGACTATTAAGGACTGTACCCTATTACTCCTTATCTACGAAATCTTAGATTATTTATCTTTAGCGTAGTACTACACTAAGAAGCGACTCTATACTACTAAGTCTTTTATGGATATCTTCCGCTGTTTTCTAATAGGCGTTAATAACTTCCTTAGTATAACGCCGAGTAGTAATAGCTTCCTCGGTAGCTAACCAGTTACTCTCCTACGCTAATTAACCCAGAGCCTCTCTAAGTATAACCTAGTATCGAACTACTATAGCCTAGTATTATATAGGATTAGTAAAAGCACCACACAGGATTAGTAAAGGGTTATAGTTAAAGAGGGTATAATACTTACACGACGATTCTTATTTAGGCTACCTTTCTTAATAGCGATAACTGAAACCTTTTATAGCTACTTAGTAGCGTTCTTATCGGTAATAGAGAGTAATAGCAGAAGCTTATTAATCTCTTATAACGATCTTTTAGATAACGTTCCACGGCGGTATTATAGAAAGAAAGCCGAAGATTCTCTAATAACCAGGTTATTTATACTAGTAGTATACTATAATAAGCCTATCTTTACGTAGGCTATTACCGATTATGAGAGGGAGTTCTATAACGAATTAGGTAGCGCTAATAGCGTTGTTTCGGTAGCAGAGTTCCTAACTTAAAATCCTAATAAGGTAACGCTATTTAACGCGGTAAAAATCGATAGAAAAAGGGTGTTTTTAAAGAGGTATAGGTTTGTAAAAGAAAGGAATACTACGTGTGGAAGTAGTAATAGTAGTAATAGTAGTGATAGTGGTAATAGTATTAAGGGTAGGCGTAGGGCTAGGGTAGATCTAGATTCTAACTAAGTCTTATTTTCTATGGATTTAATTAGCCAAATATATTTACTACCTACCCGAAAAGGACTAGTTCGGGGTAAAGCACTATCTTATCTACACTTTCCGCTATTATAATCTATATAGTACTTAAAATATTAACATCTTAATCCTTTTTACTTTAAATAAAATAATAACCCTATATAACTACTACTAACATTCTATTATCTTAGATATCTAGTATCGTATCTTTAATCGGCTCTTATTACCGATATTACGATTAGCACGCTTTACGGCTAGCTATAATAGCCGCTTCTCCTCTTTAAATATATTATTAGCGGTGGTTAAATAATTACGTATAGCTTTAACGAAGTTCTAGATCCTAATTACCGCGTATACGATTTTTACCTGCTTTTAGAAGCTATACTTAGGTGCCTTCCTACTAAGGATATAAAAAGACCTCTTTAATATACTAAAAACGTGTTTAATAGTATTATAGTGGCCGGCATGGAGGCGGTTAAACCGCTCCTTTAAGGGTAACCGCCTCTATTTAATTTTAGAGAAATCTTAAAAGTGGTACCTCTCGCCGTCGAATAGGGTAATAATACCTCCAATATCGCTACCGAACCTATTATCTATGAGGTAGAACCTCCTGTTAGGTATGTGAAAAGACTCTTTAGCAAAAGCCTCTCGAAGTAAGGAAGAGTCGTTTATACTACCCTTAGCTCCTACTAGTATATAGGTAAATAAGAGGTTAGAATCGACTACGGCAAGGATATTTTAGATAAATTACCCTTTACGGTTATAGAACCGCCCTTATTCTTTAGGGGGGATCTACGCCGCGATATATATACTATCGATTACTCCGATATAGCGGTTAAACTAATTATTCTGTTAAGATAGTTCAATATGTCGCGAGATATATCTTTATAGTGGGGTTTTAACATATTTAATATAGCGCTAATATATTATATCTAGGAGCTTATCGAAGATCCGAGATCCTGTATTTAAGGATATCTTAAAGCGGTAGTATATATTATGGAGGGATACACCGTGACCGATAATATAAAGAAAGAATATAACCTTTTACGTTTTTATATAGTAATAGGTCTCTCTAACTATACTATCTAATATAATCTATTCTATTAGGCGATAAAATTTATTCTGACTTAATCTAAATAGGTCCCGAAATACTATATTAGAACCGATAAATAACCTTCTTATAATACCTAACGTTATAGCCGGATTATTCTTATGCTAATACCAAGAGGTATTTTTACGCCCTTAGAGGCGTCGAGTGACTTTAGGCCGTTATAAGATTAATATCAGGACTATAAGATTGAGTTTAGTGGTAGTACGGTTATCGTGGTGGGTAGTAATAGCCTCGCTTACGGCGGCGCGGCTAATAGTGGATCCTATCTTTTATTAACGATTTTCTAAAAGCTATTAAAGGTTAAGAGCTTTAATAGCCACTCCTATATAAAAAGTGACTGTTTTTTAGAAAAACATTAATAAGAGGATCCCTGTCTAGCGTCGTACTTCGATAACAGGGGTATAATAGAGGAGACTATAAAAAATGCAGTTAAGCTGAAAATATTATATAAAAGGGGGTCCTTATGTATTTGGTGGGTCCGACTTATGCATTTTTTAGACATTTTAATAAAATTTCAAAAGTTGTTGAAATTGTCGAACGGGGCCTAACATAAGGCCTAAGGTCTAAGGTACCTTAGAAAGAGCAGGATGCAGTTCTAGCGAGAGCCAGATTGAACTTGACCTCTGGTCTTCCGGAAAATAAGTGAGCAGTTTCACCTCGCCAGTCTTTCCAGTACTCGTGTAAGGTACCTAGGTAAGTCTTCCATCGAGTGCGTTTTACCTTGCGACGTATGCATTCTACCAAGGATACCTAAGGTAGTCCTATCATGCATAGGTCAGTAGTCGTATTCCGTACTCCATACTAATTGTGTATGACTACCTAAGGTACCTATGCACAGCCTGGTCAAGCCCTAGGTACAACACTGTGACGGTACAAAGCTCGCACCACGGAAGACTTTGTACTGCGCGAAGTACCTTATGTACTCTATTCAAGCGGATCCACCCAAACCGCTCGATCCTGGGCCTCTGGGCTGGCCGGAAGGTTCCAAGGTACCGGGCTCAGACCAGACCCCTGCACGCCCTTCCTCTCACCGGGTAGAGACCCAGGAGCTTCCGATATGAAGATGGACAGTGTCTTCTCTTTAGCGTCGACTGGACCTAACCTTGGAGCATCTTATTCCGAGATTCGAAGCACGAATATCCGTTAGCTCCCTATGGTAGAGCTCAATATCGGGAACAGGACAATAAGCCGGCCAGCAGAAGATTACTCGGTAGCAACAGAATCAATCAGCAGGAGAATAAAGAGCGTCAGCTTCCGATTATATAACGGTAATCTAGGTACAACTCCTGTAAACGGAAAATCCACGACCGCATCAATGGAAACAAACGGCGGAAAGTTTAGCGCGATGTCCCCATCCATAACCGTCACGAGTCCCCACATGCGGACGGTACATATATTACTGGCTATCATAAAATTAAGACGACGACCAGGGGAGGTGGGCTGAGGCCTGGTCCTGGTTTGGTCCGCGTGCTTCGGGAGGATATATACGGTGCATGGATCGGTACAACGGCATTATGCCGGGTGTCATACGAAGTACGAGGTAACTACCGAGTAGGCATCTAACTTGGTTGCACGGCGTACGGATACCTTACGTTGTAGGTGTTGTGCCCGTACAACGTACAAATACCCCTATCCAGCAGATGCGTTCCTTAACTCCGTCTGGGAACCCTTTGGCCTTCATTCTTCTTCCATGCATGGAAGAAATGGCGAGCACTATCCTCGCGTGTACTCCTACGAAGCACTTACTTCGTACGTGGTACAACATGCTCTATACCTTTAGTAGAAGATACCAAAAGCAGATGGACCTTGCGAGGGCTTATAAAATTGTAACCCTGCTGATGCCCTGTCGAGTAAAATGCACCCCTAGACCCACCCTCGCTCATTTCGCTTCGGAGAACAAAGCATCCGCAAAATGCGTGATAGCGAACTCACACCCCACCCCCTACATCCATACACAGTCTCTGCTCGTGCTCGTCCAGCTTCCCAACGAGACGGCACCAGCTGCCGGGGCCATTCTTGGAACTGACGTCGAAAATCTTTATCCCTTACATCGCCCCGGTTATGATCAGCAAGATCCATCGAGATGGCAGCGTTAGCTGTTCTATGCACTTCTATAATTTTTCTTCTTTTTCTTTTCCAACTGCCAATGCTGCCGGCAAAGAGGCTGAATGTATATATGAACTGCGGGGCCGGACGATACATGCGGCGCGTACTTGTGCATGTCTGATCTTCCTTCGAGTGCATCTTGATTTTTTTTTTCCAACCTGACAGTTTGTAGGTAATTACCGAGTACTTGTGATTGTATGGCTTGGCTTCGGATCTTACCGTTATACCACGGCCAATGGTTCTTATTGCTTGCCTGACTTGCACGTGTAGGACGCCATTTTACTTTGTGCAGAAGTACAAACCGTCATTGCTGAACAGAATGCCATCTCTGTACGAATAGATAGACAAAGAACGCGTCGCCAATGTTTCCTTCAAGATAGGAAACGCGTGCGATCCGCGATCCACGATTATGGAGGCGGGGTAAATCAAACGCCACCAATTAGCATAATCTACCTATCTCAGCATGTCTGGCTTCAAGTCATGGCAAGAAGTGGAAGTCGTAACGTTCGTTTCCTTGCACGCCCGCCTACCCCCGACCTTATATGAAATACACACCTTGCCCTCCGTCAGATGGCTGAGCTACACCTTTATCATGTTCAGAGTGTACGATTCTCGAGGGCTCAAGTTGGCTTTCGCGTCACCTTCCGACCGCACCCGATTTTGCTTCCGGATGGAGTTAGACCGGAACGCCGTCCATAGTTATCGACAACCCGGTGTTCAATAATGCTGGCGGGAGGCGAGGGGCCTTGATCCATTCCCTTACCTGAGAACTCTTCCAGGTAACAGCACATAACCAGTAAGTTGCAACGCTATAAATATGGTGGGTAGAAGTGTGATGATGCGAGGCACGTAATTACAAAGGACGCCGGTCCCCAATGAATACGTTAGGTATGGTAATCAAAGTCGAGCCTGAGGTTGCGATGGAGTCACCGGCTGTTCACCGAGATTGGGGTTTCCCCGCACTGTACGGTGAGCCGACAGCGGGGCACACGATTGACCGATATCATAGATACTCCACCTTTGACACTATGACCACCTGCTTTCCGCTTCCGCTCCCGCTTGCGCTTCTGCTTCGTTTCTTCCAACCTCCCCTCCTACTCATCATGCATCCCTAGCTCTCCTCCTGCCCGCCATCTCATCAGATTCTCGGTGTGTACACTGTAGGCGCCATGTCGTCTTGACTCCGAGTTCAATGCCCCACTCATCCAAGGATTTGAGGCTCTAATAGCACGCTTTTGCCATTCTCGGTCACCATCTCACCACTACAGCGTCAGCCTTCTCATCATAGGCCACTTTATCAAACTCTCCATCAGCCTGTCTCACCTCCTCGTCTCCTCGTCTCCTCGTCTTCTCACCTGATCATCTTTCATATCATCCGGCCTCTCACTCATGGAAGAAACCCACCGTCCCAAGCAGGCTGCCTGCCTCGTCTGCCGCAAGAGCAAGATCAAATGCGAGTGGTCCGACGACAAGAATAAGTGCAAGAGGTGCATTCAGCTTGAGTCAGAATGCATCCGGCCGATATTTCATGCGGGGAGACAAAAAGGCATTAAAAAGTGAGGCCGTCCCGTACCCGGAGCCGCGGGTTTAGCTTACTTTAGTGCTTTCAAGGCAGCTAACTTGGAGACCAGCAAACGGAAAGGCCTGGACAAGGCCCTCTTTCAGATCGAGCAGGCTATCAAACGAGCCAAGTCGGGAGATCAGTGTGCCGAGGACAACAGGGTTATCCTTGACCTGAAGCATCTACTGGGAGATGCCAGAGACTCTCAGTCCGCTGGTCCATCCAATAGACATAGCAGGTCAAGGCAGCCGTCATCTACCGGAGCTGCATATGACCCTGCCTCAACAGACGAAGAAGACGAGGAAGAGACGGACGGCTCCCCCGACAACCTTCCTTATATCACCCATCGACGCGAAGGCAGTCTCACTGTGGATGACGCCGAGAATCCTCTGCAGCTTCTTGCCCGGGCCTCCAACCTGCAGTTATCACCGACTCTGGCTGCCAGCGGCAATTCTCCTGGACATGTGCAGTCAGCCCGCTCCAGCCGCAAAAAGCAGACCTCGGACCACGGAGACGACAACTCGGAGATCCAATCCTTTTTCACCGGCGTGCGGGTGAACCTGGACGTCGGCGAAGATACTGATCCCATTGACATAGGCTTGGTCACAGAAGCGGAGGCAGAGGAGTTGTTCGGTTACTTCCACAAACACCTCGCCCATACGCGATGGGGTCTCGATCCAAAGCTCTACACGGTGCAATTTACCCGCTCACGCTCCGCCTTCCTCTTCACGTCCATTATGGCAGCCTCGGCTCTCTTCCGGCCGCAGGATGCCGCCGTTTCCAAGAGGCTATCGGCACACGCAAAGAGTCTGGCCCACAGGGTGGTGATTCGACGGCATAAGTCTGTGGAAATAGTGCTTGCTTTCATGGTGAACATTCCGTGGATGTTCCCCGGCCTGCACAGCACCGACGACGAGACGCCCTGGTATGTCTCCATGGCGACCACCATCGCCATAGACCTCTCCGTCCATAAGCTCCTAGTCCCGGCCGACAAGCTGAGCTCGGCCGCAGCCGTTGCCCGTGGGGACTGCGTGGATCCGCGGACGGCCATGGCCATCGACGGCTTCAGCAACCTTGATCCGGCGTCGGAGCTGGGGCGGAGGCTGTTGCGGCGGAGGGAACGGTGCTGGATCGCCCTGTTCGTGCTGGAGCGCGGCATGTCTCTGGCCCGCGGGCGCAGTTTCACCGTCCCGATCACGCGGTCCCTGCGGGACTGCGACCAGTGGCACCGGTCCGACGTAGCCGACTCGCAGGACGGCCACCTCGTGTCTATAGCCGTGCTGCGGCGGGACCTGGATAGCGTTTTCGCCACGGTCCGCGCCATGTGCGACGGGTCGCAGAACAACTTTTCCGACAGCACGCTCATCACGCAGTCGATCCAAGGCACCATCGAGAGGTTCTTCGACCAGTGGCACACCGACTGGGGCGTGTCCATCGGCTCCGGGCCGGAAAGGCAGCTGCCCCCTTATGTCGACATTCTCGTCACCCACACGAGGCTGTCCATCTACAGCGGCGTCATCAACCACCCGACGGCCCCGATCCAGGTGAGGCAGTTCTTCCGGACGGCGGGCATGTCGTCGGCTCTCACCGTCCTGCGCGTCGCCGTGCAGGGAGAACCCGTGCTGCAGTCCATGCCCAATAACACGGCCATCATGATCACGTTCGCGGCCTGCTTCGCGCTGACCATCAGCGCCTACGCCAGCGGGAGCTCCAATTTGGCCCCGAGCGTCAGGACGCTGATCGAAGAAGCGGCGGGCGTGCTCGAGCGCGTGGGCAACACTACGCCCCACAGGAACGGGATCTCTTCGCTCTACGGGAGATACCTACGGGTTATTGTGAAGAAAGCGGCGGCCACGGCGGCAGCGGAAGGATACCCCATGGCGGCGCCGCGCCCTGCGTCCATGGCTCTCGATTCGATTGAGGGAACCGCCAGAAACGGCAGTAATAACAACAATACCAACAACAAGAACAAGAACAACAACAACAACAACAACAATAATAATAATAATAATAATAATAATAATAATAATAATAATGAGAATAATAACAGCAATCACGGCGCCTTCGGCTACACAGCGGGGGTAACACCGAGTCTCCATCATGTCGGAGCCGATTACGTTGACCAGCCAGTCCAGCCCCAACCAACAATCTGGCCGCAGCAGACATTATCTTTCTCGACCATGTCAGACGAGCAGATTATCGAGATCCTCAACCAGCCTCACAACGCTTTTGACCCTGCAGGCGCGAGCCTGTCGTGGGAGGACATGAACAATTTCGAGGGCCTGAGCTGGCCCAACATGCCTGGGTTCAATTTCTGATCACGAACATGACCATGCGTGGCGGGGATACACAAAAAAAGGATTCATGTTTGATTCTTGTACATCCAAATCAACAAGCTATTTTGCAGCCCTTTCTCGCGAATGCCAGACCAGATGGGGAGCAATGTCGTTGAGGGAACAGAAGCAGAGGCTCCTAGACTTTGATGGTCTCCTTTGGCACGACCAAACTCAACTGGGTCAGTGTACGGAGTTGTTCCATAAAGACAAAGGTCAAAACCGTGTGCGGTCTGTTTTACTTCTTCGTCAGCATACATTTTGGAAAGAACAGAACAGGGTGTGGTCGTGGTCTCACGTCAATCTGAGCCAGGCAGGCGTCCAACCCTTCATGAGGAACCGGGGACCTTCCTCCCTGAGGCTTGTTCGGATGATTTGGATGATCGACTGCGATGTGTTCCCGGCCGAGCCGTATGTCAGACACTTTTGAAAAGGCACATCAGTCGGGGAAAAACCAGACAGAACTCACGCTCCGACTGCCGAGAGCTGCCGATGCGCTTTGGATCCTACTCTTCAGCACGTCGGCCGGGGCGCATATGGTGGTGGCAACCGTCCCAGCGACGAGGGAGGAGAGAAAGTGTGTCCGCACATCGTCTTTTAGACCTGCTCCGGAGATGAGGTACTGCTTTGCCGCCGAGTATCTGCGGTTCGTTTTTCTTTGTTAGCTCATTCTGGGTCTTTCTCTTGTCGAAGGGTCGGGGGGATCGGAGGGCGAAGAAGACTCACGGGGCGATCTGGCCGACATCTACGCAAGGTCAGATTCCTCGTTCTCGTCAATGGGTTCAAGAAAAAAAAGAAACAAAAAAGAAAGAAAAGAAAAGACAACAGGAGGAACAGCAAGGCGGAAGGGGAAATGATACTTACTCATCAGAAGGCTCCGCACAATGTTGGCCGACAACCCCCTCGCAAAAGCAGACACCCCCTCGTCCCTCCCGACGCGGTACAGGCCGATGAGAGCATTTGGGTAGGCGAACCTCTCGGCTGCCGGTTTCGCCCCGTCGGCACACATCCTTACGAGGACGACCTCGGTTGGGTTCCCCACGAGACCGGCGAAGCCGCCAGCGACACCGGCGCAGGTAATGGTCCATGCCGCGGAAAGCTTGTCCTGGCCTGTGTGCTGTCTCGCCTTCTGGGCGACGATGTTGTAGAGACCGAAGCGGGCGGTGGAGTATGTCGATTGTCGGAGGATGGAAGCAGAGAGGCCGGACCATAACGAATGGATTCCTAGGGCACAGGGAGACGATCAGCAGGGTATTCGGGGAATACGGGGGATGGGGATTACAGTGGGATACTGATACTGGGGGAGGTGCGGGTAGCGGGACGGACCGTCTCGGGCTGCGAAGCGGTACATGGCCCTGAACATGGAGTCTCTGGACTTGAGGACTTGCATTCGACTTGTTCGTGTGGTTGTGGTTTGTGAGCTATCGAGGTGGACATGGAATGAGGGGGTTGTTCGCGTTCCCGAGATGGGGACGTACTACTTCGTTTGGTCTATCGGGTGCGCTGGGGTGTACGGTCAGGACGGACGCTCTTGAAAGCAACAGTGCAGAGCCTCGGAAAAAAAGAAGAGAGAAAAAAAAAAAGGGGGGGGGGGTGGATGTAAGTTCTTACTCAAGCACACCGATATGGAGGCAGCGGCGCCTCTAACGAAGCCTCGAGTCCATGGTCAGCGATTCCAGACTAGGGGAAATCGAGAGTGCCAAGACTCTAGAAAAGCCAAATCGAGCAGAAGAGATGAAGGAAACCCCAGAGGCAACGTACCCGAGCCAGAAGGGCTCCTTGGACTTAGTTTTGGAGGACATGGTCACCTGGATTTCGTAGGGCCAACGGGGTGACTGGGAAATGGGAAAAAGATGCAGAAGACAGGAAGGAAGAAAGGCAGACAAGGCGCAGAGGACAGAAATGCTATCGACAGTCGGGTCGCCGTGAGAGGACGCGGGTAAAAGATACAATTACGAGCTTCGCCTTCACATCCACGAGAGATATTATGCAATAAGTCTATGGAAACATGAAAGAGACAGAGGCGGAATGCAAATCTGTTAAACGTGTAACGGGAAGGGTCCTCGACTCCTTGGGTACTGGAGCTAGTACTAGGAGCCACTGAGCCACGTAGGCAAAGCTGAGCCTTTTTTGGTCAGGGTCACCCTCAATGGCTTCACAGACTAATTCTCGGATGGTAAAGCAACGGCCGATAGGTATATTGGGTAGGAATCTTTAAGAAATCGGGCTCAGGACATAGCGATAGTCGAGGAGTCCAGAAGAGGTTGCGCGGGTCGGGAACCAGAATTGAGCGCCGGGCTCGTCCTGTCCCCCACAGTGCCCCTGGTGCTGCACATTGCCCCGCACCCCAAGGTCTCAGGACCCCTCAGTGTCAGCCACCCACAGTTTAACCCCGCAGAGGGGGTTTTTGGAGATCGTTCAGGGGTGTGGTGGGTACTTATGTACTTATGTACTTATGTGCCCCAATAGCATCATATGAAGGTACTTAGGTACCTACCTGAGCTTGACAGCTCCGTCGGAGAACAGTTTTGATGTCCGACGGCCCTCGGATGTTCTCGGGCGCAACTCTTCCGCGATCCGATGACCGGTCTCATCGCTTTTGTTGGCGCGTGCGCATCTTGAACCTTTCGAAGGACGACGCAACAAAACTCCCAGGATCGCCAATGGACGATGACAAGCAATGCGGCAAGAAGCGGAAAAAGAGACCAACACAGAGCGACGACGAAATAATTTCCCCCGACGGTATCGCAAAGACGTCTACAATCACGACCATGTCGAAACTGTCTCCCAGCCTCAAGGCCCTCATCAATGCGCCGTTTACGCGACCAGATCCCACACCTGCACCCGCGCGCATTCGTGACCTGTTCCAGACCATCGCTCGCGATGCCGCGAAACATAATGTTGGCTTTAAGCCATGGGTGGCTTTGTCTGTACGTTTCCTTTGTCCTTGTATTTTTTTCTGCTTTTTTTATTTTTTATTTTTTATTTTTTATTTTTTATTTTTTATTTTTTATTTTTTATTTTTTATTTTTTATTTTTTATTTTTTATTTTTTATTTTCTTTTTGTTAACATCATCGCAGAGTGCTGCCACCTTCACCCTCAACTCCCCCGAATCCCTCACCATCCTCCACGACGTCGCCTCCTCTTCCCCCTCACCCCGCCCATTATCGCCCGTCCAAACCGCCGAACTGATTCGCGAAGTCGGCCTCAAATGCATCTCCTTCAACGGCATCCCGCGCTCCATCAACTGCCTCAACGCCTTCCACGCCTCGCTCCCCAAAGAAATCACCTCGCAGCTCGAGACCGCCCCCTCGCGCGCCCCCACGCCGGACCTCCTCCCCTACGTGACCCGCCGCGGCCGCGCCCTCTGGGACAGCGTGTACCGCCCTTACGAGGGGAAACTGATCGCCAAGCTGGCCACCTCGCACCCGGACCTGCCCGTGCATATCCTCCACAGTCACTACGCCGCCTTGCTCTCCGACCCGGATGCCGCGGATCGCGGTGGGTTGGCATCTACGGGCCGTATCCTGACCAGTTTGATAGCTGTTGCTTGTCTTCGTGCGCAGACTGGGGTCGGGCCGCAGGTGTTGAGCCACGTGTTTGGGTTGCGGAAGGCGATGGAGGATGGTTCGTGCCAGGAGCCGGGCCAGGAGGTCGTTGAGGGGGCGGAATGGTTGGCGGGCGATGAGGGGAGCGAGTGGATGCTGAGGACGGTGGATTCTATTTCGGAGATTCTGGGGGGTGGGAACTTTGCAAGGGTCCCGGCGTCCAAGTTGTGAGGCCTGCCTATGCATACCTCTCCATGTTCTACTATTCTAAATCATCTTCAACAACTCCCTATTCCATCGTCTTCAAATCGTTGGCCGCTACAAAGTCGGCATCCGTCTTGGCCCTGACGTCCTTCTCCTCGACACCCGGCGCAATCTCCGTCAAAGTCAACGTGCCAGCCCTCCGGTCGACCTGGAAGACGCACAAATCGGTAATAATCGTGCTGACAACCCTCGCACCCGTCAAGGGCAGGCTACACCTCCCCACAATCTTGGGGCTGCCATCCCTCGCCACATGTTCCGTCGCCACCACGATCTTGGTCTTGTCCGGGTTGCTCACCAGGTCCATGGCGCCGCCCATGCCCTTCATCACCTTGCCGGGAATCATGTAGTTGGCCAGGTCGCCCGCCGCACTGACCTGCAGCGCCCCGAGGACCGACACGTCGACGTGCCCGCCGCGGATCATGCCGAACGACTCGGCCGAGTCGAACGTCGCTGCGCCGGGCACCAGCGTCACCGTCTCCTTCCCCGCGTTGACGATGTCCGGGTCCGCCTCGGCTTCGGTGGCCGGGTAGGCGCCCATCCCCAGGATGCCGTTTTCGGACTGCAGCCACACTTTCCGGTCGGCGGGGAGGAAGGACGGGGCGAGGGTCGGGAGGCCTACGCCCAGGTTGACGTAGTAGCCTTGTTTTAACTCCTGGGCGGTTCGGCGCGCGATGCGGTCTCGTTTTGTCTGGGCGTCGTTGGCGGCGGTGACGGGTGAGGACGATGAGGTTGTTGCGGAAGAAGAAGGCGAAGAGGAAGGCGAAGAAGGGTCTGAGGAACGGAGTTTGAGAATGTCTATTTTCTTCGGTTCCGTGGCGGGGACGATGCGGTCGACGAAAATGCCGGGGAGGTCGACGTCGTTGGGGTCGATGGACCCTATTGGCACAATGTTCTCGGCTTCGACGATGGTCAGTTGGGCAGCCTTGGCCATGATGGGGCCGAAGGCTTTTGTGGTGTATCTTTGCTCGAATTTGCCAGTCAGTCCTTGGTTGTTCAGGGTGAGATCAAAAAAAAAAAAAAGGGGGGGGGAGGCCCGGGAGGGGAGAGGCTGCCACACACCGAAACACACAGTTCCCCGCCTCATCGACCTTCCAGGCCCGTAGGATGGCCACATCACCTGGAAGCGCCTTCTCCATGAGATATGTCTTGCCATTAAACTCCCTCGACTCGCGAGGGGTCCCGCGCTCGAGGACTTTGCCGGAAGCGTCGAGCCGGACAGGGATATCGCCGGTCTGTAAAAGCGAGTCTGGGACACCCGTTGTCAACATCAACCATCCCATCCTTGAGTAAAGTTCGCCTCCCTGTGCACTTTCCGACTAAGAACAAGGGCCATTGGACATACGCGCTCCAGTCGGGGTAAAAAAGGCAGGGATGCCAGCGCCGGCGGCCCGGATCCGCTCCGCCAGAGTCCCCTGCGGACAAAGCTCAACACCGATGTCGCCGGTGAGGTACTTCTTTTCGAGGACCTTGTTGTTTCCCAGGAACGACAGCACGAGGCGCTTCAACTGGCCCGACTTGACGAGCACGGCAAGACCGCCGACGTCTTCTTTGCCTGCGTTGTTTGACACGGCGGTGAGAGAATGGAGAGAGTCGCCGCGACGCGCAAGAGCTGTGATAAGGGTTTCTGCAGGGAAGAGGGAAAGAAAATAACATTAACCCCTTAGATCAAGGTGAGAAAGATTGGGGGGGCGGCAAAACGTACCAGCGACACCACAAAGACCGAAGCCTGAGCTTAGGATGGTTGAGCGGCTCTTGATGTCCGCTACGGCGGCGTCTGCCGACTTGAACAGCTTTGATTTACCTCTGTGTTCTGTCGCTGCCGGGGCTGACCATCGTGTCTTGCTCGTGGTGAGTGTTCGGAGGGTAGTAGTAGGACCGTCTCTCCTCGCGAAGATCCTCGGGGGAAGCTGGCATGCGGCTGGTCGCAGGGCATTGGACGCCCGAAGGCTGATGAGCAGGCGGTGAGCGAGGGAGGACTGAGATGCCCTCATCATGTCGAAGTGTCGGAGAGAAAGAGAGAAGACGAGAAGGAGCGGAGAGAATGATATGGCCACTTCATTCAGTCTCAAAGATAAGGATGGCTTCCTTTTCCTCCTGGTTGCTCGAACTTCGCAGGGTACTCGGCCAAGGCGGGGGGTTTTATCGAGGCAAAACCGACATCCGGGACAACATGGCGGCGTTCGCCGTTCGTAAGTGCTGCCGATCTGAAGAAAGGAAAATTATTTAGATCCCGCTTTGGAATTCCGGTGTCAAATGGTGAATAATGTCGGGGAAAGGAAGGAAATCGAGGGGCTAGAGTTAGACTAGACGATCGAGAAGGGGACCTTGGAGGGGCATCGGATTCCGGAACCGTGACATCGGGCGGCAAAAGTAGACTCCGGACAGGGTGGGGCCGAATAATAGCACCGGTCCCGCTCGGCCCCTCGGAGTAACAAAAAATATTGGCGTAAATTCACATGGTGAAGAATGGTACGGAGCAGCAATACAGATTAAATCTTATTATTTAGAGTCCAAAGTCTTGAACATTGA
Organism: Sodiomyces alkalinus F11; assembly: GCF_003711515.1. NCBI lineage: Eukaryota > Fungi > Ascomycota > Sordariomycetes > Glomerellales > Plectosphaerellaceae > Sodiomyces > Sodiomyces alkalinus. The sequence continues at coordinate 3,234,053 of NW_021167079.1, read as the reverse complement.
GATTATTGCTGGTCTCTTTCTTTTCGCACTCCTCAAGCTATTCGCATCGGGTCTCCGATCCTGCTACCCAATGCGGCCCACCTTTCTGGATCAGCCCTCGGCTTTTAAGGACACATGCAGAACATGACCTCCAGAACAGTTGGCCAAGCCAAGCTGTGCGGCTGTGCCATCTTCTAATCTTCCCTGCATGCCGAGACTTGGCCCTTCCAACCCCCCGGAACGAAGACGCTGCAGGCGCCAGCTGTGTCTGTCGGGACTCGGGCCATTGCAGCAGATTATTGGCGGGCCCTAAAATCTCCCAGGGGGCTTTCGCGACTTGAGAGTCGACTTATTAACAGAAAACGTGCATGTGCTGCTCATTCTTCCTCCATCGCGAGATTTCCAATCTATACCAGTTGCGAGCAAACGAACCAAAAAGACCACATGTGCATCCAAGCCAATCCAGCCGACCAAACCAGACACCCTCGTGCTCCTACCTAGGTCCTTATCCTGATTCCTCCCCCTTAATCCGAGTCCGACGAACTGCTAGAGCTCGAAGACGAGCCACCGCCCCACCCACCTTTATGCTTATTCTTCTTCTTCATCTTCTTGAGCATTTTTTCCTCCTTGCTCTTCTTCTTCTTCATTTTCTTGCCGTGCTTACTGTTCAAATCGTTAGTGATAACGTTCAATGTTTCCACCACAAAAATCGGGGCAAAGAAAAGGCTGGGACTTACTCAAACTTGTTCCCCAGCATATTCGCCCCATTCGCTCCCACGGCCGCCCCCGCCACAGCGCCCAGCGCGCCCCCTCCCACCTTATGTCCAGCCCAACCACCCACGCCGCCGCCCGCCAGCGTCGCGCCGAGCCCGCGATCATCCTGACCCGGTGCGCCCGGGCCATATCCGTAGCCTTGGCCTTGGCCATGCGGGCCCGGGGCATGCTGTCCCGGGGCATGCTGTCCCGGGGCATGCTGTCCCGGATTTTGTGGCGGGTGTCCCGGGCCTCCCGGCCCGCCTGGGTATCCCCCGTATTGCTGGGGCGGCGGCCCGGGAGGGTAGGGAGATGGTGACTGGTACCCTGGCGCATAACCATGGGGTGGTTGGGGGGAAGCAGCGTGTTGGCCTTGTTGCGGCGGGTACATGTAGGGTGAGTTGGAATTCCCACCGTAGGGTGAGGCATGGGAATTTCCGCAATGCTGCTGCTGTTGCTGGTGGTGCTGCTGAGCGGGGTGCGGCGACGGGGGAGCGCCGTAACTCTGATGCGGTCCTGGGCTGGGCGACATGTAGGAAGACGTCGGGTAAGGCGGAGTCTGTTGTTGGTTCGGCTGGTTCGGCTGGAGAGGGCACGGGACAAAAATGCAATCGCGTTAGTGGTCGCGCAGATGAACACATGCATGAACCCATCGATCGAAGCGCATCGCGATCGCGAAAACTACTTACCTGCGGAGGGTATCCTCCATAACCGGAGGGAGGTCCCTGGGAGGGATACTGGCCTTGTTGGCCCCAACCGGCACCTTGACCAGATTTGGGATGGCCGCCGCCGCCGTAGTAATCGTGCGACGACATTTATGATTCACATGTGCAGTTTTTGGTTCCGATGTAGTGGCGTTGAATAGGGGAAGATGTCGCAAGCGGCAAGCCTGCAGCCCGATGGGACTCGGGAGGTGCAGTGACGATGTTTGCGATCAAGCTGGGTGGGGTGAGATGCTGATGGGAAAGGTGAAGAGTCTGGGGTTAGAACTTAGGTCTCCGAGTCGCACGATTCCTTCATCAGCCGGACAGATCGCCGTTCATAACTGGCCCCTGGGATCCTAACGAATGCCTGGCCCTCGTTCCGCTTGTGCCAACGGCGCACTACGGAGGACTAGGAGCACCAACTTTTGCACTGCCCCAGAAGTTCGAACCGCTGGATATCACCTTCATGGTCCAATGTCCAATCACGTCACTTGGCACTGCCACTCTAAATTAATTGCCGTTGCTGGTGCTTGGATGCCGTGCTCTCTCGAAGGAGTGCGCCCCTGAATGCTAATCGAACTTCAAGTTGATATAAGCTCCGTCTGGAACTTATTCCCCGCGATATATTATGCGATCGAATAAACATAGGCTTGCTTCCTATATCTTTCTTCCGAGTCGTTTATAGTCTTTTTTTCTTTTTCTTCCCCTTTTTCCTATTGCTAGTTTTGACAAACAAACCAGGGAGAAACAAAGGCTTATCTATCCTTTCATGATACAGAAGCGTCTGGTAGTTTCTGTCTCCAGGCCCCATTCTCGTATGCTATTCCGTGACATTGTCGCTGAGAAAAAGGAGTCTTTGCTGAACCAGGGAATCAGTTTTGATCTCTTTCTTCTCCCTTTCACCTTTCACCTTTCACCTTTCACCTTTCACCTAAACAAGATCATTGTCAAGATGAGGGATTCTCGTATAAATACTGTCGGTCTCATGGGCCGGATGTGCTGCTGCATTCACCAGAACCGCAGGAACCATTATCAACAATATCAACACCCTCAGAGAACCACGCAAGCAAACGAAACAGCAAAATGTCCATCATTTCCTGGGCCCTCGACTTCCTCGACAGGATGGAAGCCACAGAGTCCGAACTCTCAGCAAGCTGGAAGTTCTGCCTCACCAAGCTTGGACAGCTCGTCATCTTCGGCCATATGCGAGACGACGTGGCCATTTTGTTCCAGGACCACTGCTGGGATCTCTTCGCATTCGACCCCCAAAAGAAACTCATGATTCCCAAAACAGAGCGTTCGGCAACCGAACTCGAGCAGACCTTCAAGACCGCCCTGGATAGGCTGTCCGAGGCCGACAAGTCCCGCTGGGGCAACAAAAAACCCAAGCATGACGCCGACAACCTCTCCCCCGTGCTAGGTGCGCCCATCCCCTTCTCTATGCCTTCTGACCTCGTCTCTCTGCTGGGACTCGTCACCAGCGGGGCCCACCTAAACGTCTTCCACGGCCAGGGCGGCAGGATGAAGATCTGGCTGATGAGGCGCGGGCCCAGCATGTCCTCCTATCCCAACACCTACGACCAACTCGTGGTCGGGGGGACGGAGCCCTCCAAGGACGCGGACGGAGGTGCCACCATCCGTCGGGAGGCGTCCGAGGAGATCGAGAACTGGGAGGCCAAGCTCCCCCGCTGGCGGGAGACCATGGTAACCCCTGCTTCTACGTTGCAGTATCACTTCGTGAACCCTTCGAAGGTGCAGCCCCTCCCGAAGCCGCACATGCGAGGTATGTACGAACCCGGTATCCGGTACGTCTTTGACTAGGAGGTAAGTGACCCCCGCGAAGTGTTCAGGGCTGGTGAGTCGCGCATGATTGTCGCAGGTCCGTTTTCGGTAGCCGAGGTCGAGGCCTTTTTGAAAGGTAGCCTGTTTAAGCCCAACTGTGCTCTTGTCGTGATCGACTTGTTGATGCGGAAAGGAGTCATTTCGCCCAAAGCTCGGGGATATGACAATCTCAAGAAGAGGATGGCGCGAAAGTTGCCCTTTGACACTACTTATCACAGTCTCTGAGTTGACAACATTGAAATCACAAGAATATCCGCGAGAAGGGTGGGGGCGCGGAAAGGGGGAACTAGGTAAGTACTCGCAGACTGTCTATGTTCTTCATTCTTCTGTGTATAAAGAAGTCTGTTCTTGAATCACCTTGAGTAGGTAGGTCAGCATCTCTCCATACATTTGCTTCTATCAACTTGCTCGAGTTCTTTCGAATCATCCGATAACTACGTTGTTCCTATGTATGAGCCATTGACTAAATAAACTTAACTTCAACTTTGTTCCACTACCTTCTCATCACTGACACTTGTACTGGTTCGTCTCACATATGATCGCAATTGTGAACGAAGTAATAGTCCCTGTAAGTCAAAACTCACTTCTAGTTGACCCTTGACCCCATCATCAACTTCTGTTTTAACCTGGCAATCTGTACTCCTTCTCACACCATATTACTAGAATGCAGGTTGTTACGCAAATCGCTGCCTTCGTATTGGTATAAGTCGGGTTTCTTGGAGTTTATTCCTCTCTCTTCTTAGCCTTATTCACTTTGCTTCCTTCTACCCTGTCCGGGCGTTCTTCCCAGTTCGATTTCTCTACACTTGACACCTTTCGAGTAAACCTATTACGCTTCGTTGTTCTGTCGTTCGACCTCTTTGCCCTTCTTCAGACTTCTACAATCTACGTCGACTGTCTTAACGAATCTTTTTTGTCTAGGATGCTTGAATATTATCCAACACTTCTCGTCTTCCCTCTTCAATCATCAAGATCTCTTCCAAACAACCCGGCCGTCCTTCGGTTATAACTCTACCCATCTCCTTATTTTCCACCCTCTCCCCAATACATCGTTCTTTTTGGTATCGTTCAGTCATGGGCCCATCGATCTCGGCCTCCATCGAGAAAAAGCCGACTCTCAAGAGAAAGGTTCCCGCCAAAAGCAATGTTCGTGTCAAGAGAGAATCGAAAACACCAAAGTCAAGCAAGACGCCTCCCGCCGCCCCCGTTGCACATACATGGGAAAACTGTGACGGTTTAGAAGACTTCCAACGGCTTGCTCTGAAAGAAAAGGCTGTCCAGAATGCCATTGGTTTTCTCAATGATCTGGCTTCCAAGATTCGCCTAGCTGTCGAGCAAAATCCCGACGTTACGGACTCAAGCCTCAAAGAGCTCCAGAAGTGGGCCGAGGACAAAGGTATATACACCCTTCTCACGAAAGAGATCGCAGCTGCAGAATCTTAGATCTGTACACGGGGATGCTCCCTGGACTAACACAGTAACAGAAACTGCCATTCAGAAGCATCGCGAATTCCAAATCCTTGTCGGGGTAGCCGGCTCCACGGGAGCCGGAAAGACTTCCCTCCTCAACGCTCTCCTCGGAGCTTCCGAGTTCCTCCCCTCTAGCTGTGAGCAAGCCGCGACTGCTGTCGTTTGCCAGATTTTGTGGAATCATGATGAGACCCCTGGCCGCGAGTACCGCGCCGAGGTCGACTTCCACAGCTACGACTAAATGCTCCAACAAGTCAGCGAGTTCCTTCAGGCCGTCGAAGATCGTCGAGACATTGATGAGCAGGAATACGAAGACGAAGATCTGAGAACCCAGGATGCCGCAGAGGCTCAGAAGACCATCGACGGTCTCATTGGCAAGATCAACACCATTTGGGATCTCGACCCCGAGGATCTCAAGCAGATGACTCCAGAGAAGCTCCTCGATTCCGATGCTGCAGTGCTGAATCTCCTCGGGACCACGCTGCACCTCCACCGCTCCGACGCCGATGAACTTTCGCGTATGGTCAGGCCTTACCTGGACTCCACGGCCCACAGGCACGGCGGAGAGGGAGAACGGGCATTCGCCGCATGGCCTCTCGTCAAACATGTCCGCCAGTACCTTCGCGTCGATATTCTCAAGAGCGGCATCAGCTTGGTCGATCTCCCCGGCCTGGGCGACATGAACGAGAGCCGCGCCGCCGTGGCCCGGGAATTCTACGAAAGTCTGGCCGTGACCATGATCGTGGCGCCCATCATTCGGGCCGCGGATGAGAAGACGGCCATCAGTCTTCTGGGAAACTACCAAGAGCTCCAGTTGCAGATGGACGGACGCTTCAACAAGAAGGGCTTTGCTTTCGTGGTCTCCAAGACGGACGACATCAATGTCGACGGATACCTGAAGCGCTCTCAGAATGTCGCGGACTCTGAGGTGGTACAAGACTACGACGTGTCCAAGAAGTTGGATGAAGAACTCAGGCAGCTCGACGCCGAAGTGAAGGCAAGGCAGAAGGAGTTTCGCAAGCTCAATCGGCATCTCAAAGGCGTAACAAAGTCTGTTAACCAAAAGGCTAAAAAAGCCCAGAACGCCTCGAAGAGTAAGAGACCGACCTTATCCCTATTCTTTACACTTTTCTACAGGCCCTCCCCCCCC
>NW_021167079.1:3138460-3228145 GCF_003711515.1 Sodiomyces alkalinus F11 | reverse complement strand
TTTTTTTTCTTTTTTTTTTCTTTTTTTTTCTTTTTCTTTTCTTTTTTTCGTTTCTCTTTTTCTCGTGCCCCCTGAGCGGCGCTTCTTTTTCCCTTCTTCTCTTCTTCTCTAGACAGGTTGCTATTATGGTGACTAACGCAGACCTTTGCATAGGAACAATTCGGCGTCTCGAAAATGAACTTAAGACTCTTAAATATCAAAAGAAGGACGCCAGAAAACAAGCAACTGTTCACCGTCGCCTCGTCTCCAGAGCGATGAAGCTTCGGACCACCAAGTCGAAGCAAAGAGAACGCCACAGGTCCAGACTCATTTTCCACTGCACCACGATGCGAAACTCGGCCGTTCAGAAGCGCATTGTGAAAGACTTTGAGCATCGTCAGCGCAAGTTCAAGGGCTCCAGGTCCTCCGACGCAAGTGGTGATAGAAACGATGAAGGCGTCGAGGTCATTCCCGTCAGCACGGTAGCTTTTTGGCAGCTGCAGAAGAATGAAAGGATGCCCGGCTTCCCGAGGGATGTGTATACAGGGGTCCCTCGAACGAAGAGTTGGCTGCAGGAGGCAACCCTTGGTCGACGGGAGGAGCATCTCGATTCCGTCCTAAACAGTTACGCCACGCTTCTGAATTGGATTCAACACTGGTCCCAGAGTCAGAGTGTTAAAACGAATATGGGCTTCACCAAGGGGGATGTGGAGGAAATATTGACCCCCGTCCATGAAAGGTTCCGAGAGGTATTAGAAGACTCAGCCCGCCCCATCCATACAACATTGAAGCTTCCAAGTCTAGGAGAAGATGACTGACTTCACGCTGCCCATAGCTGCTTCAGGCTCAAACTGTGGTCGGCTTCCACGATCAGATCATGGACATCGATCCACTGCGCAATAAAGACGATCTCGCTGAGATCTGCAGCAAGAAAGCCAAACGAGTTGTCGGCCGATGGCACCTCCTGTACCCCGAAAGCGAAACAAACACAACTCACATGCATTGGCAAACGTATCAGGCTAACATCCGGCGGGATGGAGGTCCTTTTGCTGGAACAAAAAGCGAATACCACTGGATTGAGCAGCTGTGAGTGTCTAGACGCTACCTTGTACTGCAAACTTCGAGGCGCGAGATGCAGCTTTTTACGAGACCCTCCTGGAGACCACTGGCTAATTCACCGTAGTGTGATCCCGGTTCTTGAACTCATCGTCGAGCAATGGGACGAGGAGTTTAATAACAAGCTACCTGCCTTGATCAAACCGATGACAACGCGAGTCAGCCTCAACTGGGATAGCTACATGAAAGAGATCTCTTCTAATCTGAAGGATCTCGATGACAAGCTACTGGGCCCCTTTGAGCGCTGTCCATCTTCATTCCAACCCATCCAGAAGAAACTTGGCGACGAGGTGCGCCGGATTCTGGGGAACATTGCCGGAGAAGCTGCGCGCTGTCGGGTCAAACTCATTAGGGACCTCCAGGATTCCATGCGTCCCATTTTTTATGAGGCACTCTCCGTCCGAGGTATGTGATCCATTCAGATAAGAATTCGCTTGGTTCCCAGCCCCTCCTTTTTTTGTCTGTCTTTCGTTTCCCGGGGCCTACTACAGAACTACTACTAACGGCCGTTTAGTAAAGGGATCGTATGCCGCCAGGAGAGGCCTCATCATGACGAAAGCTCTCCAAAATGGCATCGAGATGTTCCGTATAGCGCTGCACAAGATGGACAAAAACCTCCGTAAAGACAAAGCTCAGTTGCCGGAGAGCTTCGCATCCCTCGCGGCCACCATCTCCGAGTCGGTTCGGCTTCAACTCTCGGCGGTCTTTGAAGGCGTCCTCCCCCGGGGCACTGGAAGCAAAGAGGGCTTGAGCAAGAGAACGAAGATCCAACTACGGAAAGAGATTCAGATGCTTGTCGTCCAATGGCAGGCGAGTTGGAAGGCCTCTTGCGGCGGTCTGGAGTGGGTTGAAAGACCCGATCCTTGCCATGTCCCCAAGGACTTTGACAACGAGGAACTGGATGTTTCAGAGACATCGGGGAGTGAGACGGATCCTGGTGATCTGGACGACATGGATTTGGACACGGACAATGAAGAGTGATTTGGCTGTCGGCTGTTTATTTGTTACGTTTTATGTCGTAATGGTCTGTATTTGTGTGGAATCGGGGATGTCGATGGCATGGCATTCCATATGAACGTGGAAGGCTTCTACGACTATGTGGCCTGACGGAGTTTATTGATAGCACTCACTGCCACTCTTATGGCGCTCATAACTGAGAGAAGCACCTCAGGACACACACTGAAGAGCTTGACATAAGTGTGACATATGCCCTTCAACATCGACACCTCTCTGTCTGTCTCATCTTAGTACAAAGTAGTCCCACTTCATCAGCTATAACCACCGACAACGAACAAGAATTTAGCTCTAGCGGCGCGTTGTTCATGCCAGGGAGGAACGAATTCCGGTCGATAATATCCGTGAGGAATGCGGCGGAATCTGTGCCCACATGCAGGCCAGGCTGTTCGCAGCATTCGGCGAGCTGAACAAGTATTCGGCCTATCTGACTGAGAAGTTTGCGCCGAGTCTCTCGACAACAAGGAGTGGTCTCATTCCATTACAATGGCGTTCCTCGTATCCAGGTGGAGATGATGTACGGATATGCGATGGGATGGATTGTCCAATGCAGAGGACTATGATATAAGATTCGGTGACTATGTGGAAACTGTCTTGGTCGAGGGGTTTCAATATTACGGCCTCCTCTTCTACAGCCTGCATGATGTCCTCTGGTAGGTTACGTCTTGTGTGCAGCGGAATGCGAACTGCCCCAATGATGCCGTTTGGAAACTCGACGGTACACCCATCGTTTTCCAGAAAGCGGAACCTGTTCCGTGCCAAAACAGAATAAGGCGAGAAGGCCATCCTGGGTGAGAGAGTTGATGATGTCGAGAATCTTTTCGGGGGTAATAGGAGTCAATGGCCACACCCATTGTCGAGGCGGTGGTTGATGTCAAGAAGGTTGGGGACTTTGCAAGTCATACTGGTGTGAATAGAGCCTATTATGAAGGAATAGTCTCTTAAATCGGAGTGAGGTCGCCAAGTGGCGGAGTACTTATCGATGTGGCTCTCGTATTCAATTAATACCGTCTGTGAAATTAAACCTGCTATTGTATTCTCTAGGTTTGTTTATAGTGCCCTGCCCCTGACGCTGGCGCGGCCATTTAAACTTTAGGCTCAGAACGCGCCCCTGGGCCGGTCACCTGACCTGCCCATGACTCCGTATATTCTGGAAATTTAACGTGTCGTTAGGTAGGGACTGTCTAGAAAGCTAGAAAGGCACCGCGCGTCGTCTCTAGACGGTCCCTTCAAAATGGTTCGTGCTTTTTGTTTGAAAACAGTGAACAGTCCCCCCGGCGGGATACAGTACTAACGCCGATTTCCCCGCGAATTAGACCCCCACTTCCCCGCGTTGAGCGGCACCCCGGCCCACTTTTGCCGGACCCTAAATCTAGGCCCGGACTACCAACACCCCCGATCCGGGATCTACACTGCACGTCGTATTATATTTATATTACCCTGAAATCGTCCTAATTGAATAGGGATTGTCTCTTACGTGCAGCTTTAGTCGGAAGAACTGATCGTCGATGGGCTGGTTTGCATTCGTGCATGGAGGTTGCGGGCGTTGAGAACTTGAGTCTGTACAGTTTACCTCCAACGCCCGTCCAACAGACATCATGTGTTCTCCGAGCAGGCGTTCGTTCTCTCCCGTCCTACTAAGCCATCTTGCGGCGAAATGTCGGCATAAAAACTGAAAATTCCCTGTGCAATGCTACACTGCGTATCACTTCGATTCCTCTCGCAACGTCGAGGAAAACTTCGGTCCCCCCTCCCCTCGCTTGTCACATCTGACTGCCACATCTTCCTACTCGGCTTCTGCTTTGATTTTCCAACTCTCATCAAAATTCGGGTTGTCTCCGCTGCCATATCAACATTATCAACCACCTTGAAGGCGGAACCGTACACCGAACATGTCCTCCGAGAAACGATCCGAGGCCGGCGGCCTGGCCCCGACCAGCGCAGAACAGAAGCCAATCTCCCGGGAAGAGGATATCGGCCGAGTTAATACCATGACTGCCGACGATATGGATGAAAAGAAACCCATTGAGGACATTGGGGAAAGGGACTATACCGGCGTAGCGAGGAAGGCTGACCCCGAGGAGATCAAGATAGTACGGAAGCTAGACTGGCGAGTCATGGTGAGCTGAAGCATCTGAATAATGAACCTTCTGTACTTCCTCAACTATGTAGATAGGAATGCCATCCCTCAGGCACGTCTGAATGATCCCGAAGAGGACCTCGGAATGACTGGGACACAGATCAGCACAACAGTCTCCGTGTAAGACGACCGTCATAGATTCATAGCCCCAAACCCCAAGAAAACGTCGCTGATACTCTATTTTAGTTCTATCCCGGCGGGACCTACATGCTATCCATCTTCTACACGAGAAGAGGTATGTTCATGTTCTGCCAGTGCCGCCAGTCACTCAACCGCCAGTTAATAAACTAGCCCCTAAAACAGAGGTAGCAGCTCGCATTGCCGTGCTTTACTGTGCCCAAACTCTAGCCACGGGGTTCTCAGGTGTTGTAGCCGCCGGTCTCTTTGCCGGGTTGGACAATGTTCGCGGTCTTCAGGGCTGGCGATGGTATGAGCACGCATCATATCACGATATCCCCACTACTTTCTATTCTTTTTTCCCCTCTTCCTTCTTAAATAGCACAGTATTATTTGCATGACGAGACCTAACAACTGAACACTGCACTTCCCAGGCTCTTCCTTCTCGAAGGCGCAACCACGGCCGTGGTGGCTTTCCTCGGTTTCTGGCTCCTCCCAAACACGCCCCTGACAACGCGCTGGCTGAGCGAGCGTGAGAGGAATCTCGCCCACAGACGCATGGAGAAGGACAAGGTATCAGATGCGCTGGCCAACAAGGCATCTGCCCTGGACGGACTCAAACAGGCCTGCCGGGACAAGCGCACATGGTTATTCGTTCTCATGCAGTATTTCCACTTGTCTGCCTGTTCCTTCAACAGTTTCTTCCCGACGGCCGTATACGTGCCGTTATAACCCGACATGGTCCATAGACGAAAGCCACGAAACCAATGCATGTCTACAGTCTGCTAACTAACTGGGTAATATGCAGCGTCGTGCGCACTCTCGGCTTCGGCACGACCGTCACTCTCCTCATGACTTGCCCTCCCTTCATCATCGCCGGCGCGGCGGGCATCTTCTTCGGCTGGAGCTCGGGTGGGCGTCCTCTATGCTCTCACAGACTGTTGAGAAGAAGGCGGTATGCTCATATTTATTCGTCCAGTAACCTGTGCTCCCTTCTTGCTTCATGTTGTTCTGCCCCCCTGGGTACAAGAGAATTAACTCATCTGATGGCTGTTCCGTTCAAGGTCGTCCTTGCCCTGACAAACGTCGGAGGCCAGGTCGGCTATATCTACGGCGCATATCTCTGGCCCAAGAGCGACGAGCCGCGTTACGGTATCGGGTTTGGTGCGTCGGCCGGCTTTGCTTTGGCGTCCATGTGCTGTGCCTGGGTCATTCGTGTCCTCTTGATTCGGGAAAATAAGCGACCTGGACTCAAGGCCAGTGCTACCAGCGAGCACGTCAACTTGTACGGGTACTAGCCCATTGGGATTTTTCTAGTATCTCATGGTGTGATGAACATTGAAGATGAAGTTTGCTATTCAGGTCGGGGTGGTTTGAGAGAGAGGAGGACGACAAGGACGAGGGAACGTTGGGAGAAAGAAACATATATCGATTAATATTAATATACCTGTGCTACCTATTTAGGCAACTCCGCTAATTGGACGGACTGTCTTGTCCGTCGGAGAGTATTACTCCGGAGTCCGGGCAGAGTGGATACATACAGCCCGGGGAATTTTCGGTTGGCTCGGTCCTGACGTCCGCTCCTGTCATCGTCATTCCGTCCTCCTATAACATTATTCGTATCCTGACATGACACCAAGACGCACTACGTACTTCGCACAACACCATCAGCATACCTCCAGCGGCCAGCCCCAGGAAGGCGACGGCGAGCGCAAATTCGCAATATCCTACTGTCCGCCACGACTCACGACTTCCAAATCCTCACGCATCACAGCGGCGGCCATTTGGTTACTGGTAGCGTACCGCAGTTGAGGCCCGAGGGACTCTGTTGGCTGTCATGTCACAAACTGCCACCATCACCCGCCCGCCAACTGTTCATACTCTCTCCGGCAAGGGAACTACGCCAGATGCCTCTGGGACAGATGGCATAGAGCTGGACAGGCTCTCGAGCGGAAACTCAGACGAGAAGAGGGACGTGTCGTGTTTCGATTCCAGCGGCCGCAGCGACCACAAGGTAGCGACTGCCCGAGACGGTTCTATGGAGGAATCGGGAGTCCCTAGTCCTACAGGCCCACCGGGAGGCCGGATAGCCCATGGGGAGGTTGAGAGGTGGAATTATCCTCGCGGTAATGTTCTCAGGCTTGCATTTGCTTTTCTGACTTTTATTATTGCCGGCATGAATGATGCCGCTGTTGGTGTGAGTGCAGGTTCACCGCGGCCCCCCTTTTTCCTTTCTTTTTTTTATTTATTGTTTAGAGAGGAGCAGATAAATGAGAAAGACTGACCTAACCACGTCCCTAGGCCTTGATCCCTTATGTGAGTTCATGAATTCTCTCAAACATGATGGGGGAGCATATGCATCAGACTATTCCAGGAGGCCACGCCCCCCTCTGACACCTGACACCTGTGCTCCCACTCAACACCGGCCCCTTCTAACCCAGTCCCAGCTCGAAGAATACTACGACCTCAACTACACCACCGTCTCCCTCATCTTCCTTACCCCCTTCGCAGGCTACTCCCTCGCCGCAATCACCAACGCCCGCATCCACGTCGCCCTGGGCCAGCGCGGCGTCGGCGTCATGGCACCCCTCTGCCACATCGTCACCTACACCGTCATCGCCGCCGCCCCGCCCTTCCCCGTCGTGGTGGCCGTCTCGGCCATCAGCGGCTTCGGCAACGGCCTCGCCGACGCCTGCTACTGCGCCTGGGTCGGCGCCATGGACAAGGCCAACCAGATCCAGGGGTTCATGCACGCCTGCTACTCCCTCGGGGCTCTCTTCGCCCCGCTCATCGCTACCTCCATGGTCGTCTCCGCTGCCCTGCCCTGGTATACGTACTACTACCTCATGATCGGCCTGTCGGCCGTCGAGTGGGTCGGCTTGACCGTGACGTTCTGGCGCAAGACGGGCGCTGTGTATCGGGCGGGGCACCCGCGGGATGCTGATGCGAAGGGGGCGGGGACGAAGGATGCCGTTAAGTCTAAGGCTACTTGGCTCTGCTCTCTCTTCTTTTTCACATACATGGGTGTCGAGGGTATGTACTATTCTCTTTCCCCCCTTTTTTTCTTCTCTCCCCCCCCCCTTTTTTTTTTCTTCACCTCTCCCAACCCAGCTAACGTCCCCCTAGTCGGTCTCGGAGGCTGGGTCGTAACATTCATGCTCCGCGTACGAGACGCGAGCGCCTACGCATCGGGAATCTCAGGCTCCGGTTTCTGGGCCGGCATGGCCGTGGGCCGGGCGGCGCTGGGGTTCGTAACCGAGCGGTTCGGCGAGCGTCTCTGCATCAGCATCTACCTCGCCTGCTGCCTGGCGCTGCAGCTCCTCTTTTGGCTGGTGCCGCAGTTCGTCGTGTCGGCCGTCGCTGTCGCCTTCCTGGGCTTCTTCCTCGGTCCCATGTTCCCCGGCGCCGTCATGGTCACCGCCAAGCTGCTGCCCAAGGACGTCCACGTCAGCGCTATCGGGTTTGCCATGGCCATTGGCGGCACGGGGGGGACGGTTTTCCCTTTTATCATTGGTGCGATCGCGGCTGGTCGTGGCGTGTGGGTGCTGCAACCTATTATTTTGGCGCTCATCGGCGTGGTCGCCGTTGTATGGTTCTTGTTCCCTAGGATCAAGAAGAGGGACGAAGAAACTGTAGATGGTGCCACCCAGACAGAGACATTGTCGTCTTGAGTGGTCGTTGGTTTGACCACTTGTTTTGTCTATGATAAACTACTATGATGAAATGAAGAATTGAAAAGTTCCGGATACAAACGCCTTTTTGTTTTGCTTCCGTCCATCCATTGCTGACCCCAATATGGTCGGCAGTCTATATGTTACATTGGGCCAGGCGAAACCCGGCTTTTCCTCCCTTTATTCCCGTACAAATACGCCTGCCATGCCCATTCCAGTACCCACACACATGCTGACGACGCCGACCTCGCCACCGGAGCGGCCCAGGCCATGGAGCAAGGTGCTCGTCATGCGCGCGCCAGTGGCGCCCAAGGGGTGACCCAATGCGATAGCGCCGCCGTCCGGGTTCACGCGACCCTCCTGCCAGGCCTTCTCCAAGCCGAGGGCACGTAGGGTGTAAATAGACTGAGAGGCGAAAGCCTCGTTGATCTCCCAGCGGTCCACATCCTCGTTCTGCAGCCCCAGCTGGCCCAGCAGCTTGGGGATGACGACGGCAGGACCGATACCCATCTCGTCGGGCCGGCAACCGGCCGTGCCAGCGGCGACGAACTTGCCGATGATGTTCCCGGAGAGACCCAGCTCGGTGGCCGTGCTCCGGCGCATCAAAAGCGCGGCCGCCGCGCCATCGGACACCTGTGACGAGTTACCGGCCGTGCTGGCACCATCGGGCTTGAAGGCGGGCTTGAGCTTGGCGAGGCCCTCGACGCTGGCGTTGGCGCGGATGCCGTCGTCGCTGGTGACGGTCACGGTCTGTTCCTCGCCGACCTTGTTCCCTTGCTTGTCGACCTCCTGGAACCGCGTGCGCACGGGCACGATCTCCCGGGCGAACGAGCCGTCCTCGCGCGCCTTGGCGGCCCGGCGGTGGCTCTCGACGGCGAAGGCATCCTGGTCCGCCCGGGAGACGCCGTACCGCTCAGCGACGTTCTCGGAGGTGAGGCCCATGGGCATGATGCAGTCGCGGGCGTCCTGGACGGGGGAGTCGCGCAGCTCGGGCCAGAGGTCGACGGGGATGGCCTTGCTGCCGTAGTTGCGGGTCATGCTTTCCATGCCGGCGCCGATGCCGACGGAGATCATGTCGGTGCGGATCTGCGAGGCGATGAGGGCGATGGACTGGAGGGAGGACGAGCAGGCGCGGTTGACTGTGTAGAAGGAGGTGGTGTTGGGGTAGCCGACGTGGTTCATGGCCATGCGGCCGGCCTTGGAGCCTCCAAGCTCGGAGAGTACGACACCGACGGCGACATCGTCGATCTTGGAGGGGTCGAGGTTCGGGTTGGCGTCGAGGGTGGCTCGAAGGACCACGGACAGGAGCTCCTCCGGGTACGCGTCTTTCAGCTGGCCACGGTAGGAGCGGCAGATTGGTGTTCGTAGGGAGGACAGAATGACGACATCGGACGGGTTCTTCTTGAGGACCGCGCATAGACCCCGTGGGAGGGACATCTTTGGCGGTGGGAGGGTCCGAGGGGATCTGCGATGGGACCGAGGAGGAGGTCGTCGGGTAGAGTCGATGGATGTCCGCCAAAGGAAGTGCGAATGTGCGATCCTATAAAGGCGAAATAGGTATCATGGAACACCAGAATAACGAAGGAAAAAAGAAGAGAAAAAAAAAGAACAAAAAAGGAGAAAAAGTAAAACGGAAGAAGAAGAAGAAGAATAACACGGGTGAGTTTGTAAGAGGGGGGTTTAGAGGATGAATACTTTTCCACTTTGTTCCCGATGTTGTCCAAAGCCGAAGCCACAGCCGCTGTGGGGGCGTGTGGGGGTGGCACTTGGAGTCGGCATTGTGCGGGGAAGTCACGGGTATTGGCACGTGGGCATCATTGACAGGTCACGTGTTCGCTCGCCAAGTTCTCTGGCCAACTCCGACTCCGAGTTCTAATGTCCAACCCTCCATTTTCAACATCTCCCCCCTTCTTACCGTCCCAAGACTCAACGGTTTACAGTGAATTTCAGAGTAAATCACAGCTATGGGCCTCAATCCGTTTCGTAACCATCTCCACCGCCATGTCGTCGCCTCCATTCGGACCATTCCCGGAGAAATCCCTCTCGTGACTCGTCCTCGACTTCAAAGTTCATGGTCGCCCAGAGTCCCAGACCCTGGAGCCTGGAGGCTTGCTGCTTGTGTGACGAGATACTGCCTTTTGGTGCCCAGAACTGACACGAAGAATGAGGGGTGAGCATGCAGCATCATCGGAGTCATTACGCCAAAGACCGATGAAGAACTCGACCAGCCGCAGATGCATCATGCATTCTATAATCTCTACTATGCCTCCGACGCCAACCATGTGTTCCGGTCAATCTAATTATCTCTCAGCTATGCCGTCCCATTAGCCAACTTTCCCTCCTTGAGGACATGTGCAAAAGCTTCATCCAAAATCCGGATGCCCTCCTCAATCTCCTCCGGCGTGACCGTCACCGGCGGCGCCAGGCGGAAAACGCCTCCCATGCCCGGCAAGTTGACAATGTTACACGACAAGCCCAACTCCATGGCACGATCCGAGACGGCATGTCCGATATCCGTGCCGGGAGCCCGTGTCGTCACATCCGAGATGATCTCGATACCCTGGAGCAAGCCCTTCCCCCGGACGTCACCCACGCACCAGTACTTCTCCTTCAGCTTCAAGAGACCGGCCCGCAGCTGCGCCCCCCGCTCGGCCGCCAGTCCGCACACGTCATCCCGCTCCACAATCTCGAGCACCTTATTCCCCACCGCCGCCGTAAGCGGGTCGTTGATATGGGTCGTCAGCCACAGGAACCCAGCCTCCCGGCACCCGCGCTCGATCTCGGCCGTCGTGCACACCGCCGCGAGGGGCAAGCCGCACCCCAACGTCTTGGAGAGCGCAAGGATGTCGGGCACCACGCCGCCGCCCTCCTCCTCGTGCTGGAACGCGAACATCTTGCCCGTCCGCCCCACGCCGGTCTGCGCCTCGTCGAGGATGAGGAGCATGCCGCGCTTCTTGCACTCCTCGCTCATGCGCCTCAGGTACCCCGCCGGCAGGTCGAGGATGCCGCCCGTCGAGAGGATGGGCTCCATCACAAAGGCCGCCAGGGACCCCACGCTCTGCCGGTCGATGAGCGACCAGCCGTACTCGAGCTCCGCTTCCCAGTCGTACGACCCGCCGTCATCGGGCTTGCGGAACGGCGACCGGTAGGCGTACGGCGCGGGGAAGACCAGGTGGCCCGGCATCGCGGGGCCGCCGTGCTTCCGGCCCGCCGTGTAGGTGGCCGAGCCCGCGCCCTGGGTCAGCCCGTGGTAGCTGGCGGAGAAGGCGACGATCTCGAATTTCCCCGTGTAGCACTTGGCCATCTTGATGGCCGCCTCGATGGTCTCCGAGCCCGTGTTGAGGAAGAAGGACTTTTGCAGCGGCCGGGGCAGGAGGCGGCCTAGCCGCTCGGCGAGGTCGACCACCGGGTGCGTGATCATGTTGCAGAGGAGGTGGTCGAGCTCGCCGATCGAGTCCCTGACCACTTGGACAATCTCTGGGTGGGAGTGGCCCAGGAGGGAGCTCATCTGGCCCGACGTGAAGTCGAGCATACTATTGCCCTCGGCATCGTAGAGCCTGGTACCTTGGGCTTTGGTGACAATGATGGGGGAGTAAGGCACGCCGGTCTTGAGGAGATATTCGTCGCTGCGAGACCAAAACGACGACTCCTCCGAATCAGAAGACATGACGTCTGATGGATGGTATAGATTTGGGAGAGGCACGGCTTTGAAAAGAGATTATAAACCCCCAACACTTCTGATACTGCTGAAGGAAGCAGAGAACGTATTCTTGAAGCTTCGTGAAGGTCTGAGGGATGATGTGAGGTGCATATGATGATATGGGCGGGCATATATAGTCCGCTGATACCACATGCACGTTGACCAGACTGAGCATTCCCCGCGGCCAACAGAAGTCGGCTTATCTCACTACTCTCGTTGGCGGGAATATCGTCCATGGCGGGGCCCATAGGGGGCAGATGCGCTGTAGTCACGACTCACGAAGCTAGCCTTCGTAGCTTGCCCGCGGGGAACTCTCCATCTCCTTGGCCGCGGAAGCCAGCAGAGACCCAGCTCCCCCCCCTTTTACCATAGTCGTCATTTGTTCAACCACTTCGTCATGGGCGGCAGCTAGTGATCAAAAGGAGTAAAAAGGCGGATAAACAGGTCGAATGTCCAGTCTTCGTGTTAACATCGGTGTCAGGGGCCTCAACATTACTCGGGAGAAGCAAGTAGATAGGATATACTGTATACTGCCAGTACAGGGGCACAAAGCGCTGTCTACTTGTCAATAGAACAAGATGCATCTATGCCCTGTATCTACAGATTATCCATCCATCTTTTGGTGCGATCATCTTCAACATTATAGCAACTACACATCAGTCTACAGAGTCCACTCCCAGACTCCCAGTCTTCGAGCGCAAGGAATTAATTTCAAGACATGAACTATCCATTCCAGAACGCGCCCTTGACTTTAGCCTTGGCCTTTACGCAACGGTCTTGTGCTCGACAGCCGCATCCTGCTTCTGGACTTCATTCTTCATGATAATCGCACGATCGTTGTTCTTCTTGCTCCGGTCCGTGCTGACGGTGCACGCCGCCGCAATGGTAGCCAGCGCACCGAAGGCGATGGCAACCAGGTACACCAGGCTGAAGCCCTTGACGTAGGCCTCGCGGGCAGCCTCGACGGCGCGGTCGACGAGGTCCGGCGTGGCGCCCGCGACCGCCGTGTAGGCGGCCCGTGTGTTGACGACAGCCGCGCTGGTGAGGTCGCTGAGGAGCGTGTCCGAATAGGGCACGTCCGAGGCCTCGATGGCGGCCGTCAGCTCGGCGGGGAGCACTTCGTTGAAGCGGTTGGAGTAGATGGCCGTGTAGATGGCTGTGGCCACTGCGCCGCCGAAGAGACGGAACGTTCCGGCAAGACCGACGGCGACACCCCTGGCAAGAACGTGACATGTTAGAACCAAGCTCGTCAGGACTGAAGAATAATAAAATAAAAACAGAAGAAAATTGAAAAAAGGGGGCACTGGGGCGGTTGGTTGAGAGCGTACATGTCAGCTTGGTCCTCCAGACCGAACGACAACATGGTGAAAGAGAGAAGTTGAGGCGGCGTAATGGTCATCGCAGCAATCACCACAGTGACGATGGCCTGGGCCTTGTCGTTGGCGCCTACAGATGCCATGGACCCGATGAGGGCCGTCTGGACCACGGTGAAGGCAACGAGCTGCCACTTTTCGTTGTGGAGGCGGGAGCAGATGAAGACGACAATCAGACCGGCAGCTAGTTGGGTTAATACTCCGTTAGGTTCATGTTTTCTTCATATTCATGTTCTGTTCTTTTTACTTTTCCTCTCGGAATATTCATCACTTACACCAAGTACCGCAAGAGAAAATGATGGCGTAAACACCTCGCATGATAATCTCGTCCTCGGGGATGAAGAAAGCTTGCGCCTGGCGAGGCCAAAGCACGTTCATGCTATAGTAGAGCATACCACCAACAAAGCAGACGACGATGACCATGTCGAACCTGGTTCTGGTCAGTCAAGTCCCCAGTGACACCAAGTGCCATAAAAAAAAACAGCACAGGGGCTCACTTACTCTCGGACCCTCCTGAACAGCTTGGGCGGGAACAGCGGGTATTTCAGGTCGGCATAAGCACACCAGAAACCGACAGCGATGAAGCAGCATCCGCCAATGATAATGGGTGCCAACGTCCCAGGATGTGTCCAAGGGTAGGTACGGCCGCCAAAGTTCACGCCGATGAGGAAGAGGGCACCGCCGCAGAGGAAGAGGAAGACGCCAACCCAGTCCATCTGCTTGACGAGCTGCCACTTGGTCTTACCATCCTCGCGGTGCTTCATCTCAAAGTCGGGCGGGTTGTAGAAGAAGAATAGCATGACGAAGGCGAAGCAGTGGAAGGAGAACAGGTACCAGTAGGCGCCCCGCCAGCCGATGTCCTGGTAGGCGATGAAGGCGTAGCTGATGACGGGGCTGGAGAAGGCGAGGGCCAAGCTGACGTCCAGGCCGCCGACGGCAACGATGCGGTACCGGTTAGGCACAACTTCCTGCACGCAGGCGTAGCAGAGTTCCTGGAAACCGGAACCGATACCGAAGAGCGCGCCGGAGGCGATCATCTGGTTGATGCTTTTGCCGTTGGCACCGACGAGGCAGCCGGCGATGGAGATGAGGGCGCCCGTCATCATGAAGTAGCGCCGGCCGAAGATGTCCGAGAGGCGACCGCCGATGGAGACGATGAGGGAGGCGCCGAAGGTCCAGTTGAGGGTGATCCAGGTCGAGTTGGGGTCGGGGCCCAGCTCGGCGTTGATCCAGCTGAGCGTCGTGGCGGGGATGAGCATGGACATGATGTAGGCGTTGATTTGACCGCACATGGCCTGAGCGAAGAGCCGGGAGTTAGCCGAGCCAAATTCTTAACAAGAAGATATCAAAGACCACCATAGGTGAGGACGTACGATGTAGGCCAGGATGACCTCTTTGGTGAGCTTCCCGGAGTTGGGATCCTCATCCGAGGACACGGCGAGAGTGGCATGTTCAACCTGATTCTGTGTCTCCTTCTCGCTCGTGATGTAGCCGTCCGAGTCGGAGCTCTGCTGAGGCGGAGCTGGAGCGATACCCATTGTTGCGGCCTTGTCTGGGACTGTGGGCTATATGTGTGTGTTGACTAGACAGCTCGTAGGGGGAAAGGAATCAAAGGGGGGAGATAACCAATATTGTCTGCAGCCTGTATCCTGTGCTGCTATAAGTTATAACAGACGGTTACAGACCTCCCTCGGCTTTCGAGCTGTCAAGATCAATGTCTGAGGCTCCTGAGGCTAGGACTGACACGGTGACACCGTCGAGGACGATCCAATGCAAATAACTCCAAAACATGAAGGGAATCTGGGTCTTATTAGTAGCTAAGCAACACAAGGTGGCCCAGCGACTTGGATCCTTTGATTCCTTTCTCTCTACCCCGATGTGGACTCGTCACTCGTGGAGGGTAGCTAGGAGACTAGGTTGGTGCATCAGCATACTGGCCCCAGGCCACCAACCCCAGATGATCCAGATCCACCGTCCCCAGCCTCCGGGAGCACATTTCCTTGCTGATCAAGTTATCTTCCGGGATGAGCTGTGGTCCGGGGAGGTCGCCACTCGCCAGGGAGACAAAACATTTGATCAAATCTTACAGGAAGTGGTAATGCGGGCCTCGGGACTCGGACTCCTGCATGCATGTCATGTCTGCGAGTTCTGAGTCTGGGGTCTATTGGATAATTAGTCCGTACATGTATCGTGAACGAGATGGTTATCCCGCAAGCCTTGTCACCGCCATCGTTGCGTCCATCTGTCTGCACGTTGCAAATGGTAGTCTCTGCAGACTCTACACTTCGCCCCATGTCGTCTGTGCGGCAACGGCGTCGGTGCCACCGCCATTCCCCTTGCCGGCCGGCAAGCTTTCTACGTGCGCCTTTCCCGCTTGGAAGCCGGCTTGTCCCTTTCCTCGACAAGTCTTGACCATCAGTTAATTAGTGGCTCTGGCCCCCCCTGGATCGAATTTTCCCCCAGCTTTCCGGCGGGCGTCACCCCGCACAATCTGGGGATAGTGGGAGTTGCAAGATCCGTCCAAATACTGGTTAAGCCTATTGAGGTTACAGTCGTGGGGCCTCTGAGCTGCCACTCCAATGGTCCGGCGTAACACTAACAAGGATAGGCGCGGGAGTTGAATGATTCAGTATTGTGTACATGTAGGCTTTTGCGCGGGGATGGTGTTGTTTGCTGATCCGCAAAAGGTTTCCCGAAGACGGGGGGGTTGGCTCAGGGGTAACTTGAGCAACTTATACGGAGTAGCCTGTAGCCTGTGCCCTACGCCACGCACCAGGGAACTGTGTTCCGGACTGAGGCTCTTCGGTATTCTCATTATTCTCATCTTTCTACTTCGTATTCTGCCGACATGGAGCGCACGAAGGCTTTGTATGTGTCACAATATCTACATGTAGGCCAGAATGGTTTTTACGCCCAATTATACCTCTACCTCACAGTGTAGCGACCCGCCGTCGAGATGAAGTATAATATTGTATTGGTGGCGATAGAGACTGAGAGATCTGCCGAACGCAATGCTCAAAAGCCTCCAGCCCTCAGAAGGTCAAACCACATATATGATATGCAAGTCCCAACGACGATCCGTCAGCGGTCAAGCTTCCCATGTGCCCATAATTCCCACAGTTTCCAAGCTGGGTATTGCCTTCAAAAGTTCAATCTCCTTCCGAAATCTAGGCGAGGACGCCCGCGAAGGATATGGCGGATAAGATATCCCGTGCCTTGCCAAACGTGTCACAACGTCAACTCGTCACATACCAACGTCAGCACGTTGCAACCCCAGGGGGCCCCCCTGATCACATAATAGGGAGGGAGGGACAAGACACCTGAGCTCGCTAAGACGGGTGATTCTGATTTCATACCTATCCTGTTATTCATTCCCCCAAGTGTAGTTTCTCCGAAGCCACTCCCACCAAAACCTCCGTAACCATCTTAGTGGGAAAAACGCCACTGGAAAGGAAAATGACAAGGGTCGTCGTCTTCGGAGCTTCAGGCGTGCAAGGAGCCGCCCAGGTGGCCGCCCTCGCCCGCACCGGCCACCATCCCGTCGCCGTCAGCCGGAACCCCAAACCCCTCGCCATCGACGGGAAACCCATCGAGACGTTCGCAGCCGACTTCACGGACGAGCCGGCCATCTCCCGAGCCCTCGAGGGCGCGGAGGTCATCTTCCTGAACCTGCCCTCGACCTCCTTCCAGGCGGCTGGTCCCGTCTTGGCTGGTGCTCGCGCCGTGGCGTCCGCGGCCTCCCGGACGCCGTCCGTGCGGCTCGTCGTCTTCAACACGAGCATGCCGGTCCCGGAGGAGAAAAGGGGCATCAAAGCCCAAGACGACCGCGTCGACATCCGCCGCATCCTGCGGGAGGAGGCCGGCCTCCCCGTCATTTCCATCCAGCCCGTCGTCTTCCTCGACAACCTGCTCGAAGGGTGGGCGTACCCGCCCATCGCCGAGCGGTCTACCATCGTCTACTGCCACAAGCCCGACCTCGAGGTGTCGTGGATTTGCCACCACGACGTCGCCCAGCTGATGATTGCCGCCATGGACAAGCCGCACCTGGCAGGCCGGAACATTCCTGTCGGAGGGCCCGAGACCGTGCGGCTGGAGCGGTTGGCCGAGAAGCTCTCCCGCGCGTGGGAGCGCCCCTTGGCGTATGAGAACCAGACGGTCGACGACTTTTGCGCGAAGATCAGCGCGTCCATGCGTGAGAGGGCGGGCATCGACGCGGATCGCATCATCACGCAGATGCACAAGGCTTACACTCACTACAACGAGTCTCCCGAGAAGCCGTTCAAGATTGATATGGGCCCCGTGCTGAAGGAGTTGCCTGTTACTCTAACCCCTATCGAGGAGTGGGGGAGGAGGACCAAACACAGACTGCCTGATTCTTCCAGGGAAACATAGGTTCCAAGACTCCACGCATTCTTGTTGAGAGGCTGAATTGCAGTTCTTACGGTATAGTTCTCATGCTTCACACTATAGGAGGTATACGACGCAATGTGGATGACAATGAGAGCCTTAGCCGAGTTAAAGCAGACCACGCATGAGATGCGGGCGGCAGGGATGAGGAAGACGTTACCAGAGCTATATATGTGACGTTAGGAACATTGAATCTAGTAGCAGCGGCAGTCAGTGTCCGAGAACTATTGTCCTGACTTTGAAATTAGGTGATCTCTCACCGCACAATTGTGGTCGTGGCTTGATCTAGCAAATAAGGTATATCTTTTCTTGTGGTAATTCTCCGTCTGAGGCTGGGCAGTTGATTATCACATGCAAGGCTTGTAGTTCTGTCCCAACAACTGTTTGACTAGGTCGCAGACTCTCGGTGGTCATCAAGTGGCATTCGGGTACTCCATCTTTCTGAAACCACGATGTCGTCTTACCACAGTCTTTCATTCTTATAGAGTTTTAAGAGCCTCCTGGTACCGTGTAAGACTAGACTGAGCATCATTATCCCTGAACTGCCCCTTCCGAGCAAAGCGGCCCGAGACATAGTAAGCAGAAGAGCTGGACGCACCATACCCAGATGAACGCCGTAAGCCCGCCACACCTGGTCTCAGTTCTCAGAACATATGTGTATGATACATCAACAGGCGGATGTCAGGTATGAAAGAGTTACATACCAGTGCCAGAAACCAAAGGTCAGGCCATGGTCCTCCAACTCCCCTGCAGAACAGAAGCAGAAACCAGCGTAGTCGCAAGCAGGAACGACGGGGCTATAAAAGCGGTTGTCTTTCAAGTCCCTCGGACGGATAGTTCGTTCGACACCCACGGTGCGTCCATGCGACATAAGTCTTGGCCTTTTGGGTGCTATTGAACGAACATGAATTCGAGGAGTTCCTGTGTTGGGAGAGTGATCTCGATAATAACATGGCGGAGAGAAGAGTAAAAAGAGCACAGGAAACCATCTTGCCCAGTTCCCGGGCGGGGTCACCCTGTTTCTTGTCTTCAAAACTGCTTGATGTGCATGTTGAGGAAGAACTCAGGCCAGTCGGCTGCGTAAGATGATAGCGATTTCTCCAGGGCGAATGGCAGTGAGCCACGACCAGGCGCGGAACTGAACCCGTCCAAGGAGTCTGGTTTGACCCAGATAGTCCTCCGCGAACTAATCGTGTGAGGCGGGTGAGGCTCGTGTCCACTGTGCTGGAACACCGCCTTCATCTACACCAGGCATAGGATAAACGTTTGGTAGAGACCGTATCGATAGTTGCAACTGCTGTCGGGTGCGCGGTACATGACCTATTCCATGAGAAGGGTCGGCCTCGAAGGCAGGCTGAGCGTAAATGTAAGTCTGGGTCGGATAAAGCCAGCTCCTGGATACGCTTTATCCTATCAGTTTACTTTGGTTCAACCTGTGAATGCAGATGGGCTTAGCTGCCAGGCACCAAACGTGCTGTCGAATCTCGGGGACAAGCTGTCCAAACTAAGAGAACGACCTAGGATGCTTCTGGGGAAGTAGAAACGACATGCATCCGGACAACAAGCAAAGTCGGAGACCTGTGTCGATTTTCGGGTGTCTTATTGTTTGCAATGACAGTGGTAGTTCTAGAGTTGAACGTATGGCTTGGTGCTTGTGCAATGAATAGTTGTAGAGAAGAAACCACTAAGCTGTGATGTCGGAAGACGAAAAGAAAAGGCAGTGATATCTTGAGTTTCTGTGCCTAGAAGGCTAGAACAAGTCGAAAGAAGCATCTTAGGCTGGTTCGAGCATGGCAGACCCAAGAACATGAACTATATGCCGCAAAAGGGAGGAAGGAACGTTCTTGGAGATAGAAGGAGCTTAATGTAAGTTACGTAACTGGCTCTTAGGGTGCAGACCGTGTAGGTAAAGATACAAGAGTGTGACGGGGAAAGCAAGGGGTAAAGTATGGGCATATGCAATGGTATCATAAGAGGTAAGAATGGTACAGCGATATGTTTTAATGCCTGCCTGAATACTATATAACTATTAATGTGCGAATGAACCAAGTACGGCATAGTTGCTTACACTTGGAAGTCTACTTGCTAAGGCTCAAGTGACTCTAGGCAGACTGGAACTATGCCTAGTGATCAACATTATTTCAATGTCACGTTTAGAAACCGATGATGAACAGAGGATTCCGCAACGAACGCTATTTCCTTATCGAAGTAATGTCCCCGGCTGAATGAATTGAACCATCTGATAATATATTACTACTTTGGCGGAGTTTTGTCTTTTGGGTCGAGTACCGTAGTATGTACCGCCGTTAAAGTCAATGTCCGACTATGTATCTAGATCGACGGACGTTGTCGGTGTCAACCCGGCAATAAGTCCCGGATTTCGAGTGAACTTTACGCCAAAATGGACCGGAAGATGGGCCTTTCGAAGAGTCAGGCGGCATACGCAAAGGACGGAGTGCATGTCGGATTTTTGACGCGGGCCGGCGATTGTCTGGGAGGACGAAGTATTCGTATAAGTCCGATCGGAGTGGACCAAAGGCCCGAACAACGAAAGGAAGCTGAGAAAGGATGAATTCGGAGCTTTTCTTTTACGAATACGTACGAGGTATCCATCCGTACGAATAAATATGGGGCGTTGGTTAAACGAAATTAGGGTGTGCGACTATCAGAAGTAAGGGTACGTAGCTGCATATAAGCAGACACAAAGACATGTCTTAGATCGCTTAAATCGGGCTCAGGCCAAAGTCCGGACCCATCCGGATGACGAATTTGGATAGGTTTTGGGCTCTGACACGCTCTGTCGCTGTTCGACACGATTTCTCAACCGTGTGGAAGGTCTGATGCCATCAGGCATGACCCTGCGAAAGGAAAGCGCCAGAATAGTCATCAGCTCCTATTGGTGATGGTCGTATCTCAAGGTGACGCGAAGGTCATGAACGGTCGATGACAAACACACACGCGCGCACGCACTTGAACTTGGCGAAATCGTTTACTTTTTATTCATGCAGTTCTTGTTATGTAGGTACAGGTAGGTAGTACAACGTGCTGACGGATGGGATTTCAGGGTCCAGAGCGCAATGCCTACCTTACCTAGGTAGGTAGGTACGGTACTTTGTATGAAAATGTCAATGTATCCGAATGTACGGTCGGGCCTGAGTCGCGGCGTTGCATTTGGTAGCCAAGAGGTGCAAGTACATAGGAGTACAACGTATGCATCATCCGGATGCTTTCTTGTCGCTGACTTGTCAAGGCGGGACGGGAAGAATCCGGAATGGTGACATCGTGGCAGGAAGCGAGATTTGTATCATTGACCAACCGCCTTGCCTACAGGTAGGGCCGTTGGGCTATCGTTGGTACATAAAACTGCGTCCTGTCCTGCAGCATAATCAGAAGTGCAAATAAAAACCCGTAGCTTCTGAAAAGCGAATCCTAATCTACCTAGGTAGCATAAAAAGACAACGACGTATTCGTAGGTACGGAAGGACCTTGTACAACGTAACTACGTACCTAAGGTACTTTGTAATCAAGTCTTACGGCTGCGGATAAACGGTTTGATTCAGATGTCCCCGGGGTTTCGGGTCGGGTTGCTGTAAGGCCCCGAGAGGACCCACCCTGGATGTGAGACTCGCAGTGGAATTAGGTATTTACGATCCAAGATTCAAGATCCAAGATCCGAAAGGATCGTGCGAATAGCCCAATTCGGCCGATTATGTCAGCGCCGTTGTATCCGTACTTCGTAATTACAACTGTAGTCTAATAATGCTCGGATACGATGCGAGCAGAAACGTCTTTTCAGGGTCACCCTCCTTTGTACCTATCTATGTCCCAAGTAATCTGCAGAAATAGGCACTTTTCTGTCGGTTCTCTTTAGAGCCCAAGGTACGTCTCGATGTAGGTGCATCAAAGTGTTTGAGTTAAAATCTGGTGATAGCTACGAAGTACGAATACTTTGCTAATTTAGAGAAAGGAGTCGTCTTAATAGGATTTATGCTTGGGGAAGACGGGAAGGCGTGGGGGCTGAAAAATTACAGTGGGGTAGAAAATCGCCAACTCCACTGGTTCTCGGAGAGAATCAAGACGCCGACTACGGGGCAGGGGCGGACTTTTGGACAAGTCTTACGGTAGGAAGCAGGCCTTAGGAATTGAGACCAAGTTTATCTCCTTTCCTTCTTCTTCTTTTCTTCTTCTTGCGAAATAGGTCAAACACGTTGACTCGCTAGACAGTTTCCACGCCCAGTCTGGTCGGTATCGTGGCGCTGACTGTTTTTGGGCACGACAACTCTGGTGTGGAAACGCCACATGGTGGGGGCCATGGACCCCACGGGTATTCTATCGATATCGATAAAAGCATTCGGGGTCCTGGCCAAATCCGAGGTAGCTTATTGGAGGGCCAGTCGGAAAGGACGGAGCGAAGTACATAAGCATAAAATCCTGGAATTAGAAAGTATCCACAAAGACTTACGCTGTACATAAGGTACAGAGTGGTATTCCTGTCCAAGCTCGTGCGAAGTACATACCTTACCTTCGGTTTGGTACCTGTATTTATCATAACCCGTATAACCCGTAGACTGCCGCTGTGATCATTCTCCTTGCCGTCGAATAGGATTTACCTACCACTAGACGCGGCCAGTGACGTTACGCCCGCGGCCGACACCCTTCAGACCAGAGCAGACTTCCCGTGGTCCGGCCCTTGTCCGATGAGTGCGAAAGTAAAGGCAGGGGCGGAGTTATCGTGGGGTACATAGGGCCGGAGAAGGACCCCGAACGCGTGCGGATAATAGATTGTAGCGTTCCCTTTTAGATCTTATATGACTTCGATTTGATCCCGTTGATAACTTGGTTCCTCTTGTCTTTCGTATTTCTCATGAGCTTCTCTCAAGTCGATATGCGGATTCGCAGATACATCATACCCCGTACTCTCCGTCCGTTCAATACCTTACCTTAGGTACTTACCACGGTTGCTTCCACCGATGACAACGTACTTCTTGAAGCAACATGCCATTGTACGGGAGTTGGATGGATAGAGAACCACGACACTGAGCAGCGCATTTTTATTAGCAATATACAGTACTTCTAGTTCCTGTCCTCTCCAAGACGACAGACCCGATATCTACCTACGAAGTACCTTATTGTCCGCTCTCGACCCACTTGACAACCCAGTGAGTACACACCCCGGGGTACATATAGTACCCAGTTAACCGATGACTGCCTAGTCTCGGCCTCGTGCTGGGCTGCGACTTCCCCTGGATCCTTCAAAACTCCCGTTCCCCGAACTCCGCTGGCAGAAAAACAGGAAGGGGGACAAACCGGGGGAAAAAAAGAAAAGAAAAAAACTATCTTAGTTCACCAAAATCCCTTCCACTCCTTCCTCTTCTCCTCTTCTCTTCTCTCAGGACTCTGCTAAACTGGGGATCTTCTATCTTCTTTCCTTCTCTCCTTTTCTTTCTTCTCCTTCCCTCCTTTACTTTAATCTCTATACTCTTAATTTCTTCCCCACGCTCCTTTACACCCCATTCTTCAGTCTCGTCCCTAATTAACCGTCTAACCGCTGTCCAGACGACATCAGAACGAGAACCTTCATAAACTCTCTCTCTTAATCGGCAGCGCGCCCCGAACGGCGTCGCAATCCCACTGCCTACCATGTCCGTCCCCGGAATCTCCGGCATCCCCACCAACTACGATGCCACTGCCGAGCAGGTCGCCGCCCCTGAATCCCAAGACTCGGCCGGCACCCGTGCTACCTCGGTCACCGAGGTCGCTCACAGTGACACCACCCGCCGCGGCGACGATAAGGCCGACGCCGCCGCCGCCGCTGACGCCATCGAGTCCGACGATGGGGAACACGAAGAGCGCGAAGAGATGAACCGCCGCCTTTCCATGGTCCACGATCTCGCGAGGAAATACTCCCGGGCCTCTTCCACCGGCGCCCACATCTCCCAGGGCACCAACCCCTTCCTGGCCTCCGAAGACCCGGACTCACCACTCAACCCGCAATCCGAGAAGTTCAATGCCCGCGCCTGGGCCAAGGCCGTCGTCGACCTCATCACTTCCGAGGGTGGTGGGATGCGCACCTCGGGAATCGCCTTCCAAAACCTCAACGTCTTCGGCTATGGTCAAGCCAGCGATTTCCAGAAGGATGTCGCCAACATCTGGCTGGGTGCCGTCGGTGCCGTCACCCGCCGCTTCTTCCCCCAGAGCCAGCGCCGCATCGACATTCTACGGGATTTCGATGGTGTTGTCCATAAGGGCGAGATGCTCGTCGTCCTCGGCCCGCCCGGTTCCGGCTGCTCCACGCTGCTCAAGACCATTGCCGGCGAGACCAATGGCATCTACACCGACAAGAACTCCTACTTCAACTACCAGGGCATGACGGCCAAGGAAATGCACACTCACCACCGAGGCGAGGCCATCTACACCGCCGAGGTCGACGTGCACTTCCCCATGTTGAGTGTCGGTGATACTCTCACTTTCGCCGCCCGTGCCCGCCGGCCCCGTCAGATGCCCGACGGCCTG
This sequence comes from Sodiomyces alkalinus F11, assembly GCF_003711515.1. Lineage (NCBI taxonomy): Eukaryota > Fungi > Ascomycota > Sordariomycetes > Glomerellales > Plectosphaerellaceae > Sodiomyces > Sodiomyces alkalinus. The sequence continues at coordinate 3,204,115 of NW_021167079.1, read as the reverse complement.
GATCCCACCGTCTTCTCCAACCACCTCCGGGACGTCGTCATGGCCATGTTCGGCATTTTGCACACCGTGGACACCCGCGTCGGCAACGACTACATCCGTGGCGTCTCCGGCGGCGAGCGCAAGCGTGTCACCATTTCCGAGGCCGCCCTCTCGGGCGCCCCCCTGCAGTGCTGGGACAACTCGACACGTGGTCTCGATTCGGCGAACGCCATCGAGTTCTGCAAGACCCTCCGCCTCCAGACCGAGCTCTTCAACACCACCGCCTGTGTGTCCATCTACCAGGCTCCGCAGAGCGCCTACGACCTGTTCGACAAGGTCAGCGTCCTGTACGAGGGCTACCAGATTTTCTTTGGCCGCGCCGACGAGGCGAAGCAGTACTTTGTCGATCTCGGCTTCCACTGCCCCGCTCGCGCCACCACCCCGGATTTCCTCACCTCCATGACGTCCCCCGCCGAGCGCATCGTCCGCGAAGGATTCGAGGGCCGTGTCCCGCGCACCCCCGAAGACTTCGCCGCCGCCTGGAAGAGCAGTGCGCACTACAGGAAGCTGCAGGCCGAGATCGAGCAGTACAAGGAGTCCCACCCCCTGAACGGACCTGATGCCGAGGCGTTCCGTGCCGCGAAGCAGGCCCAGCAGGCCAAGGGCCAGCGGAAGAAGAGCCCTTATACCCTGTCCTACACGCAGCAGGTCCAGCTCTGTCTCTGGCGTGGTTGGAGGCGTCTTATGGGTGACCCCAGTCTTACCGTCGGTTCGCTTATCGGCAACACCGTCATGGCCTTGATTGTCTCTTCCGTCTTCTTTAACATGGAGGAAACGGCCGACAGCTTCTTCCGCAGAGGCGCTCTCATCTTCTTTGCCCTCCTGATGAATGCCTTTTCTAGTGCCCTCGAGGTCAGTCATCCTTTCTTTCCTTTGTCCTAGTGCTGTCCCTCCTTGTTCCACTTGTGTGCGACGACGAAAAAAACAAACCGAAACGGGTGAAAAATAAAAATAAAAAAAGGGGAAAAACTAACCTCACAATCACAGATTCTTACCCTGTACGCCCAGCGACCCATCGTCGAGAAGCACAGCCGTTATGCCCTGTATCATCCCTCCGCCGAAGCCGTGTCGTCCATGCTCTGCGATATGCCGTACAAGGTCGCCAACTCCATCGTCTTCAACGTCATCATCTACTTCATGACCGGTCTACGACGGGAAGCAGGCCCCTTCTTTTTCTTCCTGCTCGTCTCCTTCTCCGCCGTTCTGGTCATGTCGATGATTTTCCGAACCATCGCCTCGTCGTCCCGCTCGCTGTCGCAGGCCCTCGTCCCTGCCGCCATCCTCATTCTCATCCTCGTCATCTTCACCGGCTTCGTCGTGCCCGTGCGTTACATGCTCGGATGGTGCCGCTGGCTCAATTACGTCGATCCCTTGGCCTACGCCTTCGAAGCCCTCATCGTGAACGAGTTTAACGGCCGTGAGTTCATTTGCACCCAGTTCCTACCGCCCTATCCCGACGCGGCCCGAGAGAACAAGGTCTGCAATTCGGTGGGCGCCATCGCCGGCAGCGACTACGTCAGCGGTACCGTGTATGCTTCCTCCATGTTTTCGTATGAATGGAGCAACCGCTGGCGCAACTTCGGTATCCTGATCGCCTTTGTGTTCTTCTTCCTTGCCACCTACATGATCGCCGCCGAGCTGGTTTCCGAGAAGAAATCCAAGGGCGAGGTCCTCGTCTTCCGCCGCGGCCACAAGCCGGCGGTTCTCAAGGAAAAGGGCGGTGCCGAGGAGGACCCGGAGGACATGGTTCGCGTGGGTCCCATCACCACGGCCGACCGGTCTCGCATCGTCCAGCAAGGCGGGAAAGATGCCAACCTCCAGCAGTCGACTTCCGTCTTCCATTGGGACGATGTATGCTATGATGTCAAGATCAAGGGGGAGACGCGACGTATCCTGGACCACGTGGACGGCTGGGTCAAGCCGGGAACGCTCACGGCGCTCATGGGCGTCTCCGGCGCTGGCAAGACCACCCTCCTGGACTGTTTGGCTGACCGGACGTCCATGGGCGTCATCACCGGCGACATGCTCGTCGACGGCTGGACGCGGGATACTTCGTTTCAGCGCAAGACGGGTTATGTCCAGCAGCAGGATCTCCACTTGGAGACGACGACGGTGCGCGAAGCGCTCAACTTTTCCGCCCTGCTCCGTCAACCTGCCCATGTCCCCAAGGCGGAGAAGCTCGCCTATGTCGATGAGGTGATCAAGCTGCTCGAGATGGAGGAATATGCCGACGCCGTCGTCGGTGTGCCCGGTGAAGGTCTTAACGTCGAGCAACGCAAGCGCCTCACCATCGGTGTCGAGCTTGCGGCCAAGCCTCCTCTTCTGCTCTTCGTCGACGAACCGACTTCTGGCCTCGACTCGCAGACGTCCTGGGCCATCCTGGACCTGCTGGAGAAGCTGACCAAGTCGGGCCAGGCGATTCTCTGCACGATCCATCAGCCCTCGGCTATGCTCTTCCAGCGGTTCGACCGGCTCCTCTTCCTGGCCAAGGGCGGCAAGACGGTGTACTTTGGAGACATTGGTGAGAACTCCAAGACTATGACGTCGTACTTCGAACGCAACGGCGGCTTCCCCTGCCCCGCGGACGCCAACCCGGCCGAGTGGATGTTGGAGGTGATCGGTGCGGCGCCGGGCTCGCATTCCGACATGGATTGGTACGACGCGTGGCGGAGCAGCCCCGAATACGCGGCCACCAAGGCCGAGCTGAAGCGTCTCCGTGACGAGCGGTCGCCGGACCCGGCGTCGGCGCTGAACAAGGAGGACGCCGCGTCCTACCGCGAATTCGCCGCGCCGTTCTGGGAGCAGCTCCGGCTCGTGTCGCACCGCGTGTTCCAGCAGTACTGGCGCAGCCCGTCGTACATCTACTCCAAGACGTCTCTCTGCATCCTCGTCGCCCTCTTCATTGGATTCGTTTTCTACAATGCGCCCAACTCGATCCAGGGCATGACCAACCAGATGTTCGCCATCTTCAACATCATGACCATCTTCGGGCAGCTCGTGCAGCAGACCATGCCCTACTTTGTCATCCAGCGGTCGCTGTACGAGGTGCGCGAGCGGCCGTCCAAGGCGTACTCGTGGAAGGTGTTTATGCTGTCGCAGATCATTGCCGAGCTTCCGTGGAACACGCTCATGGCCTTGTTCATGTACGTCTGCTGGTACTACCCGGTCGGGCTGTACAACAACGCGGCGGCGGCGGGCCAGACGACGGAGCGCGGCGCGCTCATGTTCTTGTTCCTCTGGGTCTTCCTCCTCTTCACGTCGACCTTTACGGATTTCATGATCGCCGGGTTCGAGACGGCGGAGGCGGGCGCCAACATCGCCAACGTGCTGTTCATGATGTGCCTGATCTTCTGCGGTGTGCTGGTCAACCCTTCCGACATGGAGAGCTTTTGGATCTTCATGTACTACATCTCGCCCTTCACGTACATCGTCAGCGGCATGCTCTCGACGGCGCTGGCCAACACGCGGGTCGAGTGCGCGGACAACGAGCTGGTGCCGATCGTGCCGCCCACGGGCATGACGTGCACGGAGTACCTGGACCCGTTCCTGGAGCAGGTCGGCGGCTACCTGACGCCCGACTCGGTCAACTCGACGGAGCAGTGCCACATGTGCCCCATGGGCGACACCAACACGTTCCTGGCGTCGGTGCGGTCGGATTACGGCGACCGGTGGCGCAACTTTGGGGTGGCGTGGATCTACATCGTGTTCAACGTTTTCGGTGCCCTCGCGCTGTACTGGCTGGTGCGGGTGCCTAAGAAGAACGGCATCTTTGGCAGGAAGAAGAAGCAGGAGTAATACTGAAGGGGAATCCAATAAAAAAAATAAAAAATAAAAGAAAAGGGGGAGAGTGGTTTTGCGTATCTTGGAGGATATATCCCCGGCTGGCAATCGCCATGCCATACAATGCCTTGCGTTGGCGGTATTTGTCTTATATTCTTGTGTATATAGATGTTAGATGTTTGGATCCCGCATGCCCGCCCCCCCTCTCTCTTGTTACGGAGCAGATATGGGCATGGGACGGAGAATCATTTGCTGCGTGCAATGGCTGTAAGACATGCTATAGCGACTTGACATCATACGATAATAGACGGTTTCCTAGTTGTTCAATTTTTGGCCTTTTCCTCTGCACAGCGTCCCTTTTCCTCATCGTCTTCACTTTGGGGCCGGAATATAAATTTCGTTGACAGTTGGTCAGACACAGCAACCCCAGTTTTGAGTGTAACTGGTGCCCCTGATCACCGAACCCGTAATAGACACATAGTCTTGCGGGTAACGGGACGGATAGTGTATAAAAGCAACTGAACCAAGAGAACACTAGGTACCCGGAGACTACCTAAAGTAGAAGGTTCGACTGACCATCACCAGCACTGTTTCATACCTGTGCTTCCTTCCATAACCACTCAATCTACCTAGTAAGGTAGGCACGTTCTTCGTTCTTGCCTTTGTCACCATCCAATATACATACCGGCACAGAGCTTCCCGGAGCCTTTTTTTTTTTTTTTTTTTTTTTTTTTACAACATTTCCTTCATCTTCTGTTCCCTCTTCCCTCTTCTCACCATCACCGCAACCTCTTCGCCAACAGCCCACAGCAAGGTACGTCTCACTCGAATTCTTGCTCGAGACAGTTATATGGATATCGAGAGCTCATAGTTGGCCAATCGCTGCGTTACAACAAACCCTCTTCACAACAACTTATAATCAAGCCAAGAATTCAAATACCTGCGGCCAGGATTCACTAGTCCCTACCCAGCCGATCAGATTCTCGTCGAGATGGCCACCGAGAGGCTTGACGCTCCTCAAAACAGAGCGGAGTCTCGCATACGGACGCGACGACAGTTAACCAACCTGCGGGAGCACTATGCCCACACCCTGGAGCAATATTCCGCCGTCGCGCAGAGATCGATGTTGCTGCTTGAGCGGGCAATCGCCGAGCTCGCACAGCAGGCAGCCAACGCGGCGGCTAGTGGTGCCACGGCCGGAGGTAACGCTCATATGACGAGCCAGGCCTTCTGGGTAGAAGTTCGTGTGAGGTGCAGCGCTTGGGAGCGGCCGTGCAAGAACTCGGCGACTTCCCAGCGGAGATTGAGATGCATGTCCAGCGTCGAGCTCTCGCGCGACGCTTGGGATCTCGGGGATGATGGGTCGGACTCTTCTTACTTTTGGTCCTACCGTGTAAACCCGGGTCAAGTGGCGACTGCTCGATGGTGGGAAAGGCCAGTGGGATCTGATATTCGGGACGTGCCGCGTGCGTCGTCAATGATAGGATTGTTTAGTGGCTCAGAATAACTCATCTCATCGCGAAACCGATCTCCGTCAAAGCAACGCAAGAAGGATTAGTAGAATCGTAGCCAACTTGTAAGGAAATTACTCACCGACGGTTTAAGACCCTGTTCATGATGCTATCTACGCTTGTGGAGAACAATAGTATTCGTGGTTCGACCGTGTCGTGACTTATAAACTCCCGAATGCTCTGACCTGCCCCTATAGAGTCGATATTTAGTTGGCAGCATGCTATCGTGCTATGACGAGCGGACGAAGAAACGATACATCCGATGGTAACATAAATCGGTTTAAGGGAAAGAGGTGGGGAGGAAGGAGTTGGGAGGCGATGGTGTTGGTGGGATCATGGATGCAGATAATAGGTTTCAGCAAGACAGGAAAGTCCCCTGACATTGAGATGGATCTCCCTCCATCTGACTCAACGGGAATGTATACACTGGCTCGATAATCATGAGACCAAAATCCTAGACTTGAATATCTTTTCTTTAATATGTATAACATGACCTGGGATTATCTCTATCTCGTCTTCGTTGTCTCCGTCTAAAGCTAGGTCGCCCCTGATACCCCGGCAAGAGACCAGCATCGCTACAGGGTATCGCACCTCAGCGTGTATCTGTCCGTACTTGGGTATACCGTCTGTCTCGCGTGGGAATAAGACGCATGTGTTTTTATTTTATGTTGTTGAAAGAAGACGATGGCACTTGGGAGAAAGGAGAAAAGGTGAAGTGGATGCAAAGTGCGGAAGCTGCGCGCAATTGCAATTGCCTTGTCAGAGACGTATTGCTAACCATTAGCAGCCAATCCGAAAGCTCGGATCGTCTAGTTGGTTAGGATGATGCATTGTGGTTCCTACTACAATACTGCATTGACGGCAGTTCGAATCCGCCTCCGAGCATTTCTTTTTGTCGCGACACCTTTGTTGCTCAGTGCACGGAACCCCTTTTTTTTTTTTTTTTTTTTTTTTTTTTTTTTTTTTTTTTAAAAAAAAAAAAAAAAAAAAAAAAAAAAAAAAAAAAAGAGAGAGAGAGAGAAAATTGCACTCCAGATAGAGGGTATATATAGGGATACTATTTCTTGGACATTCGTCCCGGGCCCAACAAAGTACGAAGTACGGAGGTAATAATTACAGAGATGATTCATTCCGTTGAGTGGCGAGCCTTTTCTGGTTCCTGATGACGTGAGCCAACCCCGTTTCTTGTTTTCCCTCTTCCCCCATTCCCCTTTCTCCCCACAACGCAGAAAGTCACCATTCGTAGCCACTTCGAAGCTTTAGTACTTCGTACCTGACGTCCCAAGGCACAGTAAACTTTGCTAATTAATCGGAGCGATCTAACGATGTACACGTGCAAGATGGAACCGCCGCCGACTATCTTAAGTGCATGAAATGTATCCCTACCTTACCTACCGTACAACGCATTCCTGATTTCCATTTCTACCGAGTCCATGGGTCCCGGCTTTCGTGATACCCGGGGATCACGTGATGTGTCAGAGGAGAGCGAATGAAAAAGGGAAAAGGCCAATCAATGTCCAGCACAGCCTCGATGCCCAGTCCCCCAGGACGATTCGCCAAGACGATTCGCCAAGACGATTCTGCGATTGGGTTCGTTGTGGTCGTCTCAGCTTGCGTGGCGCCGAGAAGGGAAAGCAAAAGAGATTAGTGGTGACGCGGTACTCGTACAGTGTCCGTACTGTTGACAATTCGCATCGGTGGCGCATTCGTCTTTCTCTCCCCCTTCCTCAGCTGTCCCCTGGGCTTCTGTGGTACTCCCCCTGCGCTAGTATACCTGTGTCTGCATGTTTTGATGTTCTGTCTCTCCACCTGTCTGTGGTGTGGAAACACATAAGCTATACTTCTAGGTACTTATCATCTCGTACCTGCCCGTTTCATGGCTAGGCCATGTCGACGTTCTCCAGTACGAATACAGTACATGTACATGGCCATTAAGGGGGATCCGCATTCCCGCATTTTCCCAAAACCTGCCTGTCCCTTCAACTTCCCACTCTCCACTTGGCCACTTGACGCTCGTTTCCCTTTCATCACCAACACGACCAACCTTCTTCCCCGTCTCATTCTTCATTCTTCCCTCCGTCTCATCTTCACCTATCCGCTGTGTGTTGTTGTCGCTCCGTCTTCCGACATTCGACACCCTGCGGCAGTCATTCGCTATCGAGAAAAACAAATTCTCCTCCGGATTTTCTTCTTCTGCTAAACTACGACTTTATCCATCGCTCTTCGCCTTTCTCACATCGTTCCATATCGCCATTTTATTTTCGCCCTACGACAAAACCCTTCGTCGCGTTCCTTCCATCCCTTCCGACGATCACGATCACCGACGAGAACGCAACCCCCAATTTCACCATTAGCGGCTTCGCTTGACATCGCCGCCCCCGGTCACCTTCCGCTTGGATCTGCTCGATTACTTTCCCTCGCCCGTTTATCGTCCCATCGTCAGCTTTTATCCCCTCGTCTTCGTCCTAGCGACCGAGAGGGCCCGTTTCAGCCATCGATTCCTGCGAATCCCCCTTGCCGAACCGATCCGACGTCCCTGCAGACAGCCCCGACCTTTTATAATCCACGGGGCCAATCCGGCGTTGGCTATGAAGTAACGACCCTTTACCGTTTCCCACAGATTCCCAAGACGACAATCACGACAGTACCTGGCTTTGGCTTATCTACCCAGCGTTGTCTCGTTTATTTGAGCATATCCGTATTCATCGCCGATCGTGCATGCTCCTGACTTTGAAAGAACGGCGCCATGTTCTCCTCTCTATCTTCGGGCGTCGTCCCCACGGCCCTGCTCCTGCTCGCCGGCACATTGCCTTCAGCATACTCTCAGTCCCCCTACAGCCTGGAGACAGATGGTACGCTCTTCTTCTTTTATTATTATTATTTATCATCCCCCCCATCTTTTCCGTCTCGCGTTTGCTTCCTCTTTGCCCTTCCCTATGCTCATCTCCGGCCTCCTTTTAGATGATATCCGACAAGCAGCGAGAACCCTGGCCTACGACCTGATGCTATTCTACGAAGGGAACCGGACCGGCATGATTCCCGGCATTTTACCCGGTCCGCCCGACGACGGTCTCGGCGATTACTATTGGTGGCAGGGTGGTGCCATGATGGGCACCTATATCGACTACTGGCATTACACCCGCGACCCGAGCTACAACGACGTCGTTCAACAGGGCATGGTCCACCAGGTCGGCCACGACCGTGACTACCAGCCCCGCAACTTCACCGCCTCGCTTGGAAACGACGACCAGGGTTTCTGGGGCATGAGCGCCATGCTGGCCGCCGAGACGCGCTTTCCCGATCCTCCCGAGGACCAGCCGCAGTGGCTCGCGCTAGCCCAGGCCGTCTGGACCACGCAAGCCAGCCCGGAGCGCCACGACGAATATTGCAACGGCGGTATGCGCTGGCAGGTCCCCCTCACAAACCAAGGCTATAATTACAAGAATACCATCGCGAACGGCTGCTTCTTCAACCTCGGCGCCCGCCTCGCTCGCTATACTGGAAACGACACGTACCTCGAGTATGCCGAGAGGACCTGGGACTGGCTCTGGGCCGTGGACTACATTGACCACGAAAACTGGCGCGTTTACGACGGTGCCCACATTGAGCATAACTGCACCGATTTGAACAAGGCCACCTTTTCCTACAACATCGCCGTCCTCATGCAGGGTGCCGCTTTCATCTATAACCACGTGCGTACCTTTCTCTCTCCCCCCCTCTCTCACTCTCTCCCTCTGTTTTCCCCACTCCTCCAAACGAGTACGTGATAGCGCAAAGCTAACATGGATAACAACGCAGACCGAGGACCCGAAGTGGCTCGACCGAACCGAGAGGCTTGCCGAGCGCTGTCTCCGCGATTTCTTTCCCGATGGCGTCGCTTACGAAATCCCCTGCGAGTTCCGCCGTGGCCAATGCAGCACGGACATGTTGACCTTCAAAGGCTACGTGCACCGCTGGCTGACCGTCGTCGCCCAGCTCGTCCCTTCGCTCAGCGACACCATCTTACCCGTTCTACGCACCTCCGCCGAGGCTGCCGTCCGCCAGTGCTCCGGCGGCGAGACCGGTCGCGTGTGCGGATTCTACTGGAGCTCCGGCGAGTTTGTCGACCCCGCCGTAGACAGCACCACCGGCGCTGGCGAGGCCATGAACGTCCTCGCCGCCGTCTCGTCGCTCCTTGTCCACGGTGCTGAGCCGCCCGTCACCAACTTGACCGGTGGCACCTCCCGTGGCGACCCGAATGCTGGCCTGAACAGTGATATTTACCGCAAATATGATCCACTCACCACTGCCGACCGCGCCGGCGCCGGCATCATTACCTTCCTCGTTCTTGCTGGTGGTCTGGCCACCTGGGGCTGGATGAGCACTGGCGATTAAACGTTGTACTAACGAACAGTTCAGCTCGAGTGACCCGACTCTTTCCCCTTCGCCGGCTTGTCTCCCATCTGCTACAGGGCAGGGACGAATAGGCAGGGCAGGGCAGGGCAGGGACGCAACAGGCTCTTCCTTTCGCTGCATATTGCGGAGGACGAACCGCTGTTTTATCCGCTACCGCTTGCGGCACGGATGACATTTCGGCACCGATAAAGCGTTTCCTTCGGACCACGATAAATAGACGCTACATTCATGGACAGCATTTCTTCATCCGAATACCCTTCGAAGCTCTTGCGAATCTGGAGACTCAAAACACATGCAGGACGGCCGCGAGATTATAACATGTACACTTTACCCTTGAATGTCCGCATTTGGCATACGGCGTTTTCGCAGTCTTTTTATGTTCTTCCTTTGTTTTTCTGTGCGGGTATAAGTCCTCAACGTCCCAGAATTTAGGGATAGGAAGACTCTGGATTGGGATCGAGTTTGCTTTTTTCTGTATCTTGCGGATTCGCTCCCTGTAGGCCTTTGGTGTTCCCTTCGCTTCGCGCTTTTCCTTCTGGTTCCCTTGCCCCAGCGATCCTGGGCCCGGTTTTCGCACATCTCTTCTTTTCTTGGCTGTCTGGGGCGTGTTGGCAGAAGAGAACTCAATTCGGGCTGGGCGGGAACTATTGATGGAAATCCTTTGGCTTTTGCTTCGTTGAATATCTAAAGGAACGTGCGATGGTCGTGTTCTTGCGTGGAATGAGTGGTTCCTTGTGCTCGAGTGAAACATACCAGCTTGTAGACTGAGCCTCTGGTCTAGGACCGTCTGTTTCTCGCTCGAGCGTGAATTGTATCGTCTTGATAGAACGACTTTCGCGAAAATCCTTCTCAGATGCGTCCAAGTGGATCTAGTCATGAATAGGGGGCATGGGTGAAATATAGTCTGTGCATTATACTGAACTCTCACGAATGAAACGGACCTATGGGATATCTTGACATGCCTCTTAAACCTACAAGGGAAGAGAAATAGAAGCGGTGTCGAGGTCGTATGCCACAGCTCTTTTCTTCTTCTTTCCACCACCATCGTCGCCCCGTCCAGACGAACAATATAACGAGTATCCAGCGTCCCCTCTTAGACTACCTTTACAAGAAATTGATGCCCACGCCCACTTGTACACCCTTAGTGCCAACCTCCCCGCGGCGCAGGATCAAAGGCAAGCTAAAATTCAGTTCGAACCGCGCGACGGGATGGGCGTACACGATGCCAAGGCCGGCAGCGACGCTGGGCGGCCCGCGCACCAGGTCACTGACGGCACCCCACATGCCACGCGCCACCGAGCCGGCATCGAGACCTCCTGCGGCGGCCGTCGAAGCTGAGGCGCCTCCGCCTGCGTTCTTGTCCCGGTTTTTCATGGCGACGAGGCGGCCACCGTTGGCGAAGAGGTGGAACCGCAAGCTCGAATCGGGAGCCGTGCGCGGGACGGGGAGGAGGAGATTGACGCTGGCCGCGGCGAAGACGTCGCCTCCCACGGCGTCCGGGCCGTCGTGGGGTCCCAGCCCGCCCAAGGCGAAGCCGCGGACGTCGGTGGGCCCGCCGAGGGTGAAGCGGTCGTTGATGCGGGAGGCGGGGGCGCCGCGGCCGGAGGAGACGAGACCCGGGGCGAGGGGGTAGAGCATGCCGAGGCGCAGGCCGGCGCCCAGGGAGGTGTTGCGGAGCCACGAAGGGGCCAGGGGTGTGGCGGCGGAGAGCTCGAGTTCGGACTTGGAGAAAGAGACGTCGCCGCCGAGGGGACCGAGACCGGCGAGCTCGAAGACGGAGCGGACGGCGTAGCCGCTCTGGGGCAGCTGGGGGTTGTCGCGGCAGTCGAGGTGGAAGACGTGGCGGAGGGAGGACTTGAAGGAGTCGCCGGCGTCGGCGCGGACGGTGGGGGAGGCGGAAGCGGCGAGGGAGGTGAGCTGGCGCCAGGCGGCGGAGTACTCGAGGGTGTGGGAGGCGGCGGTGCGCGGGGCACGGAAGGCGTAGCGGAGAGTGGCGGAGCGGAGGACCTGTTCGTGGGAGGCCCAGGGGCGGTCTGTGGCGGAGGAGAGGACTTCGAGGGCGAGGCGGCCGTCTGAGTCGGAGGCGGGGAGGACGGGGGCGCTGAGCTCGGCTGAGTAGGAGGAACGGGTGCGAGTTCCGGCGCTGGCGTGAAGATTCAGGAGTTCGGCGCCGCCGAAAAGATTGCGGCAGAGGAGAGAGGTGTAGGCGTTTCCTTCGGCGTTGCCTACGTCGGTGCCAGCATTGAACTTATAACGAGGCAGTTCGCGGAGGGCAATGTCGATGTCGACGTCTGTGGGGGTGGAGGAAGGGTCGGTTTGCTGGGCGGAGTTGAGGAAGATTTGGGGGGAAGGGTGGAATATTCCTGGGATTTCGTCCGTTAGTGTGTCTGGGCTTCTTGTGACGTTGCTGGGGAGGAGGGGGAGGAGGGGGAGGAAGATGAGGAAGACAAAAAAAAAAAAGAAAAGAAAAAGAAAAGAGGCGGCACAGTACCGAGTCGGTCGAGCTTGTGGCTGGCATCGCGCAGGCGATTCGTCACGTCGCCGAGTGTAGAGCCGGAATTGGCGGCGTCGCTAACCAACGGGCTGAAGATAGGGTCTAGGAGGCTTCTTCGTGTGTTCGTCGCTCCGTGGACCTGAAGTTTATGGATGGTCATTGGGGCCAACTGCTGTTCTTGGAGTTGCTGGAAAGGACGAAAGACCACCTCAGTCAGCTGCGATGCCATTTGATTTGACACCACGTCCTGTTATAAGTGAGCGTACCAGCAGGGTATGACGATGTTGGTTCTCTTCCTCAATCTCCTTGGCATGTTCAAGGGATGACTCGGTCTCGTGGCGCAGAATCTCTGTTTCGGCCTCAAGCTTCTTGATGGGATCAGAAGCCTATGAAGGGAGATGGTATCGTGTTAGCTGAGCCATAGTACCGCTAAGTGTCGCGTTTTGGGTTCAGCGAAGGACAGAAGAAACGTACTGGGCTTTCGCCCGACCTCGAGCTCGAAGCCATGGGCAGTGCGGGGGTTGGGGTTGGTATAATGATGTGGTTTGGTGGTGAAGACGGTGATCTAGGTCGAGGTTGGGACTGGACCGTGATCCAATTCCCATCTTCCTGACAAGGATCAGTACGTACTTCGACTTCGTACCTTATTAGTACACGGTAGGGGACATGGACCCAGTTTACTACCTACCTTGCATTGGGGCTGTGGCCGTTAGATAAGCTGATAAGGTAACATCTAGTGGCTGAGGTGTGGCGCGTTTGTCCGCTGCGTCAGCCTTGTCCGAATGGAAACTGGTGGTGACTGAATTATGGGGTACGGAACACCGACACGATTGTGACCACCCTTCCAATTTCACGTTTCCCTCCAGCTCTTATTTCCCTACTTTCTTTCCCCACCGTCCACTACTCTGCATCACCGCCATCCTCGACAGCAATCTCAGAGACATCTTATACTAGCGTCGGCTTATAGTGTCGCATTCTCCAGCATACTTTTCTGTCGCCTCTTTTCCCCTTTTTGTCTGTCGTTAATTTTTATCTTCCTCCTCCCGCCTCTCCTGACGGGCGAAGCCCGCCACTTCAGCGACACTTGTTATATCCCCGTACTCATCCGACGTCATCGCTGTCCGGCTTGGTATCCGATTATCACCATATCCATCATGTCGGCCAGTAAAGCGGCGCAGAAGCGGGTATGTCAGAGTTGCTTACAGTGTTCGTCGAGAGAAGAGTCGTGAGCTTTGCCAGGCTGACATGACCTTAAACCACTACCTACAGTTGACCCGCGAGTACAAGTCCATCTCCGAAAACCCGCCCCCGTATATCCAAGCGCACCCTTCCGACTCGAACATCCTCGAGTACGTGGTTCTTTTTACGCGCACAATCCCGTTTTTGTCTGTCTGGGGGGTTTCACTGGCGTGTTTTTTGACTGACGGACATGTAGGTGGCATTACGTTATTACTGGTCCCGAAGATACCCCCTACCACGGCGGACAATACTGGGGAACGCTCATGTTCCCCCCGAACTACCCTTTCGCGCCTCCCGCCATCCGCATGCACACCCCTTCCGGCCGGTTCCAGCCATCGACGCGGCTCTGCCTCTCCATCTCCGACTTCCACCCCAAATCCTTCAACCCGGCCTGGGAGGTGTCGACCATCCTGATCGGCCTCCTCTCGTTCATGACGTCGGAAGAGATGACCACGGGCTCGGTATCCGCCACGGCCGCCGAGCGGCGGGCCCTCGCCGCCCGATCGCGGTGGTGGAACTCCACCGGGGGCGGGTCCCACGCCAAGGCCAACGTGGCGGGGAAGGGCAACGTCAAGGCAGGCGACGGCGGCGCCAAGTTCCGGGGCGAGTGGCCGGAAATCGACGCCGAGAACTGGGAGTGGATGCGCGAGAACAAGGTGGACGTCGCGACGGGGAACCGACCCTGCGGATCGGGCGCGGGGGGCGCGAGCTGTGGACCGCAGCTGGGCATCGGTGCTGGTGCTGGTAGTGGGCACCAGGGCCGCGCCGTGGTGGATGCCGTTGTGCAGCAGCGGGACGCCGGCACCGGTTGGCTCCATCGGAACAAGCTGCTCGTGGCTGGCGCCGTGCTGTTCATTTACGTCCTCATTGCGCGCATTTTGGGGAACGGGGAATAGACGAGACGATGAAGCTTCGGCTTTTCTAGAACTTTATTTTTTTTTCTTTCTCCTTTTTTTTTCTTTTCTTTCTCTTTTTGTCTCGCGAGTAAGAGGAATCTCCGGGACACGAAAGCAACAGCGGCAGCAGGCACCTTAAGATACGCGACACGGGCAGGACTGGATTGATTTTCCAGCAGAGCGCGTGGTGAGTTGGGCGGAACTTTTACTCCGCTTCCTGCATGATCTATCTTTTCATCAATGGACCAACTACGAAGCACGGCGTTAGGACACAGGACACACAAGCCTCGCGTCGACACATGCATTTTTGGAATCCCAGCCCAACAAGCCACTGCAAGGCACAGCGAATGGCGGGGGGTTTCACGTGTTCGGGCAGTGTTACCTTGCTGGGGCTGTCATGGAGAATCACTCCGTTGACCGCCAGACCTTTAGACGTTGAGCACCACGGGACCAGGTTCGTGTAAGGGATCTGAGTTGGGCGGCTACACGGACGGACAGATGGGATAGATGGGATGAATGGTAAATGTTAGCGTAGGATACTATTTGGCGGTCTGGTGGCCGCGTTGGATGTCGTACCATGGACCCAAGCGTCGTGTAAAGCGAGTCGCTAACGAACCCCTTGATCAATTCTTCCATGTCATCATCCGTACCATAAGTGCACTATAATGCTCGTGTAGCTGGACTTTTTATTATTTCCTTTCGCGCATGGTCCATTGCTGTTGGAAAGCGTGCTACAGTCCTAACTACCTTGTTTTGGTGATTTTATTGTTTTGGTCACTGAGCGAGAGATTAGGATTCTGGAGCGTAGGTATGGATACGAGATTCGATGTGTTATTTACTCCGTACAGGATTGTCAGAGCAAGTTTCGGTGTATTCGGTGTAGTCGGTGAGGTGCTTAATTGAAATGTGTACCTGAGGTACCTTGCGGAAGTCATACGGAAAAAAAATTAACATTCGTATCCGTACGAAGTAGGAGATCATGCTGATGCTCGTGAACGAATGGAGCCAACGACCTTAGCAAGCTACCTAGTGATAGGTCTTCCCGAATAAAGTGCCTTGGTAGGCGTCCAAGCCTGCAGTAGGTACGAAGAGCACAGGTACAGGTAGCGAGGTCAGGCCGTAATTAGTACCTCGTGTACAGTATTCATCAAGTTTTACGGTGTCAGATGCCACAGCTACCTTATCGGGGTGTGACAAACCACATAGTGTCAGACGTGTGGAGTACCTCGGTCCTATATATCCACCCTTATTTCCCCTGCTTTTTCCGTATAGTTAGACATTCCCGTGAAGTATTAAAAACTTTACTTAGATAAATACACATATAATTCCGCGTACCTTATTTATGTTCTGATAGTTATAAGCCCGGCGTTCTAATAAATGAAGCTATTCCGATCGATCCTATAGCTTCTAGGCTATTAAATCAGCCTTAAGTCTGTAGCGGGTAGTTTAGTATTATTAGTAACGTCCGCCTACTTTAGTTTTATTTAATCGTTTTATCGTTTTTAATCGCACTATTGTTTTAAGCGTTTAGTTTAGTTAATTAACCTTTCCGTTCATCCTATTCCACTACTTTTTATTAGTATAACGATAGCTTCCACGGTAGCAGTACCCGTTATAGGCCTCGTAACGCTCACCTCTCCGAAAGAATAGAGGCCTTATATTAAAGCCGTGATAACTATCGCGCACTCCCACGATATCGCCGACCTCGTTAATCCCGACCTTAAAGAGGCTAAACGGCCTAAGCGCCGTATTCGAACCGATCCACCGACGCCTCCAGCCTCTATTAAAGGAAGAGGTAATTAGGATATACTATTTAAGATCTGGCAGGTGGAAGAGGATCGGTATAAGGCTGAAAAGAGGGGGATTTAAGCACTCCACGACTATATCGCGGAGACGGTTAGCCCTGCTTTAAAGGATTAGTACGCCGGTAAAAAGGAAGTTAAAGATATCCTGTATACCCTTAAGACGCACCTTAAGCTAACGAACGTGGCCTAGAAGTCGCTAATTAAAAGACGCTAGGATAAACACCTCTAAAACGTTAGGCGTATACCCTATAAGCGCTGGCTAAAAAGCTTTATAAAGCTATGCCGCGACGCTAAGACGTATAAAGTCCGAGAATACGATACTAAGGAATAATAGATAAACGGCTTCTTTAACGCTATCGGCTATGTAGCACTAGAGTAGTTAGAAGGACGCTGTATATAGCTTATCCGGTTAGAAGAGTAGGACCTACCCTTAATTTAATCTATCGTGGAGAAATATACGATATAGCTTTGTCGCCGCTACCCGCACCGACTCGATAAAAAGCCTACCGTAGTATCCTTTTATACGGTAACCTTCCTAGGTAAGGATAAAGAAGGTAAGGATTAGCGGGCATAATCGGGATAGTAAGATAATTAGTAGTCCTCTCTATAGTAAAAGAAAGAGTGGCTTTACGACTACCGTAATAAGAAGAGGAGTAAGTATAATTATAAGCCTCTATAGAAATACCTAAACGTAAACGAGGCACACAGGAAGAAGGGATAGACACCCTTAAAAGAGATCTTAGAACGCGTTGACCATATTATTAAGACCTAGGATAACGAACGTTAAAAGAGATTCCGGGGGAATATCGAAAAGAACGCTAAAAGCCTAAAAACGGGTACTAAAAACGACTCTTAGAAGTTATAGCCGAAGGAATCGTTAAAGGAGGTATCTAATTTTATCGATAACTAAGAGGAGGATTCCGAAGAGGAATCCTATAGAATATACTCCCTCCTGCAGATTAACAGAAAAGAAAGCGTTAGTAGTAACCTCTTTAACCAGTTATTAATCGATTCCGGCACCTCTAGGTATATCACTAACTAACGATACCTGCTTTAGGATTTCGGACCTGCTATAGAAGAGTATCGTTTTTAAACGGGTAGTAGAGAGACTAAGCTAGTTAAGGGTTATAGTAGGATATAATTAGAGGTAGACGACGAATATAGTAATCCCTTCGTTTTAGTGCTAAATCGCGTTGCTTTTATAGAAGATTACCTAATAACCTTGATCGTAACCAGAAGATTAAAGGAAGAGGGTATTGTTTTTAATTCCGGCCTTAAAGTGCTAAAGGTAGAGGGCTTAGTAGCCTTACCTCTAAATAATGTTAACGATTAATACGCTCTCGTTCTAACGGATCATTGATAGTACCTACTAAGTAGCTTCTTTAATAGCTCTATAACGCCTACTATAAGCGTGGTAGACGCTCGCTTATAGTATAAGAGGCTAGGGCACGCCGGCGCTACTGCCCTCGATAAAATTAAAGATACCCTTGTCGGAGGCCTTATTAAAGGAAAAGGTCCTCTTATAGTGGATTATAAGGCCTATACCCTTAGTAAGGCAAAGAAGGTAGTATCTAGACGGTCGCCTAACCACTAAACAACGATACTATAGTATAGAGTGGAGGTTAACCTTTTTAGCCTTAACGAGGCCTATAACTGTATAAAGGTCGTGATGCTTTTATACGATCCCTGTACTCGTTAAGCTATTACAACGGCCTTAGGTATTTAATGGGATATATAGCTAGAACTGGTGGCTACTGCAGTATATCTGTATAACCTTATCTCTTAGAAGGACCTCTAGTGGAAAACCCCTTAAGGGCAGATAGAGGATTGGATTAATAAATAAGGCCTAAAGAAGATACTGACGAAGCCTATTATTAGCTACCCAAAGAGGTATAGTTATAGAGCCTATCCACTAACCGCGGATTATTAACGAGGTCGTAACCGTAACGCTAAGCTCGCGGAGAGAGTATATATCGGCTATTTAATCGGCTATAAGAGCACTAATATATACCGGATTTAGGTGCTAAAATTAGAGAGGATCCTACGCACAAGAGACGTTACTTTTAACGAAAAACAGCTATATAAAGATCGTGACCACAAACCTAAGGTGTTAATTAGGGTTTTCGAGTAGCTTAATCTGCCTATAGATTATTAACTCCACGATCCTTTAGGTATTACTACCGACGTGGTCGATTTTCACCCTTAAATGCTGCTAGAATAGAATACTATAAGAGAGGCTATAGCGGCTGCTGCTGCTAGTGCTTCTGGGGGGGTGGATAGAGGTGTAGATTTAATAACCACTATAGAATCTGCAGAAGAATAATAATAGCAGGAAGATTAACCTGCTGATTAAGAGGCATAGGAGGCACGTGGAACAGGGTAAATAAGCCTTATAACGCCTTCCACGCCTCCGGCGGCACCTGCTTTAATAACGCCTTCCATAATTACACCTATAATTATGCCTCTACTAGTACCTATTTTCCTTCCTCTAATAACCATAAACGGCCCTCCTATACTACTAACTAGAACTACGGATCTGCCGCCTGTTCTTAAACGGCCTAATGATGCCGAAGATTAATCTAACGATACGGCTACGACCGGCGATATCGTCGCGATAGGATTATTATCCCCTGACTAATGGGTCCTCGACGAGGAACTAACTACTACCACCGCCGTTAATTCGGTATCTACGGCTCCTGCTAAGTCTCCTTAAACCTCTTCTTCTACTGCTATAGCTAATTAAACTGCTTCTATAAGCAGAAGAAGCCGCCCTCCTATTATTCTAACGGCCGCTGCCGACCGGCCTGCCCGTAGTAGGCGTCTAACCGACCGTTATATCCCTCCTTCCTTTTATACCTTCTATAATCAGATTGAGATGCCGAAGAAGCCGCTGCTATGCCGCGATATATCTAAGGAACCTCTAAACTGGTCTTAAATGCTGAAGAGTCCCTATAAATTAGAATGGATTAAGGCCGCCTCCTAGGAGGTCGGCACGCTTAGGTTAATAAGCACCTTTAAATAGTGGGAACAGTCCCACTAGTAGGGGTATAGCTCAGGACTGCCTGAATCAGTTCTAAGGCTACTAGACCTTAAATAGGTTTTCAAGTATAAGGTCGATCCTACTAGTTACGTTAATAAGTTTAAGGCATGCCTATATGTTCGAGGGGATCAATAACCAAATAACCACCTTAACGCCTACGCCTCCACCCTCGCTAGAAGGACCTTTAGGTCGCTAATAGGCATTGTAGCCTATTTTAATCTCGAGACTCGGTAACTTAACACCGTTAACGTATTTACTAATACCCTACTTAACGAGGAAATCTATATTAAAGACCCCCCTGGTTAGCAGCTGCTCTAGTCGGCTACGGGCCTTAAAGCCCACGAATAGCTTAAGGACCTTTTAAAGTAACGCCCTCCTATATAACATAGAGGGATTTAAAGGCTACGCCGCGCGTTATATAGCCTCCGCCGTTCCCTAAAGCTATAGCACTAACAGCTCTCTTCCGTACTAGGTAAGTACGGTTTAAAGCAATTGACCGAAGACGATTACGTCTTTAAGAATAAGGTCCTGATTACTTTCTTTTACGTTGACGATATTGTCCTGATCTACCGTAAGGAATATTAATCTACCACTAATAACCTAGTGTAGCAGATACAGAAAAGCTTCTAAATCAGGGATCTAGGACCACTTAAGTGGTTTCTTAGAATCCGCGTAGGACGCGATCGTTAATAACGTAAGCTGTGGTTGTCGCTTAATAACTATATCACCGATAAGATGAAGGCGTTATAGGTAGATTATAGAGGTTAGAGGGTTAAAAGCCCTCTTCCTTATCCTGATATTCTAGAACCTGCCGACTAATAAGCCTCCGAGGAATTAATCTATCTATATCTTTGGAAGGTCGGTTCTATTAACTACGCCGCCTATTAGACCCGGCCTAACGTCTCTAAAGCCGCTTCGAGGCTTACCGAATTCAGCATTAACCCGTTAAAATAGTATCACGAGGCTGCTAATAGGTGTCTAAAGTATCTCGGCTCGATAAAGACCCTATGCCTTTACTTCGGACCACGTAAAGACTATTAAAAGCCTGTACTCCTCTATGCTTCCGACGCCGCCTTCGTAGACGACCGTGAGACTAGGTATAGCTTATAAGAGTACACGACCCTGCTATTCGGCGGTCCTATAGACTAGAAAGTAAATAAGTAAATAAGCGTCGTGACCTCTAGTACTAAGACCGAGCTTATAGCACTTTCTGCTACTATTAGGTAGTATATCGCGTCGAGGCGTTTAATAAAGGACCTAATATTAACCTTTAAGGAGGAACCACTAATAGTATACTACGATAATTAATAGACTAAGTAGCTACTAGAATCCCTTAGGCTATAGGTTACCTCGAAATTAAAGTATCTTAATATCCACGCCCTTTAGATCCGATAAACCGTTTAAAAAAAGACCGTCTTAATTAATTAGATCGCTACCCACGATATAGTTAGCGATAGCCTTATAAAGGTACTGCCCCCGTAGAAATATAGGGCGTTTATATATCTGTTAGGGATAGAGGTCCTAAGCCACGGGGCCTAAGGTAATTTATAAGAGGCGCGGTGCCGAGTTTATAATCTATAGCCTAGATTAACCGTGGTTTTGGTGCCCTTTAGATTATTATTTGGGCACCCGTTTTTAACGTGATTTCAAGGTTAATTTAACCACCTGTTTTTACACGTTTTTAACGTTTTTAGATATAAAAGGAGCGCGCTTTTTAATAAACCGTTCTTTAACCGTTGGATTGATATCTAGACCACTATTTTACCCTAGATTTACGGCTTTAAATTAAGCAGAATAGTCAGGATTAATTCTGTAGTTCTGGGGGGGTGTGTTAGATGCCATAGCTACCTTATCGGGGTGTGACAAACCACATAGTGTTAGACGTGTGGAGTACCTTAGTCCTATATATCCACCCTTATTTCCCCTGCTTTTTCCGTATAGTTAGACATTCCCGTGAAGTATCAAAAACTTCACTTAGATGAATACACACACAATTCCGCGTACCTTATTTGTGTTCTGATATACGGAGTACGGAGTAATTATGGTTTGCGGGGATTAGGGGGAAGAGGGGAAGGCGTACGTGAATAAGTTAGGTAGGTACCTTAGCTCAGGTAGAGGTACTCTTGCTTTCGTAGACAACCTCACATAATGCGTGCGTACCTTTTCCGTCCTTCGTAAAAATTGTGACGCAGCCCCGATTTTTTTTTTTCGTCAGTCTTCGACTCCTCGACGGGAGCCTCGTGGTGGTTCTAGTTTCTGGTCTGGTCCACACCTTCCTCACGGCTGCCCATCTCCTACCCCCATCAACCTCACCTTCCCGACCCGTCACCTCTCTGTGCCTGGTATCTGCACCTTCGCCAGCTTCAACAGCCGTCTTTGCTGTTTCTGCTTTCATATACCGGCTAGGGTTGATGCCATTGTACTTCTTTGGCAGCATCACACCCACCTCCCCTTTGTCGACGTCAAACAGAGAAAACAAAGAACAACGCTCCTATTCTTTGTCCCAACGCATATCACGAGCATCAGAAGCACCGGCACGTCGTCAGCTTCGATCCGGCGCCTCGTCTCCCGCCTCTCGTCTTTCACTTCTCGCCTCGCGCCTTGCGCCGCCACCACCTAACCTTGATCCTAGTCTTCGGGTACTCAAAGCCAAACCATAAGATCATCTTCCTCTGACTTCCTCTTGCTTCCCCTCATCCCCTCCTCTCCATCCCATCTTCTGCCATACTTTCTCCTTCTCTTATATCTTTTCTTCTATCTTTCCTTTCCCCCATCTCCACCCTGGACGGTTTTCTTCTTGCGTCGTGCACACAACAGTGTACTATCGCAAAAAAAAAAAGAAGAAGAAAAGACCTCTCCCAATATACCCAGGGCAGACTGTGACGCACTATTGAGCGCGCAGATCTGTCGTAACATGCTTACCTCTTCTCGAAGTCGACGCATGTAAAGAGTTGAGTAGCTCCAGGTCCCGCTTCAAGCTCGCCGTTTCCCCTTTCGACCTGGAGTCTCGCTCGTCGTTCGCCCTTCCACCACCGCCGCACCTTACACAGCCGTCTTGCTCGCTCGCCTTTACGTCGATTTTACGTTCACCATGCCTCGCCCCAACAACCCAGCTCCCGGTCCCCGTCCCGGTTCCGGTGCTGGCGCCCCAAAGGCAAAGGGCGTTCCTGCCCCGAACCGTGGAGTCGTCCCGGTTATTCCCCTGCCCTACATGAAGAATCGTGGCAGAGGCAAGCAACCTTCCGTTTCCGCCGCCAATGGCTCTTCCCTCAAGATTCAACACAACGCCGAACTCGCCGAACCTGCCACCCCCGAGACTGTTTCGACCGACGTTAGCAAGGATTCCAAGGGCTCCAAGGAAGGCACCGTTGTTGATGAGCCTGCTGCTGCTCCTGCCGCCGCCGTAGAGTCCAGGTCTGGTAAGCAGTTCTTTCTCTTCGTTCCTCCCCTCTTGCCCAGACTACCTCAACCTCTACTGCATTGGCGTTCCCCCTGCTTTGTAATTCCACGTGTAATTCCACATTCTGACCCTTCATTTCTCCTTTGCCATAGTCAATCACGTTGCCGAAACCACGCCCGCCGCAAACTCGCCCGCTATCCCTCAACCGACCACCTCCGTACAAGCTCCCGAGCCTGTTGTCTCCCAAACCGCGGAGGAGCCCGATTTCGGTTCGTCTTTCCCATTCGCTTCGTACCCATCTCTTCGCGTTTGGCCATCAACTCCCACTGACCAGCATCTAGACCAACCCACTGCTTCTGCACCTGCCAAGGGTACATTGTTGCACCTCATTCTTCTGTCCCTTCCCTTTCGATCATGGGCCACGCGTCGCTAACCGGCTTTTTCCAGGCTCGTCCGCCGCCACAAAGACTACTCAAGCTGGTCCCCCGACCACTGCTGCCCAACCGCCTCCCGCCATCCCTCCGAGCCGCTATACCATGCCCCCTGCCTTTCAGCCGGCTCCCCGCCCACTCGGGCCTCTCGCCAACGGCGATTCCGTTCGCGGGCCCCGTCAAGGCGTCAATGGCCTCGGCATGCACCATCCGCACCCTAGCAATGGCAGCCTGCAGTTTGGCGGCTTTGGCTCCAACAGCTCGTCTCCTGCCCCGCCTCATTCGGCCGGTTTCGGCCCGCCGCCCGGTTTGCCAGGTCATCCTGATGGTAGACGCGCCTTCCACGGTCATGGCCACGGTCATGGCCATAGCCATAGCCATAGCCATAGCCATAGCCACGCCCACGGCCACGCTCACATGTACGGCCACTCCTACGGCCACTCTTACGGTCACGACCCTGCCGCTCCCGGTCTTGGTTTCCCTCCCATGGTCCCCTACATCACCGAGTTCGTCCCTGTCAGCACCGCCAACGCCGATGGCCATGGCCGCCACGTACCCGCCCCGGCTGGCATTGAGCCCTTCGTTCCACGTGGTGCCAACGGCTACGGCGCTGGTCCATCCACGCCTCACAGTTTCCAGGATTCGCAGTCGTCCAACCAGCCCGAGGAAGGCAATCTCTTCGGCCACTTTCACGCGCCCACCAATATCAATGGCGTCGCTGGTAACGGCGATGACCGCGGCCAGCCGCGACAGCGTGGCGTCCCCGGCTATGGAGGACCTCCGCCTCCTCCTCACCAGGCGATGATGCCCGGTCACATGCCGCCGCCGCCCATGATGCAGCCGAGACGGGACGGGCAGGACGATGGGCTGGTCGGCTTCCTGCAGACTCAGTTTCAGGATCCGGCTTTGACTGACTGCACCCTCGAGCTTCGCTATGCGGACGACCGTGCCCCCCCTGTACGCCTCTCTGCCCATCGCTTAATACTTGCCCGGAGCGGCGCTCTCCGCAGCCTCCTGGATGCCGCCAGTGCCAGCAACGGCGATTCGACCCCGTCGGGAGCGGCGAACCGTACCATCGTGCTCCAGTCCGACGATAAGTATCTCCGCTCGGACGCTTTCTGGATGGCCGTTCAGCGTCTCTATGGTTTCCCCCTCCTCGAGGCCCCCGAACCGGCTGCCATGGGCGACGAGGGTCTCACTATGGCTGGGACGGCTGACAGCCGCTTCGACTTTGCCCTGGGCTATGCCGCCGCCGGTTCTGTCTTGGGTTGGACTCCGGTGGTCGTGCGCGGTCTCGATATCGCGTCTCGCCAGATCACGTTGACCACGCTCGAGAAGGCCCTCACTTTTGCCTTGGCTGACGTGCCTGACCGAGCGTCGGCCGACGGCCACACCCAGTTCGCGTACGGCGAGGTGGTTCAAATCATGATGGACGGGATCGTGTCTTTCATCATCAACAACTTCCCCGCTTTCTTCCGCCTCGATACGTCCGTGGTCGACCCCGAAGGCTTTGCGCGGATTCCGCCCGTCCCGACGACAGCTGCGCCCTCCGAGGCGGCGGCGACGGCCGATGGCCCTACCATCGTCCGCGGCACGTCGGTTCGTCTGGCCCAGGGCCGTCGGCCGCGACCGACGCACATCAAGTTTGGGGACATTAACGACGGCCCCGCTGGGCAAGAGGGGGGCAACGCCGCCGGCAGCACGGATGGGGCTTCTCCTCTCACGGCGGAGCAACGCAATATCAACGCCACCCTTTCCAGGGTCCTCCTCAATCTGCCGTTTGCGTACCTGAAACCGGTGCTCGAGTCGACCGGGTACAGCGTCCCGGGCTGGGCCAGCTCGGAGATGCGACACCAAATCATGGTGAGCGTCGTGTCGGAGCGGGAGGCTCGGCGGACTCGCGCGCTGGATGCGGTTCGCGAGGGCCAAGTACCTCGGGCGGCGCAGATCCGACGCTGTCTCGAGAGGGTGGAGCCGCGCCACGGCGACGCCTGGGACGTCCTTGGCTGGCAGGAAGAGGTGGTTCCATACAGGGGGGATGCCCCCTCTCTGGTCCGTAACTGGGTGCCCCTGTCGCCACAGGGCGGCGAGGGGCGGTCCGGAACGGCACCTGCGCCCGCTTTCCCCTAGTGGTTGACCTTTTGACGTGACGACCACACCAACCGACGCAAAAGGAAAGCTGCGAAGCAAAGAACTAGCGCGGTCTGACGACTTATGAGACTAACGAGCAGAGCGCAAACCATCAAACGGATATACTACGTACGGGGAAGTAGTGAATCGGTACCGTACAAGAAACGGATCACAGTGCACTTGCGGCATGATGAGGACACAAAAAGCACCTTTTGCCCGCTCGCGCCTCTTTATTTTGCTGTTTTGTTTCGGGGGGGAAGGGGGGGGGCGGGTGGTCCGCTTTCTTTTGCTAATGTTTCTGCAATCGGACTCGCTTTTGTTTCGCGCGCTTTAAAGGGGAGGACATGTCCCTCCCGCTCGGTACATTTCCGCCCCTTCTTTCTTTGCAGGAGAAGAAAAGCACAAAAGCTCCCTCCGATCTGGCTTTCATATTTCCCGCTTGTTACGAAGATGAGGGTGACGGGAGAGGTGGGGGGAAACCAAAAATGAGGGCTACTTTATCTTGCCGCGTCTTTTTATGGGCATTCTCGTTCCCCCTCCGTGGATTAGCGGCTTGCCCTTTGGGGCGGGGAACAAATATTACACGAGAGACTTGATTTTGCCCTGGGGTCGCTGGGACCCCGTGAGGTGACGTCTCCATCTACTCAAGTCGGAGATCAGGTCAGGTCAGGTCAGGTCAGGTCAGGTCAGGTCAGGTTTGGGCAGACCGTTCGTCCGGGACGCGAACGTGTCTGACCGGTTCAAGACCAGAAACGACTCGGTCGCGGGTTAGTTAGCAGGATGACAGAAACGGGAGTGGAAGAGACGGAATGCGCCGTGAGACGACGGCTAGCAGCAGTTGTGGGGATGAAGACTTTGGGGCGGGATGGGATGGAGGAAGGATGTAAGGGACGTCACAAGTACGATACCCGCGTTGTGCGTGGGACAGAAGCACGGGATTGGGAAACAACTTTGCGAGGAGGTTACTGGAAGAATAAAATGGGTGAGTGTGATAGTGGTTAAAATAATCAAAACGCCGATAGCAAGAGTGAGAGAGTGGAGTGTCCGGCGGGGGTGGTTTTTTTCTTTCTTTTTCGTTTCCTTCCTCCTTTCTACAGGTACGCTATACTAGGCGACGCTGTTTATACGTTTGTGGAATGTTGGATATGCCGAGGACGACGCGGTTGAGGCTGGATAGGTCCGTGATATGGGGATGAATGTGGAATGGGAAGACCCGATGCGGGTGTCATTTAAGGGGATAATTGAGGGACGTATAAGGTACGAGGGAGAATTGCGTATGGCTGGTTAGTTACTTGGATGCCGGTACGGATGGAGTTTGGGTTGCTTGATCTGAGGAAGTAATTGAGAATGGTAATTAGTGGATAAGGTACTGGAATGAAGATCTGTCTATGCTTATAAGGCATTATGCTGTTGACCTGCTAGTGTCAGATATAGCGTAACCGGAACGGTTAAAATAGGGGTAAAATTGATGGGTGGGGTTAGTCCGACTAGGGCACTTGGTTATTCCCAATAGGGTACCACTGACAGCACCTGATGCTAGCCGCCGCCACGTCCTATTATACCTAGATACTTCTATATAATCTATATACCTACCTTACCTATACATTCAATTAACGATATCGTCGCTTATTTAATTAACGATATCTTCCGACCGTTTAATTAACGGTATCGTCGCTTATTTAATTAAGGATATCGTAGGCACGTAGATTATATAGAAGTATCTAGGTATAATCGGAAGTGGTAGCGGCTAGTAGTAGGTGCTATTAGTAGTGCCCTAGTCGGAGTAACCAAGTGCCCCAGTCGGAATAACTAAGTGCCCTAGTCGGACTAACCGTGTCTAAATTAATTAAGATAATTATATATTCTTATATAACTTACAGGACTATTAGGGGTCTACTACTACTATAATCTCTATAGTGGAAATTCTATAGGTATATACCCGGATGCCCGGGGTTATAATTCTTTAGTTAAATCCGTGCCCGTTATATAACCGTAAAACCACGGTCTATTAAATATACTATCTAACCCCTGAAACAACGTATAATATATACTTACGGGGCCTAAATAAACTAATAGTATCACGATAATAAGCGGAGTGAAATATAACTAGATATATTAAAAGTAGAGATTTTCTACATAAAATACAGGGGTTTAGATATACTAAACTAGGGGTTCTTAGTATCCTATTAAACGACCTTATATCGCACGTTAAATAGGCACTTGAATGATTAACTTAGTAGAGCAGAAATCTCGTGTATGTGTATTATGAAGTTATATCTGGGAGAGTCTCTTATGCCCTTAATTTTGGTGGTGAAGACTCTGTTATGGGTACTATATCATTTGGATCCTATCCGGTCTTTTCCGGTATCCACCCTTATTATATCCTAATACCCGAAGTCCCCGATATCTAGAGCCCTTAGTTATGGAGTGGATCCCCCCTAGATCCCCTATAGACTATATCGTGGTCCTGCCTATACGACACACCCCCTTAGTTAAGGTGGGTCTTCCCAGATTAACTGACTAATTAGAGGCTTCGGTTTAAACTAAGCGCTCTTAACTTTTCTATCGTAAAATTAGTAGTTAAGGGAAAACGCCCTCGTAAAAGGGATCTAAATCCGCCCTATTTAACCGTTTAATTTAATTCTAGCTTAATTAGTTCCTTAATCCTGATTAGCAGGATCTAATTAATTGGATCTATATCTATCGGATCTACTACGCCCTCGGGGGCCTTTATTATAGCCGCTTTAACGCGTTTAATCTCTTCGTGTAGTCGTTTAGACTACTCGATACGATCCTTTTAATTAGTTAAATTAAGCTATTACTATAGTCTTTTAATCCCCGCCTCCGGTAATGCCTTTATTAATCCGTCCGCGATTATCTCCTTCGTGTTAACGTATGTAACCTTAAAAAGACCTTATTACACTAACTAGCGCGCCTACTAGTTATATATATCGACGTGCCGTAGCCTTATCCGCAGGCGTTATACCTTCTTATTAACGAGGTTAATAGTCTATTAATTATTATAGTATAGCTATAGCTATTATTAGTCTAGCCGAAGCTCTAAATCCCTTAATATCCGGCTAACGAATAACGTCTTTTTAGCGGTCTCTATAAAAGCGAGTAGTTCCGATTCTATTAATAACGTTATGACTATCGGTTATTTACCCGTTTTCCAGTTAACGGTGCCGCTAAAGAGCTTTATCGTATATCCTTACGAACTCTTATAGTCTGGATTATCCTTAAAGGACGCGTCGCTTATTATTTGGAAGAGCCTATCCCCGTTGAATTCTAGGTAGTGGTATCTTATATAGTATAGGAATAGCAGCACTTATTAAGCCCTTTTAAGGTAGTTAGAGGAGGGGTTAACGTTATATTAGGAAAGCTTCGAGTAGGCGAACGCGATATCGGGTCTTATCACGATAGCGGTGTATAGGATAGAACCGATTATTCTCTGATACTAATAGACCTCGGGAATCAACGCGCGGGTGCTATCTCGGGGCATTACCGGCTCTATAGATAATAGGACCTTTAGTGGTTTTTAGTAGAGTATATCTACGTAGTATTTAACCGCGATCTTCTCTATATAGGAGGATTATAATAGCTATAACCTACGGGTGGCTATATCCCTTAGGACCTTAATTCCCAGGAACTAACGGATTTCTTCGCCTCCTAATAACCTATAGCTTTATTTAAGGGCAGCCTTAAGATTATCGGCGTCCGTCTTACGGTTTTTATAGTATATAAGTCCGATATCGTTAACGTAGAAGAATAGGATTAAACCGTCGCGGATTATAATATAGGGGTTATTAGGGACGGTTATAAAGCCTATCCTGTATAGCGTGCCGCTAAATTCCTCTTACTATAGTAGTGGCGATACTCTTAAACGGAAGAGGGCTTTCCGTAGTAGTAGGACCTTACCTAGTACTTTATAGCCTTACGGTATCTTTATAAACACCTCTTCTTTAAGACTAGCGTTAACGAACGCGTTAACGGTATCGAACTGCTTTATCTTTAGGTTAAATCGGGCGGTGATCGCTATAAGTATACGGAAGGACCGTAAGGCTAGCGTTATAGCGTAGTTATCTTTAGTCTCTAACTGTTTTTATTAATCCCCTCGGACTATAAGGCGTGCTTTACACTTAAGGAGGGTGCCCTTTTTATTAAATTTATAGGTATATACTTATCTATAGGCGAGGACTTATTACTTATTAGCCTGATTACTACCTACCTCCTACTAGTAGCCTATTTATCGGTGCCCCTTAAGGTATTCCCCCTTAGCCTATAACTACCGCTCCCGTAACGGATAAAGGCGTATATCGCGGTAGTGGTTTAGTAGAGGCGGGAGATCCTCGCGGGTTATATACGATAGCGATAGCGGCTAGGAGGTATAAGGGGAATCTATAGCACCGATATCGTTATCGTTAATAGCTTACTTCCTTATACGTGTGGGGTTATAAGTCCTGCTAGCGTTAAAGAACGCCTTCTAGGCGTTATTATTCTAGACCTTCTCGGTCGTGTATAGACTTATAATAGTTCTCGCGATAGATAGGCGCGTGGGTAATAGGCGCGCGGCCGACTAGAGTATAGCCGACGGGCACCCCCTAAGGGCACTTATAGCTGTCCGTTAGTGGTTATCGTATTCTTTCACCTTAGCGCCCCTAACTACCGCTAACGCTATAAGGAACACGCGCGCGCGATCTTTAGGGGATATTAAAGGCGTGGGAAACGGTTTAAACCTCGTAGTAGTAAACCGTGAAGTATCCGTAGTAATAGCGGTAGCCTCTCCTATAGTAATAGCGGTAGCGTCGGAGTTATAAGATTCTAAATCTATAGCCTAGTTATTAGGCTATAGATTTAGAACCTTATCTATAGTAATAGTAGTGGCCTCTCTCGTAGTAATAGTAACGGCCTCGCCTTTATCCGTAGTAATAGCGGTGGCGTCGCCTTTACCCGTAGTAATAGCGGTGGTATAGTCTTCTTCTATAGTAATAGTAATATCCGTAGTAATAGCGGTGTCCGTAGTAATAGCGGTATAGTCTATAGTAATAGTAGTAGCCTCTCTTATAGTAATAGTAACGGCCTTACCTTTATCCGTAGTAATAGCGGTAGCGTAAAAGTCTTCCGACTTAAGATCTAATACGTCTATAGCTATACCCCTTAATAGTAGCCTATTCGCGGTCGGGGTACAGGTGATACGGATGGATTATAGGCGTTCCCCGATTTCCTTAGCGGAAGCTATAGCTTATAGCGTTTTAATCCTGCCGTTAAATATCTTATCTTCGTTAAAGACCACGTCTCTTATAGTGATAATATCTATTAGGTATAGTAGCTAAATCCGGAAGCTATTCGAGGATTAGTATCCGACGTAATAACCGATCTATACCTTCGGTTCTAGCCTTTATAGGCGGTTCCTTTTAGCTTAAGTATCGCGTGTTTTTATAAAGGCTTTATAGCCGCATACTCGTAGGTGTATAAGGTTAGGTTAACGGCCGTGTAGACCTTTATATAGCGTTCCCTAGTCGTTAATATATCGTGGCGTCCTATTATATAGATATATAGTAGTCTTAAAGATTTTAGGCTAGATAGATATAGGCAGATTGGCTTTAATCCTTATAGCCCTCGCCCTTCTCTTAATAATGCCTTTAATCCATTCTGCTACGCTATTCTAATCCTATAAGTATAATACTGATAGCTAGTCTTTTACCCCCTTAGTAGCGAGGAAAGTAACGACTTCTAGGTGCTAAAATATCTTAGAATCGGCCCGTAGAACGCGTGGCCTAACGTCGAATTAGGTCTTAAGTAGGGTAAAAATATCCTTTAAAGCGTATAGGATAGAGCCTTAGTCTCTCTTCTATAGGTAATAATCCCACGTATAACCTATATACACGTCTATAACGAATATAATAGACTTATATAGTCCGCCCGCTAACTACTCCGCCTTTTTTAGATCATGAAAATTAATAGCTAGGGCCTCTCCGGGCTTTAACGGGTAAAGAGATAGTATCCGCCGGATCTATATAGGTATTTACGACTATCCACACGCGTTATAGTCCGTTATACGTAGTCCTTTTATCTTTACCCCTTAAATAGCGTCGACGATCTTTATAAGAGTATCGGTGCTATAGTGGCTAAGGCGTTCGTGCCACCGTTATACCGTAGTCTTCTACGGTTACTGCGGTTATCGTGATCTTCTATACGGGTTATCGCGGGGGTGCCTTACTAAGACCGCGAACGCGGTGGCGGCTATAGCTTCTACGCGCTCGATTATATACTGGCCGTGGATATCTAGAAGCTTATAGATAGGCCGGTTATCGGCGGAGCTAATAATAGTATTATTTACGGTATCCTAACGGTAACCTTATAGGCGTAGCTAGCGTTCCGAGATAATATTAGTAACGAATTCTTTATAGTATATAACGTTACGGAGGCGTAGTAGCCTTTTCGTGCCCGTTAAGGATTATATATATAGCTTAATATCTCCGTATCCGAGGATAGGAGCCTTATAAATACCCACCTAAAGCATTAATAAATTAACCGTGGGTAGTCTAATAGCCGTAAAACGGCCTTAATTATTAAAGATATAGATTAACGATCCTAAGTCTAGGATCGCGTAGTATAATAGCGCTCTGGCTTAGTTAATAGAAAGGGATATCCCTTATTCTTATTATAATCTTAATAGTGTCGTTATACGATAATGCGCTACCCCTTATGTTAGGGGGGCTCTTAGTCTCCCTATCGCGGTAACGGATAGGTCTTTATAAACTATAGTAGTAGTAGGCGTAGTATTATAGAGTTAATCTTCCTAAACTTCCTCTATCTTCTTAGCGGTCGCAGCTACTACTTCCCGCCTCTTCTATATCGCGGTATCCACGCGGCTTTTAAAACTATAAATACGTATAGCTACGCTAGGTATAAGGGCGTATATCCGGCCTTACGTACTAATAGGCGGCGGTAGTATAGATATTCTTATATATCTCGTAAGGCCTCCTTATTATAGGAGGGATAGCCTTTACGGATATATTACTATAAGGGCGTTTCTTATTATTATCGTTATTAGCAGTATCCTTAGTATTAGGGAGGTTCCTAAGGGTATTAAAGGTGCCTCTCCTAACTCTAGGCTTTATAGCGGTGGATTATAGGCTCTTTATATTACTAACAACCGCCCGTAAAGCCTTTACGAAGTCGTTAATCGTTAGTTCGTTTTCCGTAATCTTATCGTAGTTATTTACTAGGTAGTTATTACTCTATTCCTAGGTAATAGGTCTAACGGCTTTTAACGCGTCTTCTACCTAATAGTCTACGCTTAATAGTTCTAAAACGCCTATATATTTATAGTGTATTATCGCTATTTTCTAGCTTATTACCTAAGCGTCTATATCCTTAGGTATAGCCTTTATTAGCGTAGTATATCGTCGGTATAGGATTAAGGCTTCTTTATAGAGGTCTATAAGTATTAGTTCTACGTACGCGTATAAGAGAGTAATCTAAGCCTATAGGTTATTTAAGGTGTTATCCTATAGCTAAGCGAGGAGGTTATATAACGTAGTATAAACGGTCCCTTTAATATAGGAGCGTACCTCGTTAAACTCCTTCTGCTACGCGTTATAGTCTGCCTTTTCCTCGCGGTATACACGGCGATCTTATAGGTAGCGCGTACGCCCCTTTTTAGAGAGGTCGTTAATAGATATAGGCGTTCTAGTCGGTGGTTATTAGGTGCCTACAGCAGTCGTCACAATAGGTCCCCAGTGTAAACCCACAGGGGTCCAGGTATGCCCCGTCTAAGACCCCTCGAGACATAAACAAAGCAAGTCATTATATAGTAAACAGAATAGTCTCTCAAAGCAAATAAGGCAGCCCTCGAGGAAGTAAATAAGCAGCCCTTAAGGAGTAGAGCGTAGCCTTAAGGAGCGAGGGAGCCTCCCCTTTAAAGGGAGGCTAGCGATTAATCTAATTCTTTAGCTACCCCCACGTTCTAACCCTATTATAATCCTATCGTGATTATACCTGGTTCCTTACTTAACCCTATCTTTTCACCCTTTACGACTACCTATTTAATATTTTAATCGCTCTACCCTCTAAGGGCGCGAAGACCATTAAGGAGAGTCACTAAGATATCTAACTATCACGAAATAAATGATCCTACCTTCGATTTCGACGAGGCGGCTAGCCAGTTTAAGCGATAGCCGCGCGATAGCGAAACCGCCTTTATAGAGGACGCCGATAAGGAATACGACGGGAACACGCCGGGAACTAATACTACTCCTACCTCTACCACCGCACCGGTACCTATTCCTGCCCCTATACCGGCTCCTATCGCTAGCACTACCTCTACCACTACCTCTGCCCCTATCACCGTCCCCGTTCCTCCTATAACCACGACGGGACCCGTATAGGATCCTAACCTGCCCCCGCACGTAGACGTTGACCCAGCTATGCTGACGGATAAATAACTAGACGAACGCGTTAAATGGATAGAGGCATAGAACCACCTTAAGTGTAAGCTCGCGTACCTTACTAAGCTAAAGGCGGACACTACCGCCGCCACCGCTACCGCCGCCGCCGCCGCTACTACTAATCCTACTATTAATCCCAGCCCGGCCGATATTACCTATCGTCGTATAGCTAAGCCTCGACGTCGTATTATTATAACCCTATCGGGATCCTAGTATACCCACGATATATCCACGATATCCTTTATACACAGGATCGCTATATAGGCTAAGTTTAATTTCCCCCTACTAAAATAGGATAGTATATCCTGGGCTAAGTATCGCACGTTTATTTAGGAGATAAATTAACGGCCGGGCTACGATATAAGTATGATAGCGACTCTAATAGAGTTAGCTAGGCCGCCCTATAAGCCTAGCTATCCCACTAGGTTAACGATAACGATACCCGCCTATAGGAGGTAGTGGTATAGATCCAGAGCGAATCTATCTTGTCCTAGAGAGAGGGAGAGTCCTACGCTAAATTTATATAACGGTAGGAAGCCCTAGAGTCGGAACTACTAGGCAAACTCCCTAACTAGTAGAGGATTTAGATAGTACTAATAAGGGTCCTCCCACCTATTCGGGACTATATAGTGTCTATAGGGGTTCTTAAGGACTACTAGGACTTAGCCCCGGCCTACCGCCAAGCGGAAGCCCTAACCGTTAACGATAGGCTATCCGTCGCTCGAATAGACTTTTAGTCCTCCACCTAATAACATCGCTTCCGTTCGCATGCCCCCGGCTATAGACCCTAGATAACCACCCACGGTTCTACTAATGCCCCCGCGTCTGCCCCTGCGTCCGCGCCTATACCTACGCCTACACCTACCTCTAGTTACCCTATACGCCCTAGACAGTTATCGTACCTCGACTCTATCATTTACTATAATTATAACTAAAA
The DNA here is from genome assembly GCF_003711515.1 of Sodiomyces alkalinus F11. Classification (NCBI taxonomy): domain Eukaryota; kingdom Fungi; phylum Ascomycota; class Sordariomycetes; order Glomerellales; family Plectosphaerellaceae; genus Sodiomyces; species Sodiomyces alkalinus. Next base: position 3,169,565 of record NW_021167079.1, on the reverse strand, counting down.
GGGGTATTACGCCACTACGTGCCTTAGCCCTCGGGTATAACGCCCGAGTAATAGTAACCCGAATACCTAACCGGTATCCACCTCTCGCCCTATAGTCGGCCGTGTCACGGGCGAGGTGCCCTAGGAACTATACCCGCCTCGGACTACCCTTACTACTATACTAGTAGAGGCACGCGTGTCCTTTCGCCGAGGTAAGGAATAGGTATAGACGTCGGCCCTCCTCGACGGAGGCGCCGATATTAATATACTGGATTAGTCCCTCCTAGGACCTAGTTAGGTCCCCGAGGGGTCCCCGATCCCGGTATCCTGGATTACAGAAGGATAAACGAAGATAACCCTTAGGTCCCTCTATAGGATTATCACCACCACCGACTATTAGGATCGGAAGAAAATACAGCGCATCGAGTTTCACGTTATAGACCTTAATCCCTAGGGCGCGAAGATCATCTTAGGGAGGCCGTGGCTTATAGCCGTTAATCCTAACGTTAATTAGCAGTATAGTACGTGGACTTATCTCTTAACCTACGCAGAGCTCGGTATAGTTATATTACCGAGAGAACTACGTAGGGCAGTCAGATAAGCTAAGTCTATCCTTACTCTAACCTATATAGGTTCCACGCGGGTTCTACGTATCGGCCACGTCGGCCTAACAGAAAACCCTTTAGTGGGATATAGAGATGCATTCTCAGAAAACAGGGTCCACCCTAGCCTAGACGAGGACCTAATAGCCGCTATCACGCTGCCGGAATAGTATTAAGATTTCGCTAACGTTTTTAACGTCGAAGACGCCGGGAGGCTACCGACGTATTAGTAGTGGGATTACGCTATTAAGGTTAAGGAAGGGAAGAAGCCCCCCTACGGCCCTATTTACCCCCTCGCCGTATAAGAGCTCGAGGTACTACGCTAATACATATAGAATACCGTTATAAAAGAGTGGATTAGACTATCCACTAATTCGGCCGGCGCCCCTATCCTATTTATCCCTAAGAAAGGTGGTAAGCTACGTTTATATATCGACTATAGGGGATTAAATAAGGTGATAGTTAAGGACCGTACCCCCCTGCCCCTAATGCACGAAATCCTAGATCGGTTATTATCGGCGCAGTATTATACTAAGCTAGATCTTAAGGATATATACTATCAGCTCCGTATATAAGCTAGGGACGAGTGGAAGACAGCGTTCTGTATAAAATACGGCCACTATAAGTACCTCGTTATACTATTCGGGCTAACCAACACGCCCGTAAGTTTCTAGCGGTATATTAACTAGGCGCTAACGGGTCTTATCGACACTATCTATATAGTCTATCTAGATAATATTCTTATCTATAGTAAAGACCTAGCCATCCACCGCGTACACGTCCGCGAGGTCCTTACGAGGCTTAGGCAGTAGTCCCTATATACTAACCCTAATACGTATAAGTTCGAGACTAAAGACGTTAAATTCCTCGGGTTTATCTATAGCCTAGATAGCGTACGTATAGACCCGGCCCGCGTTAAGGCTATCCGCGACTAGGAACTCCCTAATAGTGTTAAAAAGATACAGGTCTTCTTAGGCTTTACAGGTTTCTATAGGCGTTTTATTAAGAACTACTCTAAGGTCGCTGCCCCCCTTATAGACTATCTTAAAGGGGGAACCACTAAGGGCCACGCCGAGATCTTTATACTTTCCACCCAGGCCTAGACCGCGTTTAAGGAGATAAAACTACTATTCTAGAAAGCGCCCCTTTTACGGTATTTTAACCCCGCTCTGCTAATACGCATTAAGCCCGACGCTTCTGCTTTTACAATTAGGGCCGTTATTAGTTAGCTCGAGGATAGGCTCTAAAGGTCTATCGCGTTTATATCTCGTAAGCTCCGGGGCGCCGAGCTTAATTATAGTATACCCGATTTGGAGCTTATAGCGATTATTAAGTCCTTTCGGAGATAGCGGCACTATATAGCCTATAGTTAGAGCTTTATTATTATCCTAACGGACCACCTAAACCATTATCATCTGCTAGATAAGCCGAAGCTTAAAGGCTAGCACGCACGGTGGCTTAAGGAGCTCGCCCCGTTTAATTTTAAAATTCGGCACCGTCCGGGGACGTTAAACCCCGCGGATAGATTATTAAGAAAGCCCTAATATACGCCCTATAAGCGTGCCCTGGTTACTAACCGGGCTAAGGCGGCAGAGTCCTTTTCTAAGCGTTTTATAGGGTATATCGGGAACTAGCAGGGTTCCTATAACACCCCCGAGTCTATTTTTCCCGCCCCTCCCACGTTAGTAGTCAAGACGTAAGCGGATAATCCTTCTTCTATTCCCGCTGCTCCTATCCTGCCGGAAAGGATAGTAAAGATATAAGCGGATGATCCTTCTTCTGTCTTAAAGTCTTTTTCGAGGTATTTTATATTAGGCTAGACCGGGAACCAGCGTGGTTCCCGGGCTGCCCTAGTTTCTATTCCCGCCCCTCCCATGTTAGTAGTTAAGACGTAAGCGGATAATTCTTTTTTAGAGCCTATATCGAGGCGTTTTGTGTTAGGCCTTATCGGGAACTAGTAGGGTTCCCGTATTACCCCCTATCGTGTTCCCGGTCTTAATTCCCCCACCTTATTAGAAGAGGTAGCAGAGGCGTAAGCGGATAACCCTTTTTGCATTAGATAGCGCGAGGCCCATAGTAACGATACCACGTACGGATATTAGTCTAGGAGTAGTGGTATCCTTCGTTTTAAGAGTCGCGTTTTTATACTAGACCACTCTAGCCTCTGATAAAAGGTCCTACAGTATTTCTATAATAGACCCAGTATAGGTCACTATAGGGTTATAAGGACTATTAAGAGAATATCGGACTTTTACTTCTAGGACTATCTCCTACGCGATATACGGTAGTTTATACTTACCTATACTATATATTAACGCACTAAACCGCGGCACTATAAGCTATATAGCGAGCTAGCGAGTCTTCTAGTACCCTAGCGCCCCTTTATAGAGATATCTATTAACTTTATCACGGGGCTACCGCCGGTCCACGGCCTAGGCCGTAAAAGGGATACTATCCTCGTAGTAGTATACCGCCTAATAAAGTACTCGATTTATATCCCCTTAAGTAGTAGCCTAACGGCAGAAGGACTTACTGAGTCTTTATAGTATCACGTTTTTCGCACTTTCGGCTTACCTAACGGTATTATATTAGATCGAGGCTTATTATTTATAAGCCGTTTTTAAGTAACCTTATATCGCTGCCTCGGTATCGTATAACTCCTATCTATAGCGTAGTACCCGTAGACGGATGGATAGACGGAGCGATAGAACTAGAACCTCGAGTATTACCTGTGTGTGTTCTATTTGTAGGAATAGGATAACTAGGTTGACTGACTACCGCTCGCAGAATTCCCCTATAATATAGCGTGGCACTCCGCGATACGTTACACTCTATCCGATGCCCTAATAGGCTATAACCCAAGGGGACCTAATAAAGTATAGCTTCCGAAGGCAGGCGAGGTCCGCGCCGCCAAAGCCGAGACCCGGGCGGAATATCTTATAGCCTAGCGCCGGTCTATTTCGGACCTTATTAAAAGGGCGTAGGCTTCCTACGAACGGTATTATAATAATAGTCGTGCCTAGCGTTCTTTTAAGGTCAACGAATACGTCCTGCTATCCACGAAGAATATCCGCTAAAGGAGACTATCGAGAAAGCTTAGCGATAAGTTTATCGGGCCGTATAAGGTGACTAAAATCGTTGGCACGTATAGCCTAGCCTACTAATTAGAACTGCCAAAGGGCATAAGGATTTATAATGTCTTTCCAGTTTCCCTGCTAGAACTATAGAGGTCCCGCGATAGGTTATAGCCGGAGCCACCCGTAGTCGATATCGAACTAGATTCGGATAAGTATAAGGTCGAAGCTATCCTAGCCCACCGATATTAGGGTAAGCGACGTTAATACCTAATTAAATAGGCAGGGTATAGCGACGAGGAAAATACTTAGGAGCCGAAACAGAACGTCCCTAACAAACTTATCGACGCCTACTTCAGAGCGAGACTATCCGGGAACCAAGTAGGTCCCCACACTATCCCTATAAGGGACCCGATAAAGATAACGTGAGGTCGTTCTTATATATTCCCCCCTGCGGACGGCATTTTCATAAACGAGACTTACTAGGAACTAAATAGGTTTATATACTGTCCACATATCGGCTATATTAACCTAGGCAAACCCTTTAATAGGCCGTGGAGATAAATTCTTAGGCAGGGACCCCCCCCCTTAACCTAAACGGAAACTATATAGGCACTATCACCTCGCCTCCTGTTTTCTTCCTTTTAAGCGTTCTGCTCTTAACCTCCTATTTTTCTTTCGTTAGAGCGTTCTGCTCTTAACCTCTATTCTCCCTTTTTTTAAACGTTCTGCTTCCGACCTCTATTCCTTTTCGGGTATAACGCCCTTAACCCCGTTTTTATTCCTTCGGCATAATAACTTATCGCCCTTCAGTCTATTTTCCTCTACTATTCCCTTAATTGACCGTTATAATAGAGACACGATTATATTATAATGGAAGCATAGTTAGGACCGTTAGGGTTGTGATAGGAATACCCTAAAGCTGGTTGAAAAAAAAAAAGGAAAAACCTAACCCGAAGGCTAGTAAAAAACCTAAAAAAAATAACCGTTCCTCTATATATACTATCACGGCCCCTTTAGTGCGTCCTTAAACCCTACTAACTCGTTATCTAGAGGGGTAGGCTCGCGCCTAACCGCCTCGTTATCCTCTATATATACCTAGCTCTACCCCGCGGTAGTAGCCGTTACCCCCTTTTACCTACTACCCGCGGATAGCGTTAAAGGATAAAAAGATAGCGGCGTTTTCGCCTACTACTTCTTCTTCTTCTTCCCTAATAAAGGAGTTAAGGGCGTTAAAGCCTTCTTCCCCTTACCCTTCTTCACTAATAAGCTCGGCACTATATCGTTATTATCGGGGACTTCGTAAGGATCCGGGGACCTTAGGGACCTTACGGCACGAAGCCTTAAGGTTACACAGGGCCACCACTATCACTAAACATATCGTTACCTGTAAAGCTAACCCCCGCGGGGGCTAAGGTAGACACTAAGGGTGTAGGCATATTACCTTCCACGGCCTAAGCCTAGGCTAGGTTAAGAGTAGCTATCTGCTTAAAGGTAGTGGCCGTATATTCCTAGGCTATAAGGTCGCGCTAATATAACGCTAGGCGTTATTACTCGATATTAAGCCGCTACTACTTAACGGTAAGGCGCTACTACTATAACCCGATAAATTACTTAAGGAGCGACTTTATACTATCGAGCCTCTCGTGGATATCTTCCGCCGTTTTTTAGCGGGCATCGGTAACTTCCTTAGCTTAACGCCGAGTAGTAATAGCTTCCTCGGTAGACGACCGGTTAACCTTTAGCGTCGCTTAACCTAAAGCCTTTTTAAGGATAACCTGGTATCGAACTGCTTTATAGCCTGGTACTATAGAGGATTAGTAAGGGTACTATATAGGGTTAACGAAAGGATTGTTACGGCTAACAAAACAAGGCCCGAGGACAGGCCTACTGCGGAACCCTGAGCCTTAGGTACGAACATGGCAAAGGAAGAATAAGCGGATTCAAAGGGTCGCGTGCGAAGACACGTGACCACTGGATCGAGGGACTTAATGGATGATCCCTATAATCCGGATGGATTATCCAGAATAACCTATGATCCCGGGAGGATTATGATAGGAGAATATCGATCCAGGGAATAGGAACGTATATATATACCAGAGTATCTTAGGTCTTACTTCTACTAGAGAATAAGATATCGATTAATCTAAGTCTTTACTTAGACTATTATCCTACGCTTAAACCTACCTTATAAAGAAGACGCCTAGTCTTTACGACGTAACTACGACTAGATCACTAGGAACGATAGTTACTGCTCTTTAGTTAATATCCTCTTCTTATTTTAAACTAAAACCTCGACGCTAGTCCCCTATTGTCCGCTATACTATAGAGGACCGGAAGCCGTCATAATATTTTAATCGATCCTGTTCGGTAAGTAGACCTTAACACCTAACGAGTAGTACTCTCTCGATAAGAACGATATATCGAATAACGCTAATACCACGGGTAACGCTACTAATAACGCTAGAATAACGGCTACCGCGGCCGCCGACCTAATATAAGCTATACGTAATTAAATTATATAACTCTATTAAGAGAACTAGTAACTCCGAGCTTAAATTAAGGTACTATATCCTAGTAACCTAAGATATAAATACACAGAGTCACCTAAGTACGATAGGACTCGGGGATAGCTATAAGGCTTCCTGACTTATCTCCGGGGGTATTTTTTATTCTATAGGGATACCCTTAACACGGAGGAGGCGAAAGTTCTTTACGCTATAGCACTCCTCATGGGAGACGCCTATAGGTGGTTTAAGCCTATCCACAGGGACTATTTAGAGCACCTTAACGATCCTACTAAGAGGGAGGATAGTATTACGGCTATCTTCGGCGACTTTAAGGTCTTCGCTTAGCGACTCGGCGGTATCTTTAGATAACCCGATAAGAAGAGGGTCGCTACCTAATAACTTAAAAAGCTTTAATAGACTAAGTCGGTAGCCGATTATACCGCTAAGTTCTAATAGATCGCCTTAAAGCTTAACTATAATAACGAACCCCATATAGACTAATACTATCGTGGACTTAAAGATAAAGTTAAGGATAAACTATATAAACTTAACCGCCCGGAAGATTTTAGTATATTTATAGCTATAGCTATTCGGATCGATAACCGATAATTTAAACGACGAATAAAGAAACGCTAGAACTTAAACACTATAATATATACTACTTACTATAGAACGAACTAAGCTAATACTAATAGGAAGTAGCTATACCTATATTAATTCGGGAGCACCTTATATAGATACTATAGTAGTCTGATAAAGCTTAATAATATTAACCGATAAAGTAATAGGCAGGGTAGGAAAGATATAAGTAAAGTTAAATACTATAATTACGATAAAATAGGCCACTTCGCGTATAATTATTAATAGCCTAAGAGAGAGCGATCGTAATAATAGGCTAACACGATCGGAAAAGAGAAACCCTAGAAGGAAATTAACGCTATCGGATACCTAGAAATTTATAGGGATAAAACACTATACGCTAACCTCTATTAAATAACCTACTACGATAACTATTATCTAGTATACTAATTAGAGAAGGACGGAGCTAGATACTACCCTAAAAGACCCTAGAAGATACTCGCTATAATATCTAGTAACGAGTACGATAACGATTATAGTCTTAAAATCCCCGACTAGGATAACGATAAACTAGCTTTATAAACTACCGCGGAAATCCTCTAAGAACACGGATAGATAAAAGAAAAAGCTAAGAGATAGGAGTAGATCTTAGAGATTTAGAAAAAATAGGAAGTCTACACGAATACTAGTAGTGGAGGCTTTAGCGCCCTCTAGGAAGTAGGACTTACTCCCGAAAAGAAACACTAACTTAACAGAGAAGATTATGCACGTTACGTATAGGAGGAAATCGCTAAACTCGAAGAGTAAGATCAGGAAACGGAGTCCGATAGAGTTCCGGATAATAATATAAACTTCTAGTATTAACTTATAAAAGTAACCGACCTAATTAAGGAGGAAACTATCTAGCTACGGATACTCGATTAGCTCGCGGAAGAACCACTTAGGTAAACCTACTAAGTCCATTTTACTAAGTTCGGCTTTAATAACGCTTACTATAAAGCACCTACGAATACTAGCAAAGAGTAGTAATAAACCGTATATTAGCGACCTTATTATACTTAGGAAGACCGAGATACTTTTACCGGCCTAATAAGAAGTCTATAAGGACCGGATAATTAATTACCCGAGTACTAAACGTATAAGAAAGGATAGATAATACACGCTAACTATCTAGGCTATAGCTTAATCCTTTAGGCTAATCATATTAAGGACGTATACTCTATATATAAGAAATATAAATAAGCTAATAATTTTTAGCCTTAGAACGAAGAACGGACCTTAGAAGATAAAGTCTATTTAAAAAGATAACGTAACGACTAAGTTATCACGGAGACTAGGGATAAAGGATATAAGATTCGCCTTTAACTACCTAAAGACGACTATTACGAGTATCGGTTAAGCGAATATAAAACTAATAGCTATATAGTATACGCTACCGGAAAAATCCGATAACTAAAGCAAGACTAAGAAGCTTATGAATCACGCTTTTAGGCCCTTAATAAGCGTTTACGATAAATAGAATAGCTTTTAATTTAGTATAGGTTCTTAGATAAAGAAATATCCCTTAAATACCGAGCTAAACAGGTAAAAAACTAGGAGTATACTATTATAAAGAGTACGCGAGAGGTACTTAATAGATATACTCTATAATATATAGTAGTATAGGGTATTACTATATTAGAATATAACTCGATAAATATAAGATAAACGTACTATTAGATATAGGCGTAGTAGGAAACTTTATCTTATTAGTAGCCGTGAGAAAGTTCTTTATACCCTAGATTAGGAAATACCTAGAAAATAAGTATAAAATTACTCCGTATATAAGAAAGAACTAGTCCTAAGAAGAAGTTATTATTAGCTAGAAGACTATACAGCTTTAGGTTAAAATTTAGAATGAGACTAAAGTAATAAAGTTCGACGTATACGATATAGGCTATAAGGACGTTATCCTTAATAAGCTATAATTTAACGAATAGAATCCCGATATAGATTAAAAGCTTAGCTAGCTCTAGTAGAGATTAGAGAGTAAGTAGAAGACTATAAAGGAAACCTTACCCGATCCCGATATCTGTTAAAAATAGCAGAAAAGCTTACCGATAAAGGAGCCTTAGGGAGACTTAAATAGCCGCTAAAAGTCAGGGACTAAGGCGAAAGAAGTCCGAAAGACGTTAAGATAACGGTGATAGTATAATAACTAACGCGTAATAAATATTATTAAAGGAATCTATTAGATTATCTAAGTAGAGAAAGGACTCGTAGAAGGTAATTATAATAGACTCGCTAAGGTATTACTAGAATACCGCGAATACGGGAAGCTATTTACCGAAAATCTAAAGACTAGATTACCGAAATATCGATACTACGATTATAAGATACCCCTTAAAAAGGGTATACAACCGAAATTCTTTCTAATCTACGGATAAATTAAAAGAAATTAGATACCTTAGAAGAATATCTTAAAGGAATACTAGTAAAAGGCTATATTAAAGTATTATAGTTATTAGCAGGATACCCTATCCTATTTATACTAAAGAAAAACGGTAAACTACGACTATATATCGACTATTAATAACTTAACGATATAACTATTAAGAACCGTTACTTACTACCTCTTATCTCGGAGATACGAGATTAGCTAGTTGGAGTATAATAGTTTATAGTACTCGACTTAAAAAGAGCCTATAACTTAATTAGGATTAAGGAAAAAGAAGAGTGGAAAATAATATTCCGAATAAAGCGAGGATATTTCGAGTACCTCCTTATACCCTTTAGATTAATAAATACGCCGGTATCGTTCTAAACACTTATTAACGATATCCTAAGGAAGTATCTAGACTACTTCGTTATAGTATACCTAGATAATATTCTTATCTTCTCTAAAACACTTAAAGAATACCGATAATATATCCACACGATCCTATAGCTCCTATAAAACGCCGATCTACTAATTAAACTAGAAAAAGTGTAATTCTACACGTAAAAAGTTAACTTTTTAGGGTATACGATACAACCTAATAAAATCTATATAGATAAGGCAAAAATCTAATATATCTCTAAGTAGCTATAGCCGTAGAGTATTCGCGATATTTAGTCTTTCCTCGGACTCGTTAACTATTATTAACGATTTATTAAGGACTATAGTAAGATTACTATCCCCTTAACTAAAGTAACTAAAAAGGGCTTAACTTTAACTAGAATAAAAGAATAGAAGAAGTATTCTAAGCCCTTAAAGAAAAGGTTATTAGCGAACCTATCTTAGTAATACTAGACCCCGATAAAGAATATAAACTCGAGATAAACGCGTCCGACTAGGCTTTAGGAGTATAACTCGGGTAACACGACGCCGAAGGGAGACTATATCCTATAGCCTTTATATCCAAAAAACTCAGTAGACCGGAACTTAACTATTAGATCCACGATAAAGAGCTAATAGCTATTATCAAAGCCTTTAAGGAATAGAGACCGTATCTATTAGGAATAAAATACCCGGTATAGGTCTACACGGATTATAAGAACCTTGTATAATTCACCACTACTAAGGTTCTTAATTAATAGGAGATACGATAGGCAGAATTCCTATCCGAATTCAACTTCTCTATTCAATATATAAAAGGGAGCAAAAATAGTCGCGTAGACGTACTTAGCCGACTAGGAACACCTAATAAATCACCTAAACTATAAGCTATACTCTAATAGGAAGGAGAAGCTCTTACCCTTAAAAACAGAGAAATAAATAGCATTAATCGGATAACCGATACCACGTTCGAAGAAGCACACGCCTTACTAATATATAGATATTAAGGAGTTTATTAGACCTACCGCCGATTACGATAATAATACGGCTATATAGGAACTAAAGAACGAGTTAGGGACTTTATTCGTAATTACGATATTTACTAGAAAGTAAAGAGTAGCCGATATAAACCTTACGGACTACTAAAGCCACTACTAGTAGTAAATAGACCTTAGGAGTCGATTACGATAGACTTCGTGATAGGATTTCCGATATCTAAAGATCTAGTAATAAGAATCGCCTACGATAGCGTATTCGTAATTATCGACCGATTCACGAAATACACTCTTTATATTCTATATATTAAAAACACTATAGCAGAGGAACTAGCCAGTATCTTCCTCGACCGCCTAATCCGGGATTATAGTATACTATATAAGATTATTATAGACAGAGATAAATTATTTACGAATAACTTCTAGAAAGCAGTTATAAGCCAAGTAAGGGCGAAATATAAGTACTTAACAGCATTTCACCCTATAACCGACGGATAAACCGAAATTATAAACTAAATCCTAGAATAATACCTACGATACTATGTAGGATATATATAAGATAATTAGGTATAGTACCTACCTCTTATATAATTCGTATATAATAGCTCGTTAAATAAGTTAATAAAGAAAACACTATTCGAAGCAAACTACGGATATAATCCGATAGTATTTAGGAAACCTTTAGAAGGACCAGATACGCTAAAAGCAATAAAAATAGTTAAAAGCATAAAAGAACTACACGAAGAACTACGAACCGACCTAAAGATAGTCAGAACACGAATAAGCAAGTACGCGAAGTAATTAAGGATTAAGGGACTAACCCTTTTAAGAAGGGACCGCGTCTACCTTATTCGTAAAAATATAAAAACACAACGACTAAGCGATAAATTAGATTTTAAAAAACTAGGACTATTCGAAATCCTAGAGGAAAATTCAGATACGAACTATATTCTATTACTACCTCCGATAATAAGGATATATAATAATTTCTATATTTCACTACTTAAACTAGGACTAAAGAATATAAAAATAATATAAGACACGATCGTGGTCGATACTAGCGACGTGTATAAAGCAGAACGAATCCTCGACTATTACAAGACGCTAGACGGCACCTAATATTCTATTAAGTGGAAAAACTACGACCACGGCGATAATATATAGGAACCTAAAGAAAACCTAATCTATTATAAGTAACTCCTAAAGTAATACCGATAAAACACTATCAGGACCTAGAACCGGACACCGCGGTCTACGAAGAATCACCGGTACCCTGCACCATACCAAACTCCGCTAGCACCGAAGGAGATAAGACTATATCCGAGTATATAGTATCCTAGTTATCTATAAACCTATTAGGAAGGTGCTCGGAGGACGGAGAAGGAGGACGACCACTAAAGGGCCGCTCACGCTCCCGGTCGGCCTTTTCTCTCTCTATACGCTCTAGTTCCTCCACACTATCAATACCTCGGGAGACTGCCCTTATTATCTTCTCGAACCATAGTTTCTTCTATTTTCTTAAACGTTAAACCTTGGCTATCGATTGCGTAAGCTCGTCTTCGGCGGCTTCGAGTTCCGCCTCTACCTTCGAATAATTAACCCCGATCTTATGTAGTTATAAAGGGGTTAGCCCCTTAGTATCGTAACGGGACTAATTATTTTTAACGCAGCTAAGATAGCGGGAGGAGTCGGATAAGGTCGCGCACGATAACTTCTTTTCGGAATAGAAGGAATAAGGATGGTCTATAGCGGAAGGGTTCTGGAGAAAGAGTTATAAAAGAACGTTACGCCTCTCGGTTTTAGGGTAACGCGAGGAAGATTTATTAACGCGACCTAATATAGTGGAAGGACGGTTAGTGAGGAGGGAAGTAAGAAATAGACTAAGGAGCGGGGGGCACGTACTTATAGATACTAGGACAGTAACCTAGAGGAGGGGAGGTAATATTACGGCTAATAAAACAAAGCCCGAGGATAGGCCTACTACGGAACCCTAAGCCTTAGGTACGAATATAGTAAAGGAAGGATAAGCGGATTAAGAGGGTCATGTGCGAAAACACGTGACTACTAGATCGAGGGACTTAATGGATGATCCCTATAATCTGGATAGATTATCCAGAATAACCTATAATCCCGGGAGGATCATAATAGGAGAATATCGATCCAGGGAATAGGAACGTATATATATACCAGAGTATCTTAGGTCTTATTTCTACTAGAGAATAAGATATCGATTAATCTAAGTCTTTACCTGGACTATTATTCTACGCTTAAACCTACCTTATAAAGAAGACGCCTAGTCTTTACGATATAACTACGATTAGATCACTAGGAACGACAGTTACTGCTCTTTAGTTAATATCCTCTTCTTATTTTGAACTAAAACCTCGACGTTAGTCCCCTATCGTCCGCTATACTATAGAGGACCGGAAGCCGTCGTAATAGGGATATAGTAATACTTACACGGCGACTCTCGTTTAGGCTACCTTTCTCGATAGCGATAACTAAAACCTTTTATAGCTACTCGGTAGCGTTCTTACCGGCGATAGGGAGCTATTATATATATTAGAAAACGGGACCACAGAGTAGTCTATAAATGGAGGGACTATAGCTATAGGGATAATAAAGAGATATAAAGGGGAATAAAGGCGTATCGGGACGACGACGAAGATATATAATTTACCACGCGGTATTTAAGGCTATTATACTTAGAGTAATAGTGGCACTTATTTGTCCACCGACTATTATCGGTATAGCGGCACGTTACGGCCTTAATAGTATACGTTTTTTCCTTAAAGTTAATCGCCACTAACTTACCCGTATAACGTATACAGGGGGTCCTTAGATCCCCGCCTATACCGATATCCACTACCCTTTAACGTGGAGTGACCGACGGCGTAGTAGTCGACGACGACGTAGCCGTAGTAGGAGTAGGAGGCTCTAGCGTAGCTGGCTACGGGGCAGACTGCCTAGCAGATTACGAGGTCGCCGCCGTAACTATAATCTTAATCATCTTAGAGGACCGCGTTATACTCACGGGAGTAGCGGCGCGTTTTTATTATTATTATTTTCCTAGGAAGGTATAGTGACTACCCTAGACGTGTGGTTAGCCAGTATTATAGACTAAACAATATGTAGGAGTACTTATAAGATAGTAGTTAATTAGTAGAATAAGACTGTAAGTCGTTAGTTCGCGATATCTTAGATAGGGCAGAACTCACTAAGAAAGGGCAGCACGATCGAAAAATTAAGTATAAAGGAGGAAGAAAAGAATAGAAAGAGGAATAACGGCAGGATTACGAGATATCCCCCTAATAGCAGTTATATAGGCCCTTATTTTTAGTATAAAGAAGGAAGCTACAAATCCACGGAAAGAATAATAACAGGCCCTATATAATACTAGCTCGGGGAGTCTTTATAAATAGATAAAAGGGATAACCCAGAAGGATAAAGGGGTAAATCCGAAGGCCCGGTAAGGAATTACCCTAAAACCTATTAGGGTCTAGGCTAGGATATTAGCTTTAGTAGTTTAGTCGACGAAATATACTCGGGTCGGGGCTATAGCCGAGGAAGGCTCCGCGTAGGAACTAGGCGGGGACTTAGCGGGGTCCCTGTTATAGAAGGCTCTGGTTCGGGGTATCGGGGAATTTAGAGAGGGACTCGGAGGCTGGGTTTTCGGAGGAGCCGAGAGGCCAGTACGGATCGGGCGCTCCTAAGGACAAGAGTATCCGGGGGAGGTCGCTATATCAGGTGCCTATAGCAGTAGTCATAATAGGTCCCTAGTGTGAACCTATAAGAGTCCAGGTATACCCCGTCTAAGACCCCTTAAGGCATAAATAAAGTAAGTTATTATATAGTAAATAGAGTAGTCCCTTAAAGCAAATAAGGCAGCCCTCGAGGAAGCAAATAAATAGCTCTCGAGGAGTAAAGCGTAGCCTTAAGGGGCGAGGGAGCCTCCCCTTTAAAGGGAGGCCAGCAATTAATCTGATTCTTTAGCTACCCCCACGTTCTGACCCCATTATAATCCTATCGTGATCACACCTGGTTCCTTACTGGACCCTACCTTTTCACTCTTTGCGACTACCCATTTAACAGTGGTTCTTTTATTACGGCTATAGCCTTCCGGCGGGCGGCCGTCTTCTTCTTACCTACGGCTACAGCCGCCGTGGTAGCGGCTATAGTAGCGGCCGTGGTAGCCGTGGCTTTTATAGTATCCGTGGCCTTATCGCCCTTTAGCGTGATAGTAGAAGACGGAGTAGCCGTAACGGTAATAGCCGTGGCCTCCTCCGCGTTAGGGTCCGCGGCGAGGGCTTCGTATTTACGAACGTTAAGGGGTATAGGTATAAGGAGGAGATAGGCGTTAGCCTCCTTATCGCTTAGCTTTAGATTAAAGTAGTTATCCTAGTAGGAGGCCGATTTACCGCGTACGGCGCGCTCCTAAACTACCTAATCCCTTTAGTTAACGAGGGTAGTAGCGGCCGCCTTCTATTCGGCGTTAGATATATTAGAAGATATCTTTACTAGATTATCATTTATCGGTCAGTTAACTAATAGGTAGGTTAATTAATCTCTTAATTACTCTAATCAGGTCGATAGTAGTTATTTAAGAGTGCTTATATAGACGTGATTACTTCTTTATAGTAGAATAGGGGTAGCCTTACCGATATCTATTATTTAGGCATTATACACCGGGCTTATAACTATCGCACGTTAAATAGGCACTTGAATAATTAACTTAGTAGAGCAGAAATCTCGTGTGTGTGTATTATTAAGTTATATCTCGGAGAGTCTTTTATGCCCTTAATTTTAGTAGTGAAGACTCTGTTATGGGTACTATATTATTTAGATCCTATCTGGTCTTTTCCGGTATCCACCCTTATTATATCCTTATACCCGAAGTCCCCGATATCCGGAGCCCTTAGTTATAGAGTAGATCCCCCCTGGATCCCCTATAGACTATATCGTGGTCCTGCCTATACGATACCTTATAGCTCCTTAATATATTAAAGTCTCTAAGGTATCGAAGTAACCGACGCCTTTAATAAGTCTATAGGAACTACCTCCTACGTAGCGTATATAGCGGCTTCGAGGGCGTATCTAGTAGGGCGTTAAGGATAGTTATCTATTATCTATCTTTTTATCCACGCCTACACGTTCTTAATAGAATTAAGGTTAGGGCTATAGGGAGGTCACTAAATCTAGTGGGTAGTTACGGTATTACCCTATCGCTCTCTAATCTAACGCCGGGTATATTTCGATGTGTGAATACGAGGGTTATCTTATTAGAGGATCCGATTCGGATCCTCTAACTAAAATTAGTGTAGAAGTGGAAGAATCTTCTCGTAGAAATTAGCACTTTTTATCGTCTTCTATTCCTTTTTCTATATAAGACCCGGCCCTTTTTACCCTCCGGTAAAATAGCCCTAGAATATCTAGCCCTTACCCCGTATCCTGGGATAAGGGAAATCGTCGATATACTCGTCTGTAAAGATCGTGATATATCGCTTCGTGGGCACGCCTATAACCGAAGTCTTATCGGTCTAGATCTATCTATTCTAATCTTTAACCGATAAGTAAGCGTATTTATCGGTAAAAGTAAGGCGTTTCTAGCGGTCGCGGGTTTCTAAAGCGATTTTATAAGGCTATAGCACCCTTTTAGCACCTATAGCTGCTAGAGTACTCTGGATAGCTTTATCGCTAAAGCTCTAAAGGAAAGGAATAGCTTACCGAAGCTTATTTAGAGATATAAACCTCTTAGTCTTTAAGGGCGTGTAAATAGCCTCTCGAAGAGCCTCTTTAAACGCCTATAGTATAACTCGCTTATATCCTTTAAGGTAGTAGTCACGTTATAGGCGTTAGGAGCTAAGTGCCTATTAGACCTGTCTTTTAGTTAATCTAAGGATTTTTACGACTTTAGCCTGCGTCTTATTTATTTCGAATTAGAGGTAATTAATACGTATACGATCCTTATAGGTTATACACTTAGCGGGCGAAACCTAGGACCGGCTAGGCGTATTTTCGGTGGAGGAGTTCCCGGAGGAGTCCTTAGAGCTATTGGTAAAAGGAATAAATATAATAAACCGACCCTGCTGCTTTAATAGGTTAGAATATAACTGTTACGACGGCTTCCGGTCCTCTATAGTATAGCGGACGATAGGGGACTAGCATCGGGGTTTTAGTTCAAAATAAGAAGAGGATATTAACTAAAGAGTAGTAACTATCGTTCGTAGTATCTAGTCGTAGTTACGTCGTAAAGACTAGGCGTCTTCTTTATAAGGTAGAGTTAAGCGTAGACTAATAGTCTAGGTAAAGACTTAGATTAATCGATATCTTATTCCCTAGTAGAAGTAAGACCTAGGATACTCTGGTTTATATAGTGATAGTGCCTCCTTACCTGTAGTGACTATTCCTTACGTGGTCGCTATGCCTAGGTGATTCTGTTATAACCGATCACTTATTAGTTATTTCGTCGGAGTGATCGACCCCGGTCCGTCCCGGACGGTCTACTAAGTACCTCCGTACCTGGTGACACGTGACTTGGCACGTGACTCCCCGAGTCACCCTATGCTGTTTCCCGTCTAGGGCCGTCCCGTGGAATATACACCAGTGTACCCATGGGGTTGGTCTATGTTAGGCGGCCGGCCGTAATAATAACGAAGGAATAAAAGGGAAGGTATAGACTAACGTGGCGGGGTGTTTTTAGAGGATTAGTAAGCCGTTCCTTAAGTTCACGGCGGCGTTAATCGGCTTATGCCTCCCTTATAGGGTCGTGGGAGTCGTTAAAATACCCCGAGTTATTAACGTCCTTATTATCAGGTATAGGATATAAGGAAGACTTAGGAGGTACCAGGATATGGCAGTGGACTACGCAGTAGACTACCGGCTGACTGATAAGTGGATATTTATTATATAAGACGGGGAGCTGGACTATTCTAGAAGGAAGGGGTTAGCGATTATCTCTCCTCTACACTACTACTTACCTTTAAGATACTTATCCTATTAATTACTAGTTAACCTATAGTTGGCCTCCCCTTATATAGGACTACGATCCTTATCTATTACTCTCTATCACCCTTTAGTCCTTATCCCTTCGGGGTTGACCTATATATCCTTTTTAATAAGATAATCGCTTAAAAGCAGATAGCGACTATTAGGCAGGATTCGGTATATCTAGGACCTAATAGTCGAATAATGATCGGCTATTAGAGGCTTAGTCTGATGATAGTATTCGTATTTATATTAGCGATCCTTAGCCTAATTAAGTATCTTCGTCGTTAGCGGCCGAATAGCTAACTAACTATAACCCTGCCACTAATAGCACTACTCGGCTATAGATAATTAGTAGTATAAGTAGTGTTATTAGTCTTTAACCCGAGTTTTAATTAAATTTTCCTCCTAGCCCTATAATCTCGGAGAATACCCCGATTCCACCTTATATATCTAGTGCTATAGATATAGATATAGATTGACCGTAGACTAGCTTAGGGCCTTATAAGACCACGATAGGTATTAACCTGAATTAGCTATATACGGGAAGTTAATAAGATTAAGAGAATCGTTTACCTTTAATTTTATATTCCCGACCCTAATTACTAGTTAAACCGTAGTTACCTAGCCTTAAGGAGCTAGAAGATCTATTAGCTAAAGAGAATATATAGCTTAAATAAGAGAGATAAGAATAGCAGGCTCGTAAATAAGAGCGCTAGCGTTAATAATAGCTATACGATTAGTTAAAGAACGTTCGGTAGTAATGTGCCGATAATATAGCCGCTACTTAATAGTAGGCGAATAATGCTGACGATTTTAGTTAGGTGACTATATATTTATATCCCTTACCCCTAACTCCTAGTAATTTAGCTATACCCCCGCCTAATATACCTATAGTATCTAGTTAGGCTTTATAGCCCTACTAACCTATTTAAAATTATTAACTTATTCCTATCTAGATAGCCGCTACTCTATAGCCGATTACTTCGGAGAACCCTGCTTTTTCGAGACTTAATATACTAAATCCCTATTTTTCCGCTGCCTTATAGGCTTAATATAAATCTTTTATTACGTAGATATAGTAGATTCGTATTATTAACCCTACTTTTAACGATAACACTAACCGTATTATTTTTACTATATAGTGCCTTGTACCCTCTTTATAATAGGATTATAACTTAGAAGCCGACCGATAGTAGCCTAACGGTAGGCTATCTTAGGACGAACTTTTAGCTTAGCTCCGCGATTAGATACTAGATAGTGATACTCGAGTTTTACTGGCGGTTTAACGTATATTCTATAAGGACTTACGGTAGGGTCCCCGTTAATCCTACGATAATTTTAAAGCCAAGTAGCGATTACTCGAATCCGAGCTCCTTATTCCCTTACCGGAGATTATCGGTATTACTTCTATAATTATAAAATTATAAGATAATTTACGCCCTTAGATTATATTAGGCGGCTTACCTATAACGTATCGTAAATTAGATTAACGGGCTAAATAGGCTAAATCAGTTTTTACTAAAAGTAGTAAATACGTAGTTAATTACTAGTCGCATAATAATCGTTCTTAATATTATAGTCGTAATAATAATTTCCGGGGAATTAAGCGTTCCTATAATAACGCTACTAATATTATTACTACCTAATAGCAGAATACTTAGCCTACTTCTATACCTCTAATTTATCGTCCTATTAGTAAGATTACTTATTTTAAATATCGTGCGAAGGGCTATTACGCTAATACTTACCCGTAAAGACGTTCTTTTTTATCTAGCTAATAGCAGACTACTAATAGTCTAACTAAACCTCCTCCTATTACTAGCTCTAACACTATCCTTATCCCTGCCTATATTATAGAGTTATATAATAATAACGATTAAGAACTATCCCCGCTATAGCCGAGCACTACTAGCTTTAGCGTGGAGGTTAAAGTTAGTCTATAGCAGGGTAAAGCATAGATTAAGATCCTAGCTTTACTTAATAGTGGTATAGAATTTAGTCTAATTAACCGTTCTTTTTTAGGAGCTATTAATAGCTTAGCGGCTAACCTAGTATAAAATCTCTCTTAGACTTTAAGTAGAGCCGATATCTAGATTCGGACTTACGGTACTACTACTATACTTTTTAAGGCGACTAATAGTTAGTCGGTTACTAAACTATAGAAGGAGAAATCTCGAATTATCGATATTAATACGAATATAAAATATAAAATTATTCTAGGCGGTACTTAGCTCCACGCCGTTAACCCTGCTATTAACTAGCGGACTAACGAGTGGATTTACCTTTTATCCCCCGATTATTTTTCTCTTATCTTTACACCGAAATAGATATATTCGGCTAAACGTAACGCGTATTATACTATTATTTTATCTATAAACGAATATCTTTCTTCTTTACCACGGATTAATAGAGTTATATTATCGGCTACTTAATAGGAGGAGCCTAATAATCTAACCGTTAATTCTGATATTCCTCCCTATTTACGTAATATTCCCACTATTTATCACGAGTTTAAAGATATTTTTAATATCGATCGAGTAGCGTTACTTCCTAGTCACTAATAATAGGATTATACTATTTAACTAAAGGATAATAAATACCTACTATTTAGACTAATTTACTCTTTATCTAATACTAAGCTATAAGTCCTCCGCGAATATCTTACTAATACTTTAGGTAATTAGTGGATACGACTCTCTAGTAGTCTAGCTAGCGCCCCCGTGTTATTTATTCTAAAGAAAAATAGTAAGTTACGTTAATATATCGACTACCGCGCCCTTAATAAGATTACTAGGAAGGACTATACTCCCCTACTATTAATTAGCGAGATACTTAATCGTTTAATTAAATTAAAAATCTATAGTAAATTAGACCTTAAGGATACTTATTATCGACTTCGAATTAAGAAAGGTGTTATGACGGCTTCTGGTCCTCTATAGTATAGCGGACGATAGGGGACTAGCGTCGAGGTTTTAGTTTAAAATAAGAAGAGAATATTAACTAAAGAGCAGTAACTATCGTTCGTAGTGGTCTAGTCGTAGTTATATCGTAAAGACTAGGCGTCTTCTTTATAAGGTAGGTTTAAGCGTAGAATAATAGTCTAGGTGAAGACTTAGATTAATCGATATCTCGTTCCCTAGTAGAAGTAAGACCTAGAATACTCTAGTATATATAGTAATACTATCTATGACTTCCTCTAGCTATATATTCTTAGATCATTAGGAGCGTTAGAGAGTTATAGTTCTAGACGCTCCCTTATTCCTAGAACGCGGGAGCGTTCCGAGTCCTACGCTCCGTCGTTCCACCCTGGTCTTTTAGTCACGTAAGCCCCCACGTGATTTCCAGTATTTCTGTCGGGGTTTCCTGCATATTGGGCTTGTTGGCCGTAACAGAAGGTAACGAATAGAAAATAGCTTTTCGCACGAAATATAATTACTTCGAATACCTTATTATGTCTTTTAGACTTACTAATACCCCCGCTACGCTTTAACGGTATATTAACTAAGCACTCTCCGGTCTTATTAACACTATTTATATCGTTTATTTAGATAATATCCTTATCTATAGTCGTTCCCTTACTAAGCACCGGCGGTATATTAAGTAGGTCCTACGTAGATTACGCGAATAGGACTTATACGTAAATACTGAAAAATATAAACTTAAAATTAATAAAGTAGACTTCCTAGGGTTCCGCTATAGCCTAATAGGTATTAAGATAGACCCTAATTATATAGATACGATTATTAATTAGCCACAGCCTATAACTATTCCCGAAATTCAAGTCTTTTTAGGATTTATAGGGTTTTACCGGCATTTTATTTATAATTACTCTAAAATTATACGACTATTCGCGGACTAATTACGGACCGGCGGCTATATACTAGCCGAACCACTAAAAGATTTTTATCGTGCTTTTAAATAATTTAAGGATACTTTTCTTTCTATACCCGTTTCACAGTATTTTAACCCCTTATTACTAACACGCCTTAAAACTAATACTTCTAATTTTACTATTAATACCATTCTAAGTTAACTAAAGGACCGCGTCTAGCACCTAGTTACTTTCCTTTTATATAAGCTTAAAGGCGCTAAATTAAAGTATACTACTCCGGATACTAAGCTTATAGCTATTATAGAGGCGTGTCGCTATTAGCGTTACTACTTACTCTATAGCGCCTCCACTATTAACGTCCTAACAGACTACCTTAATTATTAGACGCTACTAGATAAACCTAAGCTTAGTAATAAATATATACGCTAGCTTAACAAATTAGGTATTTATAATATTCGTATTATTTACTAACCGGGTAATAAGAACTCTGCTAACGGTCTCTCACGAAATTCTCTCTATCTTCTTACTTCTAATAAACGTCTTATTACTACTTAGGAGGTGCTAGATACTTTTATATCTAAATTTCGAGTAGCCCCCGCCCGAGTACCGGATAACTAATAGCTACCTAATATCCTTAACGATATTCACTAAGCTTAAAAAGAAGATAATTTTCTTATTTCTAGTAGATAGTTAATAGTTAATTAGCGAGAGCCTAATCTATAGACCTATAGTATCGATAGTCTTATTCGATTCTGCGGTAAGGTCTATATTCCTCGATCTTCTAAGCTTTAGTTAATAATCCTTTAATTATACCACGATAACCCGATTATAGGTTACTAGGGAATTATAAAGATATTAAAACGAATCTAATAATCTTTTTATTAGCCGAGAATATCGATGGATATTCGCTAGTAGGTACTTAGCTGCCCTTTTTATTAATATACTAAATCTCGTACTTATACTCCTTATAGCGAACTAGCCCCTTTACCTATTCCGACCTAACTATTTTAGTAAATTTTAATAGATTTTATTACCGGCCTACTACCTATTAAGTGGCCGGGGGGTAAGTAGAAAGATACTATTCTTATAGTTATCTATAGACTAACTAAATATTCCCTTTTTATTCCTACCTTTAGTAAGCTTATAGCTAAGGGGTTAGCGATTACCTTATAGCACTATATTTTTAAGGTGTATAGTTTACCCGACGGTATTATCTCCGACCGTGGAAGTCTTTTTATAAGTGCTTTTTAGCGCACGCTATACGGCTTACTATAAGTTAAACGCCGCCTTTCCACTATATACTACCCGTAGCCTAATAGCTAAACCGAACGTAGTAACTAAATTCTCGAGTATTACCTTCGCTCCTACGCTATATAATAATAAGATACTTAGGTTAATCTTTTAGACCTTACCGAATGTATATATAATACATTATAGTGTTCCGTTACTCGTTATTTACCCGCTAAGGCCCTAATAGGTTATAACCCGCGCGGCCCCTATACTCCTATACTATAAGTTAAATAGCCCTTTACATTAGTAGAAGAGAGAGTAAAATAACTATCTCTTAACCATATATCAATCTATAAATAACTATTACTTAGTAATCGGGTAATAGCTAACTATTATAACTGTAAACACACGCTAAAGGAGTTTTATTTACACGATAAGGTTTTAGTATCTACTAAAAACATAAAAATTATACGCCTAAGTCGAAAATTATTATATAAATACATCGGGCCTTTTAAGATTATTAAGGTAATAGGTGATCACCGGTTAGCTTATAAGGTCGACCTTCCTAAGTATCTTCGGATTTATAACGTTTTCCCTATTAGTTTACTTAAGCCTTTTAACTAAGATAGCCGTAGAGCGCCGGCTAAGCAGCTATTAGATATTAAAGCGGAAGAGGAGAATAAGTTTAAGGTTAAAAGGATTTTAGGTATACGCTAGAACTCTAAGCGCCGCTACCGCGAATTTCTTATTAAGTAGGAAGGTTATCCTGTAGAAGAAAATACTTAGGAACCTAAGTTATATCTTTATAAAGATTTAGTTACGGAGTACCTCTTTAATTAGGTAACTGCTAATTTATAGTTATTAGCGGTATAGTAATACTATTATTTTATTAAATTAACTATATTCCTTTATATTACTATTTTATAGCTAATAATCTCTAGCCGCCTATTTACGGTCTTTTTATTATTATTAGCCGCTATTTACGGACTTTATATTAAAGTAAAATATATATAACCGCTAAGTCCTAGTTATTTACCTATTAGCTAATAATCTAAACCCAAAGCCTATATTTTCTTCTAGCTAGTCTAAACCTAGCGATAATATTCGTGTTCTAGTCTAAACCCAGACGCTAATCTCCTACTAGATGCTAGATATTCGTACGTTATCTATTCTTTTAGCACCGGTCTAAACCCGGTACTTTTTATTAGTCTAAGCCTAATAAACCTAACCCTAACTAATTACGGATTACCTCTTAATCCACGATATCGTTAAAATTATAATACCCACCCTTATAATAACTAATTAGTAATAGGTTATAAGTTAGGAGAATAAGGGGAATTACCCACCTATTAGTCACTAGTAGGGACTCCCTTATTATCCTCCTTATCTATAATATCACTATAGTTATTATTTACCGGAGGAGGGGGTGGCCTAGGTACTAGAGTAATAATAGTGGTTCCGCTATTATTAAGTGCCTGACTGTTTAGATCCTTTAGCCGATTTCTAAATTCCTATATAATTATTAGCCTTATCTTTATAAGTTAACCACTAGTTAACCTATAATAATTTTATCGGTTAGGGATTTCTGCCTATCCCGAAGTAACCTAACGAAAGATACTTAGGCGCTGGAATCTTTATTCCGCTTTTCTTATAGTATTACTAGTTATCGTAGTATATTAGTAACCGCTACGCTACTACTAGCCTACCGCTCGGCTATAATTAACTACCGCTAAACTTACTCTTAATATTCCTCCTCGAGCTTAGCCGCGGGGCGCTTTTAATCTGATTGCTATATTTTCTTATAATTTAATACACGTTTACCTAGACGCTGTAAATACTATAATTCGTTGTATATTATGTTTAGAATTATTACCTAATAGTTAACTTATAAATATATACCTTTGGCTCGTATCTGCCTTATACTAGTGTTATTTAATCACGTTATAAAGACGTATAATTTTATCTAACTATATATATAGTATCTATAATTAATTAGCAGTGGAATAGCTATACACTAACTAATATACCTTTATACAGGGTTTTAATCCCTATTCTATATAATATATATATTTAAGCGAGGCCGCTATTATACTAAGTTAGCAGCTGATTACTTATTATTCCCTACTTAACCACTTTACTTATAATCTCTATAACTACACGAGGGAACTTAACTACTACTAGGGTGCCACTTCGTTATTCGACTAACACACCGCACGCACGGAACTAGAAACGGATTATATCCTTATTCTACGGGAGGATACAAAGTGTATACCCGGGATATACTAGCTAGTCTACTATTACCTAACTCGACCGTCCTATTATTCTAGTAGTAGAACTATTATTTAAATTACCGATATTGGTATTATTCCTACTACTAACGTTATAGCTAGTCTACTACTAACTACTAGGTGTTTCTCTACTAACTAGACTTAGGGGCGCCGAGGTATTATTATTTTCTATATCCGTACCTTAAGTACTAGACGCCTTACCGCTAGTCCCCTGTTAAATGCCTGTAGTACTATTTTTCTTAGGACAAGGCTATTTAGGAGTTTTTGCTATACTACCACCACGACTTCCCTTAGGAGGTATAGTTATCCTATAGCTAATTAGCTATTACCTATATTCCTACTATAAATCTAAAGGCACTTATAGAGCTTAGTAAAGATTCACTTAACTATAAACCTTCTCTATTAATCTATTCTATATCAGTTTTATCTAACCGCTATCCAGCTATTACTCTCCTTCGAAGTTAAATTATATATACCGATAGGAGACTCGTAACGAAAAATAGACTTATATACGCTAAAAGAAAAACTGTATACACGTTAGCTACTAGTTAGCCCTCTGCTAAACCGCCACCTCTTCTGCTCTAGCCCCGACTATATAACGCCGCCTATAGCCTCTTATAAATAAGGGGGGGGGATACTTATAACCTCTTTAGGGAGCCTAAAGAGGGGAAAAAGAAGAAGAAAAGGAAAAGAGGCCTATAGCCGAAAAGATCCTCTATATAATAGTGAGGACCCACTTATTATGCCTGCCGTTTTACTATTCACGTATAAAAGGGCAGGCACGCCTTTATTACCGGTAATGTATTTCCCTATTCACGGAATAAATAATACGAACGCGTTTAATAAACGGGAAGATATTAACCGTTTAATAACACTACTACTATCTAATAGTGGGTAAGTAGCTGCTTCAAACTTTTATTTTATACCTGTTATTATATAAGGATATATCCCTTATAGACTTATTTTTTATAATAAATCCCTATAAACCACCGTCTAATTAATAGTTAGCTACCTATAGTAGTTCTTTCCACGCCCTTATATATACCTAAAGTGCTTAAAATAGCACACTTCGTAAGGAATTTTCTCTTTATTCTCTTCTTCTAAAAATATCCTTTAGTACCACTATTTAAGGTTAGGATATATTTTAAGCCTTTAGCTCCACCGTCACTTAACGGTGGATTACCTACGGCTTTATTTTCTTTAAGCTCCGACCCACGTATCACCGATAGTACTATTAACCCACTCGCCTTACCCGATAATTACTACCTACCCTATAGATACTCCGTAACTAGCTATAGCCTAAGGATAGGCCTTATTCTAGGAAGGAGTAGCCTGTTAGGTATAGGATATAAGGAAGACTTAGGAGGTACTAGGATATAGTAGTGGACTACCAGCTAACTAATAAGTGGATATTTATTATATAAGACGGGGAGCTAGACTATTCTAGAAGGAAGGGGTTAGCGATTATCTCTCCTCTATACTACCACCTACCTTTAGATACTTATCCTATTAATCACCAGTTAACCTATAGTTAGCCTCCCCTTATATAAGACTACGATCCTTATCTGTCACTCCCTATTACCCTCTAGTCCTTATCCCTTCGGGGTAGATTTATATATCCTTCTTAACACTTATCCTTATTCTCTTCTTAGGACTACTCGGGAACTTAAGGGCTATTTTAGCTAAGATTTTCGCTATTCGAACCTAGTATTAATTATAGATTAGAATCGGATCCGGATTAGGGTTATCAATATAGGCAGTTTATACTTCTATACTTCCCTTAATTCCTTTTATACGTTTAGGTATAACTATATAAAAGCCACGGTAGCTTTTAAGGTATCGTATTAGCCCTAAAAAAAAGCAGAAAACACTTCTTATATAAGAATTCTAAGTAGTAATTAAATCTTTTCGTATAGTAAATAGCTATTAATGGATTTCGGATTAACTTCACGATATCCTATAGTAGTATTATAAACTTTTTATTATTAGTGCAGGTACGTTTCTCGAACCCTCTTAATTTTCCTAAAAGGGTAGACTGCGAAGGTACCACTTTATACGTTTTTTCAGGGGTTATATAGTATATTAGGATGTACATATACCAAATGCAAGGTGGGGTTTAATTACCTTCATATAGGTACAGAGAGAGGTGCGTGAATGTCATGCCGACCTTAGATACACAGTGTCTATATGTCATACGTACCTTAAGGTACCTAATGCACTCTGCAACCCTTACTGTAGATGTAGGTAGTATGCTCATGCCAAACACAGTAAGAGCCGAGGCACATGTCATCATTTCCTTCCCATTTCCCTCCCTTTTTCCCTGTTCCCCCCCAGAAGCAAAGCACACCACCAGCTTCTCTCCCCCAATACCAGCACCAGGTCTTCTCTCCCTCCACTCATAATTTCTTCTTTTGACCTGTGATCAAGAGGAGGAAGAACCAATACCACCCTCCCTTGCTCAACTTAATTCTCCTTTTCCCCCCCTCTTCCTCGCGTCCTCGCTCCTCACGTGTCTCCCTCGAAGAATCGAAATCTTCACTTACGATATCCAATCGCCTTTACATCCTGTCATCAACCAAGCGACACAAACGTCCAAAATCGATACACGGGCGCCTCTCCTGTATCGTTTGACAGCTTGACGAAAATTGTCTGTGCAGGAGGTCATCTTAACGAACCCAGGTGCATCTCATCACGTCCCCTCCAGCACCCACATACGTCCACGATACGCCCCATCGCCGCATCTCAACCAACATTGGGAATACGAAAAGAAGAAGAAGGGTCAAAAGGGGCGCTTTTTCAACCCATCCACTTAATGGCCTCGGCTGCCGTCGCAAACCCGGGGCCAGGCGTCCTCTCCGGGGCACCCCCATCTTCTTCCCCTTCCTCTTCCACCCAGCCACTCGCCCGCTCCTCGTCGTCGTCTTCATCCCCGAAATCTCTGTCGCGTACCCTGACGGCAAAGAGCGTCACCGACCCCATCCTCCGCAATGCCCTGCGCTACACCATCTCCGCTCGCGAATATGCCATTCTCCACAAGTATATCCTGTCGCGTCCCCGCGTCCTGCGCCGTGCCGCGCCCTCGGTAGCCACCGTCGAGCGCATCATCGAGGGTTCCGATGGGAGGGGGAAGAAGGGACAGCCGGCTGCTGTGGACAACGCGGGAGGTAGTGGCGGTGGTAATGGTAGCGGTAATGGGGACAGTTATAATACACGGGCCGTTAGGGAATCGCTGCGGGTGTTTCTAGGGACTGCGGGTGCCATGAAGACCTTTGAAGCGCTGGCTAGTAGGGTAGCCGGCAAGAAAGAGTATGTCTTACATCCCTTCCCTTCCCCTTTTCTTTCTTTCATTCCTTCCTTCTTTCTTTTCATTTTCGTTTTCTTCCATTTTGTTTGTTCCTTTCTGCGCCACTGCGCTGTTGAAAGAGGGCAAGGCATCGATCGCTAACAAACCCCAAACAGACCCAACACATCCTCCAAGAAACAACCGCTCCACAAATCGTCGACTTTCCGCCTCTCCCTCTCCCTCTCCACCATCCTCCTCCTCTACCGCGTCCTCTTCCGCTTCCTCACCCGCCTGCGCATGCACCTCCTCGACGACGCCGCTCGGCCCTTCCGCCTCCGCAACCCCCGCGCCGCCGCCACCCTGACCTCGCCCTTCGCCCCCGCCGTCGGCGCCTCCCTCGCCGGCCTCGCCCTCGGCATCTACCCGGCCCAGAAGCTCCGCGTCTCCGTCGCCGTCTTCGCCCTGTTCCGCGCCCTCGAGTTCGCCTGGAACCTGTGCGAGGGCGAGGGCCTCGTCTGGGGCTGGAAGAACGGCGGCCGCCTCAAGCGCGAGCGGCCCTGGTGGTGGGGCAGCTGGCTCCTCCAGCCTTTTGCCCTCGGCCAGTTGTTTCATGCCTTCGTCTTTGATCGCGACTGCTTCCCGGAGCCGATTGGCAAGTTTATCGTCGGGGGTTCGACGGCGTATCTGCACCCCAGGCCGGAGGGGTATCCGAGCCATATTACGTGGCCTAGCGCGTATGATATTGTGGATAGTCTTGCCCGGATGGCACGTCTCGACTGGCCGTACGTTCAACTTTTTTATTTATTTCTGCCCCCTATTATCTCCCCCCATCCCATCCCCGCTTCTCAGACTAACGTCTCGGTAGACCTTACATCTCACCGACACTCTTCCCCGACAAGGAGACTCTCCCGCTATCTCTTTCAGCCGTAAGACCTCTGACCTCGTTGGCCCACCCCATCATCACATCGCTCTCCTGCGCGACACTCCACCCCTCCGACCCGTCCTGTCTCCGCACCTACCTGCAGTTCTGGCTCGGCTCGTTCCCGCCGCTCGCCCGCCTCTTCCTGGGCCTGTACGCCGCGCTGGCCCTCCTTCCCGGCGGCGGGCGGAAACTCTTCTACCACGCGCCGCTGGCGACGCTGCAGGGCGTGCTGGCGCGGGCGCTCCGCACGTCGAGCTTCCTCGCGGGCGCGCTGTCCACGGCGTGGGCGTCCGTCTGCTTCTTCCAGCAGTGGTTCCCGCGGCACTTCCTCCCGCGGCTGCGTTTCTTCCTCGGCGGGTTCGCGGCGGGGTTGTGGGCGTGGGCGGACCGGAGGAGGGGCCGGGCGGCGTTCCTGTACTCGGCGAGGGCGAGCGTGGATTCGCTCTGGAAGGTGGGCGTTAAGAGGAGGTGGTGGAGGGGGATGAAGGGCGGGGATGTGTGGGTTTTTGTTGCCGCCTTGATAGTTACCGGGGTGGTGTACGAGCGGGATGCGGGGGCGATGCGGGAGGCTGGGTGGAGGAAGGGGGTCAGCTGGGTACGGGGGACGGGGTTCCGGGATTGGAGCATTGAGGAAGATGAGGTGGAGGGAGAGAGGGATGAGGAGGAGGACGAAGAATTCGAGCCGAAGGAGTGAAGGCAATATAATGTCTAACGAGGCTGTAATTGATGTCTACTGTATAGTTGTATCTATGAGCTCGTGAGACGTGGATGGGCACTGCCACATCCGTTGGAACGACGCTTCATAGTTCTAGCATAAAACCAACTTACCGACCCCTTCGTGTGAATACTGCTCGGAGCGAAGCTAATCTTGAGTTCCTTCATCACGTGACGCAACGTAAAGTGTCGGTTTTGCTTTTCTTCATCGTAGCCGGGATATTTCTTGATAGCCTCTTCGACGGGATATTTCTTGATGGCCTCTTACAGGCTGTCGAAGAGGCTTTTAAGAAATATCCCGGCTACGATAAAGAAAAGCAAAACCGACACTTTACGTTGCGTCACGTGATAAAGGAACTCAAGATTAGCTTCGCTCCGAGCAGCATTCACACGAGGGATAGGGAGGCTGGGAGGAACAGGAAACTGTATAAGGTTCAACCAAGGAGACGAGGCCGGCAAAACTGTGAGCACAGGTTAGCGATCGCAAAGCGCCTCAGATGGGGGGTGAGAACTCACAGAGGGCCCGCGCCCCCCGGAGAAACCGACTCTATGCGCCACTCGACACCTAAATTCCGCCCGTGCGATGGCATCATCCAAAAAAACCGGCAAAACGTTCATCTCATACACTCGTCACAGGAACGGGACCCCTCGTCTTCTCGCCGCCCACCCCTTCGTCCGCTGCCGCTTCAACAGCCCGGACAACCTCCCGAAGCCACCACACATGGATGCGCACATCGTCCGTCAGCTCCGGATGGAAACTGGTCGCAAAGACATTCCCCTGGCGCACGGCTACGATATCGCCGATGGCATCGGGGGCGTCGCTCTCGCTGGGCCGAGAAAAGCCGGCCCTGTGCTTCCGACCGGGGAGGACGGCGAGGGTTTCGACGGGCGGGCGGACTGGGAGGGGCGAGGCCCCTGACTCAGCGCCACCCTCGGTGCTCTCGGAGGCGATGGGGAGGATGGCTTCGACGATGGGGGCGCGGATGAAGACGGCTTGGAATGGTGATGGCGTAGAAGGGGATGATGATGATGCTGCTGCTGCTGTTTCTACTTCTGCTTCTGGCTGCTGGGCCTCGGCCGACGGAGAAGAGGAGAGGAAAGGGAGGTCGAGGTCGGCGATGAAGCTCTCGACTTGGCGGCCGAAGTGGTTCCGGTGGACGCGGACGGAAAGGCCGCCTATGAGGGCCTGGCCGCCTTTTTTGGTGGAGGTGGCGTTGGCTTCGTCGGCGAGAAGGATGGCGCCTGCGCAAGTCCCCCAGACGGGGTTTCTCCTGTGCCTGTTGGGGTACTTAGCAGAGAACAAAAGTAGAGAC
>NW_021167079.1:3111997-3138412 GCF_003711515.1 Sodiomyces alkalinus F11 | reverse complement strand
AGAGAGAGAGAGGAAGACGAAAGACTAGGAAAGGAAACAGTATACTTTACAAAATCGCGCAGTGGCTCCAAGAGACCGGATTCGGCGGCAACGAGGGAGATGGTGGTGCTCTCGCCTCCCGGGAGGATGAGCCCTTTGCTGGACTCGAGTTGAGAAGGGGTCCGGACTTGGATAAAGTTGAACTGGTACGGAGAAGGAGAAGGGTAGGCGGTGGCGGCGGCTTTGCGCAGGTGGTTTATGTGTTCTTCGAAGCCACCTTGGAGGGCCAGCACGCCGATGGTGAGAGTAGGCATATTGGATATGGCGTCGTGCGAGTGGTGCTGTAAGCAAGGAAGTGGAAGGACGAGAAAGTATGAGGCCGAGGGAGTTTTGACGATGATCTTGATCGTGGTGAATGATCGATTGGTTTAGGCTTGGTGGGTGAGTCTCTTGGTGGGTGAGGGCCGGGATATCCCGCGGTCCGTGGAGAAGGTGAGAATCGAGACGATCCCGAGGGATGACTGGTCTTCCGTGGAAGGAAGGCCCAGTAATAAAACTGTCTATCTAGGCCGAGAATACTCTGTAAGATTGATGATATTTGAGTTATAACTAATGCTTGTTGATAATATGGTAAGGGGTGGTTGGAATTTGTGAGTGCACGACGGTTGATGGGTTAGGGGAATGGCGGTGGCTGTCTTGAAATTTTTGGGAGATACACGATGAGTACCGATAGGGAGGTGGTTCCGCAGTCGGAGAATTGCCGCGTGGTTCCAAAGACGATCACATGTGCTGTATCTACGAAGTACCTTACGGATGCGAATTGATCATCGATGTCGGAGCATTATGATACAACGTATGTACCTTATTACCTTAGGTATCGGTAGGATTCAAGTTGGCCATGTCCGGACTATCCGTCTGGTACCGAATCCTCTGGTTGGATTAATTAAGCCGGCCTTAATTAATTCATCGGGTACTGAAAGATATCAATTCCAGTGCTCCTGTGGACAATGAGTCAAGACGCCGTTTAAGACAGCGAGCCGGCTAAACTAGAGTGACAGTGACCGTCTAAGGGTCTTGCGGAACCGGTGGCAACGGGCCACACGGGCGCGGAAAGCATGGGCGGCGACGGGCGGGAAGACTTGGGAGAGGTGGTACTGTAAGGTACATACATTTGATTACACTACATCTGCTTTCCACATGCCGATAAAAGCCGCACGCACGACCATAAAGTCGATCGAAGGGCATCCAATAGCGGTGCGGGACCCGTTGGACCAGGAAACCGGACAGCGGAGTTGATCGGGCGAGCCATTGAGCACTGGGGGGAGAGGAATCGGGGGATAGTGAAATTTGAGAGACCCGGAGTAACCGTTTGAGGGAATTTCGAGGAACATGTCACAATTTATTATACACAATTTTACAAGGCCGACGCTTTAACAACTCCGAAACGAGTGACCATTTTCATTTCGTTCTTTCTTGTCGGGTTGTTCTCTCTTTTCTTTTACGTGTTGGAATCTTCGGTGTTAAGACTTGACTGGCTTATAATGGTACTTTCTTACATTTCCAGTCTTTTATAGGTATCATGAAGAATAAGGTACATGTAAGACGACCCCCAGGTCCCATATCCTTATCACCAATAATACCCCGCGTCTTGCGTTTTTGCCCCTCTCCGCCCCTCGGACCATTCCCTTACCCCCCTTACCCTTACCCACATACCCCTCGGCGACGCTACCGACTGGCAGGCCTTGGAGGAAAAAAGTCGCCACTAAAAAGTTCTCACATCTCGGGACATTCAATCCGTGAGGGCCCTCGTTGAATATTTTCACCTCATATCAAACCAAGCTATTTCTTTCTAACCCCCTCATAAAATCTCCCTCCAAAAACTTTCCTCCAAAACCCCCACCGACCCCCCTGGACTCCCCTCGACTCCCCTCGACTCCCCTCGACTCCCTCGCGCCTCCTTAATAATCACCACCCACCGTCACCATGACCAACGAGTCAGCTGCGCAAAACGGCAACGCCGCCGATGACAAGCAAATCCCCTCCTTCGCCGTCAAGGCCGGCCTTGCCCAGATGCTCAAGGGCGGCGTCATTATGGACGTGACAAACGCCGAACAAGCCCGCATCGCCGAGGAAGCCGGCGCCTGCGCCGTCATGGCCCTCGAGCGCGTCCCCGCCGACATCCGCCGCGACGGCGGCGTGGCCCGCATGTCGGACCCGGCCATCATCCGCGAGATCCAGGAGGCCGTCACCATCCCCGTCATGGCCAAGGCCCGCATCGGCCACTTCGTCGAGTGCCAGATCCTCGAGTCCCTCGGCATCGACTACATCGACGAGTCCGAGGTCCTCACGCCCGCCGACCGGACCTACCACGTCGAGAAGCACGGATTCAAGGCCCCCTTCGTCTGCGGCTGCCGCAACCTCGGCGAGGCCCTGCGCCGCGTCGCCGAGGGCGCCGCCATGCTGCGCACCAAGGGCGAGGCCGGCACCGGCGACGTGGTCGAGGCCGTCACCCACGTCAAGCAGGTCCGCGCCGACATTGCCC
Organism: Sodiomyces alkalinus F11; assembly: GCF_003711515.1. Lineage (NCBI taxonomy): Eukaryota > Fungi > Ascomycota > Sordariomycetes > Glomerellales > Plectosphaerellaceae > Sodiomyces > Sodiomyces alkalinus. The sequence continues at coordinate 3,135,891 of NW_021167079.1, read as the reverse complement.
GCGCCCAGGCCGTGCTGGCCTCCGAGGGCGAGGTCGGCATCCGCGCCCTGGCCCGCGAGCTCGAGGTCGACGCCTCCTTGCTGAAGCGCGTCGCCGAGGAGGGGCGCCTTCCCGTCGTGAATTTTGCGGCGGGCGGCGTCGCCACCCCGGCTGACGCGGCGCTGATGATGCAGCTCGGCTGCGATGGCGTTTTTGTTGGGAGCGGCATTTTCAAGTCGGGTGATCCCGCGAAGCGCGCCAAGGCCATTGTGCGGGCCACCACCCACTTCCGTGACGCTGCTGTGCTTGCCGAGGTTTCTACGGGACTCGGCGAGGCTATGGTTGGCATTAACTGCGATTCTATGCGGCCGGAGGAGAAGATGGCCGGCAGGGGATGGTAAAACGAATGTGTAGACGGGCTGCTCGATTGTCGAGATACATGATAAATCTTACGAACAAAGACGAACATCGTTCTATGAATGCCGGATGGGAAGCCGTTATGTTGTTGCTAGTTCTTACGCATGATAGGTGCCGTAGGACGGTAGGAACGAGAGTAATGAAATGCTACAGAGAAATGTATTGTCCTGGCAATGAAAAAGGAAATTCATTTTGGTTGAGTCCTTACGAAGCGATTTTCGAATCCCGATTTCTATATTTCATTGTAGGTAAATGAAGGGGGAAAAAAAAGGAATAGGAACAGGAACAACAAGAAGACCAACAAGAAGAAGAATTGAAAATAAATATGTACAAGCCCCACGGTACTATTATAAAGCCTACTCAGAATCATAGGATAAGCAGCCCACCCATCAGCTTCGTGTGACTCGATCAACATGTGCCGTATAACCTCAACTGACATCTTCTCAAGTAGATGGTTCCTCGAGAACTCATCTTCACGCTCGAAACATTGTATAGAAACGGGAACCTACCAGACGGACACATGTCGACTCTCGGATGCAAGCATTCGCCATGTGTCTAGCTCCCACCAAATATAGAAGAAGTAGGGAGTATCAGTGTCCGTAATTTACAAATTACACGAGAATAAAGATTTGTTATTGAAGAAACAAAAAGAAAAAAGGGGACGCGCGGGTGTTTATATTCCACCCCTGATGATGAATACAAGACGCGGGGAATGAAATGGTCATGGACAAGACGCAATTATAAGTGTAATAATTATTACTGCTAGACCCCTGAGGGGTGCCAGGGAGATAGCCGGTGCGAAATGTGTTCTGGACTTCTACTCTATACCTACCTGTAGTATTGGGCGTTTTCTCCGTTTTACTGTGGCGTCCAATAGAAATGACCGTCGATAAATAGAACGAATATTAGCTTCGAACTTAACCCCTACTATACACGTCGACCTGCGTCTAGCCGGTACTCTAGTACACCCTCTTCGAGTAAAACCTTAAAAGTACGAATAGATACTATAGGAAGATACTAGGTCCTATTTACAGTATACCTTGTGGAAAATCCCTTGATTATTAGATACTTCTAGGTTATATATACAAGAAATTAGATACTAATATATTAACCAAGGGCTATAGCAGCCATTAAAAACAAGTATAAGGAGTGTATTCTTACTATTACTATTTTATATATAGCTAGAGTCTAGAAGACGCCGAGATCTACGCCTATAGGATTCTTAGACGACTCGTCTAATAATTCCTTATCTTAAAAACACACAGTGTAACTGAATTCGATATACGTTACGACAAGGGTCGGGGTAGGAGGGCAGCGAGGGCTTACCGTGACTAACCAGGTGTAGCGGTCTACAGGGCACTTGGGTCATTAATCTTGATCTCAAATTTCTATCCTCCTTTCCCACCGCCCTTCTACAACCTATATCTATCCCTGACTCCTCCCCTTTAACCTCCTTGAGGTACCCTTTTCTTCTTCTTTTTTCTTCTAATCGGCACTCTAACCTTTAGGGATAAGCTTAAGGTTCTCTTTCTTTCCTTGTCCTGAAGTTCATCGCTCCTCCCTTCCTATTATTGAGTCTATATCGCGGCCGTTCTTCTCATACCACTACTGCCTTCTACAGTTTTGCTCTCTACTCGGATATCTCGGCGAAGAGATTTACCTCCGTCGAGCACCCAGCTCGGCCAGGTCAAATCCAGGTTTATGGTCTACAAGTAACAAGGCTTCCGGTATGTTCTTCCTAGGCGCTTGTCCTTTACGATTCAATTACATACCGATTCATTCAATATAAGACGCGTCTCTGATTCCAACCCAGCCTTGCGCACGCGCTCTTCAACCGCCAACCCCTCCATCTCATTCTAGTTAGCCAAGAAATGTTCCGCCACAGCGTCGATTCATCACAACTGCGTCTTTTTGTCTTTTTCTACTTGTTAGCCTACAAGGTCTAAAATCGTCCAGGTAAGTCGGCATACTGCTTTATATAGTAGCCCAGGGTTTGCTAACACATGGCTGGCAGCGGCACATTTTCGTTTCAACTACGCTAGTCTTTCACCCTGGCGTATTGTATCATCTACGGCATTGTGTGGATTTGTGCCTGAGTCTGTCCCCAGAGTCCAAAGACGGCGTGGGAACGACTAGACACTCAAGGGTGGGTGCATCCTAATTCCTCGAGCTTCTACGGGCCTACGGCATCTACAGTCTTCTGCACCTACTGTCTCTACTGCATCTACTTCCGTTGGCATGGCGTGTCTGTTTATACTTGCTCTCAATTAGGGCATCCTCTGAAGACGCACTCAGACACTGGTCATGTAGCTCGAATCCAAGAAGCGTTCGTCCACTGCGTGGATTCATTATTCATTATCCATTTTCTCCCGTTTCTTCCTCACATTTTATCGTCCTTGTATGCTTTACTGACAGTAATTCTCTGATCCACAGATAACCCCCAACAAGATGGCAACTCAAAATCCTGCCATGGCTAGAAGTAATTCACCTGACCTCTTTTTTACCCCCGCCCGCCATAAGCAACTCGATGCCATCGAGAGCAAATATCAGCTTATCTCGGAGGCTCAAGAGAAAGAGTATACGCAAGCCAGGGCTACTTTACTTGCTGCTGCCAGGGAAGAAGCTGGTTGTTTGGCAAATCGAAGCGATATCCCCGTGGATATTGACAGAAAGATGCGGGAACTCATGTCCAACAATCTCGACCTGCGCCTTAACGCTCTGATAAGCGACTTTGAAAGAAAAACAGCCGACTGCGAGAAGGAGAGGAAGGCCGCCGTATGCCACTACCTACGTGAAGAATTCAAGCAACTCCCTAAAGCAGAGCTTAAACGCTCTGGTATTGCTCTTCGAAACGACCGCTCTACACCGCGGGACGGCAGCGACGAAAGTATCAATGTTGGCTCCTCCGCGAGTTCTGCAAATATTGACCAAGAAGTCGCCAATGACGGTCTTGCAAGTCGTCAGAAAACCACGGCGACACCGAAGTCCGACCCCACGTACTCGTCAGGCCCTCGGCCCGAACCCTCACTGGTGACTCCCACTATATCCAACGCAGCCCGTCCCACTCTCCCCAAGAGATTCAGCGTCGGCGGCATCAGATCTGCAAGGAATTCCTCCGTTCATCATGCTCCAGTCCCGAGCCACCCGCATCCGTCTCCGAGGCCGGCCTCGGTGGGTAGCCAGGAAAGGGCTCCAGTGTCAAGCCAGAAGAAGGCGCGCTCTGTGTCCTTTTCCAGTCAAGCCTCTGTTCAAAGCGGGAGCCCGCCCAAGCGCAAGAGTACTTCGGCACTGGAACCCAGTGCGCAAGAATCCGGCCGCACCAAACGCCCCAAGACAGCATCAGACAATCCGCAAGGCGAGAGGACGGTGACGTACGACGAAGTATACCAAGATGGGAAAGCCAAGTACAAGCACGCCATCTTGGGCTGGGAAGGACAATGGTATATCCTCAAGTGCGAGGAACACGGCGTCCACTTTCGTATGCAGGCCATCAACGCCGCTATGAAGCACCTCGACTCGGAGGCCCATGGCAAACTGAAACGCTATTCAGACCGGGCTGTGCGGATGCTGGGGTACCGCGTCCTCGGCTGCAATGAAGAGCTCGCCGAGAAGCATAACGCGATTGTCAAGGAAGCCTTTGAAAATGGCTACACACCACTCGGCATGAATATGAAGGGCCGGTGCAAACAACCAGAAACGCAAGACTCTGCTGTGCCTGGCGCTCCCGGGGCCACCAGCCTCCCCACCGCGACAGGGATGCTTCCGATCAGTGGAAATGCTCAGGCGCTGGAGGGGAAAAGCGCGATAGTAGCTGCAAACCCTTCCCGTGTTGCCCAGAAGCATGCCAACAAACACATGCAGAAAGGTCTGGGTATCATCACTAATCCCAGGGCTGGTGAGCTCTACTTCGCGACCCCGAGAACGAAGCCGGGCGAGAGAACTCGCAGGTACGTCGTTATGATCCTCGCTTGGAAGGATCTCACTCCCTGCGGCTATGGCGGCACCACACTGGGCAGCTTGTCCCTCTTGCGGGATGCGCATCGCCAAGCATGTTACAGGTACGATCAAGACGGCATCGCCAGATGGGCGCCGGGCTACGAGGATGGGGGCAAGTCGGTCAAGAACCGATTCTTCCCCGTCCTCTGGTTCGAAAGAAAGAGCACCAGGGAGGGATGGGTGCGAGCTGTGGAGCTTTCCAACTTTCCGATGTATCCGGTGCCCGTTCTAGGCCCGGACCATCCCGAAATGCGTGCGCGTGCCCAGCACAAGCTGGGACGGCAGCTTATGCGAGCCAAGGGAGCCAAGGGAGCCAAGGGCGTTCAAGTGGCCGTGGGGAGAGACGAAGACCCCGACGCGACGGATTGTGACTCGGACTCGGACGTGCACCCAGGAGAAACGGCGGATCGGGATGGGAATGTGGAGATCCCCACGCTAGATGACGAGGACGACATGGACTACGAGTACGAGGACGTTGCGTCGAATCCCGATTCGATCACCGAAGATCTGCCCAGCACAGCCACCACACCGCCGCCGGCCACGAGTTTTGTCGATCTTACTACGCCTTCGCGTTTGGGCGCTGCCGCCGGCACACGATTATCGGCAAGGAAGACCACCACGGACATTGACGTGCTAATGTCGAATGCGCCTGGTCGTGGGCCACAGCCATCGCCGAGCATCGACCGCGCCCGAGAACGACATGGTCCTCTTTCTGCATTGAAAGACGGTCGGCCTACAGGGACCGAGAAACCTTCTGCGAATAACGTCACCTCCGGTGCCGATCAACGGGAGGAAGACACTGGACTGTTCGCAGAGGCCGAGCCACGCGAATCACCAAATGGACGAAAGGAAGACCAGGAAGGAGAACGAGAAAAACTGCAAGTGCGTCTCGGAACCCCAGTTCCACTTAGCCTCGCCGAAGAGGAAGAACGCCGGGAGTCGGGTGAGAGGGAGGCCTCTCACGATGGCAAAGGAGACAAGGTCTCCGAGAAGTGTGAGATGCAACAGAAGTCGCAGCAGGACATGCGAGGCCAGAATGTCATGGCGCCCCCGGCCATTTCCACCTCTGATGCGCCGGCAGTGGATGGGGGTAAAGAGGAAAATAGCGCGAACGATGCCGGGCAGACGGACAGGGAGCCGGTCGGCCAACCCCAACAGCATCAACCGCAACGACTTCAGTCTCGACAAAATGCAGTCACCGGCGGTGTCCACATGCAGCCTCCACAAACTCAGGGAGCGAATCACTCGGGACCGAGTGCCGAGGTCGAACTTGGAGAGAACCGGCCGCGGTTCCTGCAAGACCTGGCAAAACACAGCCGGGAGACGACGGGATCTAGGGACGAACGTGTCCCGCGCGACGCATCCGACTCTCAGGCGAAGGACGTTCCGGCAGTGACGGCTAGACCGGGCATGCCAGGTACGCCGAATAGCGACAGTCTCGGCCGCAGACACAGCGACTGGGCCGCGAGCTCCGGGTGGATGGGGAACCCGGGCGAACTGGCACGGCGCGCGGTTCGACGACCATCGGATACGCCGCCGGATTCCCGTTACTCTCCCGGTACCAGCGCCCCGAGGGGCCAGTCTCCCTTCGCTGTGGTGAAGAGCGAGCCGGACGCGTTAGACCTGTGCGCGTTCCGGCAGGGGGCCCGGCAGTGGGAGGCAGGGTCGGCGGCCGATGCGGCGCGTCTTAGGGTTGACGAGATCGGCGGCGTGGCGCGGGCGAAGGAGGGCACGGCGGAGGAGATCATAGTGGATCCTCGACGGGTGCTGCGATTCCAGTATAACCGTAGCAGGGACAGAAGTCGGCATGAGGTTGTGCTGCACTACGGGGAGCGGCCGGAGGAGGAACAGCGGCTTATACTAGAGACCCGTCTAGGGCGGTCCAAGATGCAGGGGCTTCGGTTGGTGAAATGGTTGCGGGACGTAAATCCGCGGGTGGTACAGTTGGCTGAGGTTATCCTCCCCTAATAAGTTCAACAGTACGACGGGGGTTTATCAGATACTTTAATACTCGACAATGGTTTGTTCAAGGGGGGACGTGAGGTTAGGAATTTTAATACAGAATAAATATTTATTCCGATAAGAGAAACACTTATATTCCGATATTAGTAAGCCCTTCCAGGATTCTTTAACCAGGGACTGATTTTATATAAGATTTCCATTTTATATAGTATTTTCATTCTTATCCAAGGGGTATAACTTATAAGAGAGTTCGAAGAAATAGTAAAGATAAAGGCATCCGTTTAGAAGTAAGCAGGCAGTAGCTTAGATACTTACTATCCACTATAGAAGGACAGACATACTAGACTCGACGTAGCCATTCACCACCTAACCAAAAGGCTATAAAAGGTAGACCTTTAGCCTAATATAACTTGCACGGGATAAAGAGAGGAATTAAGCAATGTTGTATACCTAGGTAGGAAGAAGAGCGGTGGTTGTCTGTCTGTCTGGTCCTCAGGGGGAGTTCGTGAGTCTGTCCGACTTCTGCCCGATACCTAAAAATACCAAAGAAAATGTTAATGTCTCCTACCTAGGTTATATTGTCGCACGTCAAAAGGCACTTTTAATGATTAACTTAGTAGAGTAGAAATCTCGTGTGTGTGTGTTATATTAAGTTATATCTGGGAGAGTCTCTTATACCCTTAATTTAGGTGGTGAAGACTCTGTTATGGGTACTAAGTCATTTAGATCCTATCCGGTCTTTTCCGGTATCCGCCCCTATTATATCCGAAGCCCTTAGTTATAGCGTGGATCCCCCCTAGATCCCCTATAGACCACGTCGTGGTCCGTATATCTATACAACACACTCCCTTAGTTAAGGTGGGTCTTCTTAGGTTAACTAAGTAATCAGAGGCTTCGGTTTAAACCAAACGCTCTTAACTTTTCTATCGTAAAATTAATAGTCAAGGGAAAACGCCCTCGTAAAAGGGATCTAAATCCGCCCTATTTAACCGTTTAATTCACTTCTATCTTAATTGGTTTCTTAATCCTAATTAGTCGGATCTGCTTAATCGGATCTATATCCATCGGATCTGCTACGCCCTTAGGGGCCTTCGTCGTTACTACGGCCGTGGCTTTAGCGCGTTTAATCTCTTCGTGTAGTCGTTTAGACTACTCGATACGGTCCTTTTAATCCGTTAAATTAAGCTATTACTATAGTCTTTTAATTCCTGCCTCCGGCAGTGCCTTTATTAAGCCGTCCGCGATTATCTCCTTCGTGTTAATGTATATAACCTTAAAAAGACCTTATTATACTGACTAGCGCGCTTACTAGTTATGTATATCGACGTGCCGTAGCCTTATCCGTAGGCATTATGCCTTCTTATTAACGAGGTTAATAGTCTGCTAATTATCGTAGTATAGCTATAGTTACTATTAGTCTAACCGAAGCTCTAAATCCCTTAATATCCGGCTAACGAATAACGTCTTTTTAGCGGCCTCTATAAGAGTGAGTAGTTCCGATTCTGTTAACGACGTTATAACTTGTCAGAATATGCAGTGCTTATACGTTGCCACAGGACTGGCACCAGACTTATACATAGATAGGGGGATCGTAGTCAGGTCAGACCGTCAGAGACACGACGCGTCGAGGTTAAGTAAGCTGGTTAGCTTAGAAGTCAGCTTAGATCTAGTAAGCTGGTCAGCTTAGGAACCAGCTTACGCCTGAACTTAGTCCTGAGGAGGCCTCTCGCCACCCAGTTGGTTAGAAGACCTTGGGTAGGTATAAAGAGGGGAGTGCCTTCTACAGTTCCTAGAGTCTTAGGAGGACTCAACGAACAATCTCATCACGATACCCCCTCTTTAGCTCCTACCAGTCCCTAGGTGATGTTATGTCGTCCAGCAGTCGCCTATCACTCCTCACAGTACACCTATAATATAACTATCGGTTATTTACCCGCTTTCTAGTTAATAGTGCCGCCGAAGAGCTTTATTATATATCCTTACGAACTCTTACGGTCTGGATTATCCTTAAAGGACGCGTCGCTTACTATTAGGAAGAGCTTATCCCCGCCGAATTTCAGGTAGGAGTGTCTTATATAGTATAGGAATAGTAGTATTTATTAAGCCCTCTTAAGATAGTTAGAGGAGGGGTTAACGTTATATTAGGAAAGCTTCGAATAGGCGAATACGATATCGGGTCTTATTACGATAACGGCGTATAGAATAGAACCGATTATACCCTGATACTAACGGACCTCGGGAATAAACGCGCGTGTGCCGTCGCGGGGTATTAGCGGCTTTATTGTTAATAACAGGACTTTTAGTAGTTTTCGATAGAGTATATCTGCGTAGTATTTAACCGCGATCTTCTCTATATAGGAGGATTATAATAGCTATAATCTACGGGTGGCTCTATCCCTTAGGACCTTAATTCCTAGGAATTAACGGATTTCTTCGCCTCCTAATAACCTATAGCTTCGCTTAAGGGTAGCCTTAAGGTCGTCGGCGTCCGTTTTATAGTATTTATAGTATATAAGTCCGATATCGTTAACGTAGAAGAATAGAATTAAACCGTCGCGGATTATAATATAGGGGTTATTAGAGACGGCTATAAAGCCTATCCTCTATAACGTGCCGCTAAATTCCTCCTACTATAGTAGTAGCGATACCCTTAAACCGAAGAGGGCTTTCCGTAGTAATAGGACCTTACATGGTACTTCGTAACCTTACGGTATCTTTATAAATACCTCTTTCTTAAGGCTAGCGTTAACGAATACGTTAACGGTATCGAACTACCTTATCTCTAGGTTAAATCGGGCGGCGATCGCTATTAGTATACAGAAGGACCGCGAGGCTAGTATTACGACGTAGTTATCTTTAGTCTTTAACCGTTTTTATTAATCCCCTCGGACTACAAGGCGTGCCTTACACTTAAGGAGGGTGCCCTCTTTATTAAATTTATAGGTATATACCTATCTATAGACGAGGACTTATTACTTATTAGCCTGATTACTACCTACCTCCTGCTAGTAGTCTATCTATTAATACCCTTTAAGGTATTATAACTGCACAGATACGGCGTTGGAGTGGTTCGGTAGACGGTCATATAACCCCCCTTTCTAAGGCCGCTGGATCCGCTACCTATATATATATTAAGGACAGGCTCGGGACGTCCCTATCGGGGGACTATTATATAATTATTATCCTCTTTTATAATTACTTATTCTACGTTTAAGGTATCTTTCTAGTTTAACTTACGTTGCCCTAATCAGAATAGTGACTACCGATCTACTTCTTCGCTAAAGGTTATAGCGGTATTGGTTATGTTTTGGTTATGCATCGTGGTTTTACTGGACTAACCTCTTTATCTGATCTTCATCTTAACGATCTAGTGCCACTACGTCTTTATCCGGTTATAATATGGTGCTCGGAGGCGGATTTATTCGGCGTCCCTAAAGTATTCTGACCCTAATTAGAGTAATAAAGGCGCTCGAGGGAGGTTCCGGCCCTCCTAAACGGACTATTAGTTAATGACCCCGAGAAGAATATAAAGATAACGACTAAGGAAGGATTTAACGCTTTAAGACTAAGGGGAGATTTGCCCTAATAAGATTAGGAAAAGAAATAACTGCTTAGGTAAGAGTTAAAGAACTATTAATACTTCTAATTATAAGACCCGCCGCCACGGAGGTAGTAATTATAGCGGAAGAAACCGATTAGATCGCGATAGAGTTAGATTCCGGATATAGAATAGACTCGATAGGGGGCTTATAACCCCTACCACTAACTAAGATAGACCCTCGCACGACGGCGAAGAAAAGATAAGACCGCCGAGAGTAGCTTACCCGGATTAGGGTAACTAAACCCTAATAAATCTAATAAAAAGCTAATACCGAATATAGGAGCGAAATAATAATACCTTATAAGAGGACCCGATAGTCTAGTAAGGACCTTTATAGACCCTGTGAGTAGGCCGTGATACTTCTTCGTAAGACTTAGCGGGTAGTGCTTTTAATATTAATATCCGTGAGTGTAATTCTTTTACTAATAGGTAATCTCCTGATCGTGGGGGGCCTCTTCCTTTAAGGTGAGTTAGAAAAGCTAAACCCCGAAGATAAGTATTAAGGAGTAAAACCTAGGACCGCCCTCTTATTAAAGACCTTATCACTTTTATCGAGACGAGATAATATATATAATAACCTGGCTAGTATCTAGAACATCTATAGGATCTTCTCGCTAGACGATTAGTTCGAGGAGCCTTTCCCTAAACACCCTAAGCGCCTTAACCCTATTATTATTATTCGCCTACCCCCTTACACTTACACCTAAAACACTATAGACACTTAGACTTAGTATCGCGAGCCTACCCCTATTATCGTCGTTAGCGACTCCGATAATAAGGCTCCCTCGCCGGCTATTCCCCTTATTCTTACGCCTACTATTTCTGCTGCCCCTAATTAGGGGAACCACGATATCGGGGCTACGGCCTTACCTCAGCCCGCTTCTAGGCCGACTACTACGTCTACCGCGGCTCCGGCTATTATTTCGATAACTACCCCTATTACTACCCCTGCCTAGCCTATCTTTACTGCCTAGCCCGCTTCGAACGCTTCCCCTACCACCGCTAAAGACCTAATTAAGCTGCTATAAGCCCTAATAAGCCATGACCGAGAGAGTATTATTACCGAGGTTATTAGAGCCCTACCCCCTACTACTACTACGTCGAGAGTACCCCTAAATCCCCTCGCTACTAAAGCTCCCCGCTTTAGTGGTAAGTCTCTCTCCACATTCCTTTAGCAGTACGATAACTATACTAAGCTTAACCGCCTTAGTAAAGCCGATAAGATCACCTACGTTAACCTATACACGGATACGGCTATTCGTCCCGCTATCGAATACCTACTCAGAGAGGTTTAAACCGTTAAAGGTGGTTAGTCTAATCTAGTTAAGAAGCTCGTTAAAGAGTTCTCTTATCTAGATCCTAACTACTAACTTAACTTCTCTTACGAGGTTTATTAGCTTCGGGTAAAATATAAGACGTATAAGATTAATAGCGTTTATTAGATTAGGGACTTACTATAGTAAATCACTATCTAGAAGGCTAAGGTAGAGCGGGTCTAAGGTACTTTTATCGAGGACTCCGAGCTCTACGGTATTATCCTTACTATTCTGTATAGGGATATCTATATATTTATCGCTAATAAGCTTAAGATTCGAGGCACCGACTTAAGAAAGATAGTTAAGAGCTATAAGCTGCTTTTAGACCTACTACGCGAGTAGTCTACGGATATCTAGGAAGTAGAGGGTAAGCCTATAGATAGGGACGCTATACTAGGTGTGGCTAAGTCTAATTGGCCTAATAACGCCGCTTTCTAGCCTACTATCTTAAGGCGGCCTACTATAGTCTAGGAGTCTACGGCCTCTCGATTAGATATAGATAAGCTCGCCGACCTCATTAAGAAGTATACTATTTCCCTTATCTATAATAGAGCTAAAGGCGTTAGGGGTATTACCGCCTAAGTACTCGCCTTATCTAAAAGGATAGGCACGGAGAAGGTCTAAGCCCTCCTCGCCACGAAGTCTAATCTAAAGAACGCCTTTTATACCGTCCTTAAGCACGCCCCTTAGCCTACGATAACTGCTTTAGTATACTTCACCACCCCTAATCAGGCTAACGGTACCGTTTCCTAGCCTAATAACGCCTAGTATACCGAGGAGATCTATTACGGAGGACCCCGCCCTAGATATAATAACCGGCGTAATAACAGCCGCCCGACCTAGTAATACGATAACCGCCCTAGATAGCAGAGAGGTGCTTAGAATAACGGATAGCCCCCGCTAGCTCGCTACTACTACTACGGCTAAGAAGGGTATCGGAGAGATAACTACCCTATCCTAATCCACGATAACGCCTATAACCTGGTTAAGTAAGAGTTTCCCGCGTATTCAGTTATAGATTAAACTAATACCTAGGCAGCCTACCTAGAGAGCGAACTACGAGTTAACGAGTACTGGCTATACCGACGCCTTATACTATATTAGCTGGCCACTAAGCTCTATAGCCGATTTAAGGAGCTCGTAGACCTCTATATTAAGACCTTCTAGCCCGTGTTACGACCTGGGTTCCTGGACACTAAGTCTGGGATCCCTAGTTGGGGTTATCGTGAGTTTGCGTTCACGAGGTAAGAGGAGGTTGCAAGCTGAGCGTAAGTCTCTCGTAACTTCTCGTAGGCGGTCGTAAGGCAAGTCTGCCTCTTCACTGTGATACTCAAGGAGGTTTCCAATGAAGACTTAGATTGAACACTGAGGTGAGTGATCTAACTAGATACATGACTTTTCCGAGTCCTTATATACTTGTTCCTTCCCCTAGCTCACTCCCCTAAGTGCCCCCTTATGTAGGCTCACGCCCCGTCGTGATCCATCATCGTGGATCGCTGGCTCACCGTGATCCCCCGCTCCCGGCTCACTGGCTCACCGTGATCCCGCAATCCCTCCTTCTTGTTATCACGTGACCCCCCGCACATGACGTGTGTTCCTTGACCAATGTCTATTCGACCCGTCGTGTTCTGCAGAACTGGTCTCTTCTTCTTGGCTGTAACAGCCCGCTACCCTCTCCTATAAGACTAATAAGACTAATAGGCTTATAATTAAGTATATAGTTAAGCAGGCATAGAAGTAGTAGACCGGTCAGAGTAGTTAGGCCATCTAAGCCACTTAAGCCTCAAGGGTTATTAAGGTCACGGGATCTATTAACTTTATTATAGCTAGAGTATATACTACGTCTATATCTCGATACACTTCGACCGACCCCTAAGACCCTTTTCGCACTACTAGGAGCGGTAGAATTAGTAAACCCACGCTAAAAGTAGCTGGTTCCTCTGATTAGGCCGTTTAATAGACTCTAATAACTCCGGAAAGCTCCTAAAGGGTTATAGAGATAGTTAACGACACCGATATAGATAACGGCCTAACCCCTAATTCGATAGCCCCTATATCTAGACCTATTACCACCTTAACTACTACTCGGCCTATCTCGCGAGCCTCGGCTTAAAAGGATACCCTTGACTTATTTAATTAGGAGGCCGTTATATAGAAGGTCCGCGAGAAGAGCCTAAAGCACCTTTTAGAGATAGAGGTTAAGGTTCCTATAGTTTACCTCCTCTCTACTAATAGAGCTACCCTGGTAGACTATAAGGAGACGCTAAGGTTAATCAGTAGCTAGGTAAAGCCTCGTAAGGTTATCCGCTTAACCCCTAAAAAGGCCTTTTTTATAGACTCCTTACCCTTAGGTCCCGAACGCCCTATATAGTTTACGAATACCACGATTATACCCCCTACGCCTAATAGTGCCCTATCTATTACGCCCGCCCCGATAATTAATAAACTAAAGCCTCCTACTATTTACGCTAAGTATATAATAATACGGGTTAGCCTAACTAAGCGAATAGCTAAGGCCTACCCTATAGAGGACCGTTTTTACGTAGTTATTAATATAAGAGCCGTCTTAAACACTATCCGGCTAGACCTCGTGGAGAAGCTAGGACTACGGGGTCGTGTCGGTAAAAGTAATATCGCGATTAAAGGGATTAACGATATAGATAGGGTAAACTACGCAGGATATCTAGAGGAGCACCTTTAAGTCGGGGACTAGCATAGGAAAGTCTATTTTATAGTGATCGAGGGAATAAGGCTTAGGATACTTCTTAGCCTATTATTCTTACTTAATAGTCACGCCTCTTTCACTTATAAGGACGGATAGATCGATATAGACTTCGCCTATAGAGACGCCCGTATTATCGTCCCTATCGCTAGTAGAGAATAGGTCGACGACCGCCCTTATCGATAGAGCTAGCCTAAGTTTAAAGAGGAGGAGAAGCGTTAAGAGGAGGAGGATTTAATCGATCTAAGTATCGGATAGTAGGGGGAGGACGGCGTCCCTTATAGTTAGTCCGGGGCCGCTACCTTAATATCGAGTAATAATAGGATTAGCGGTTCGCCCGACTAGGGGGCGAAAGAGAAGGAGGAGGCGAGGGAGGAGAATAAAAGAAGAGTAACGACGATATTTTCTTTTATTTAGATAATAAGGACGCTACTGCTTTAGTAGCCTTCCTGTTTACGGAGGAGGTAAAGCCTCTAACGAAGAGAATTTATATAGCCTTAAGGGCGATACCACGAAATTAGGGCCGAGGATATAAGAGGTGTGTCGCGGAGGCTCTCTATATAATAACTACGACTATATAATACTAAGTAATTTATACTAACTACTTATCTTTTTCGACTTTTCTATACTACTATTAGCCTAATTACCCTAATAGCCTCTTAGTCTTATATTTTCGAAAGGACCGGATAACGTAGGATAATTCCTAGATAAAAGCGCTCAAGGCTCTAAAGAAAGAGGAGGATAGTATTATTAGTATAGCCGTGGTTACGAAGAGGAGGCTATAGTAGCCGAAAAGGAGGAAGTCCTAGGATCTTATTAAAGAAGCATACTATCCCCCTAATCCCGAAGGCGTCTTTACTATATAGAAGCTGAAGGCTCTTAAGGTTTACCCTTTTAACGACGTCCTATCTAATAAAAGTGTCCCTAATAAAGACCCCTACTAGAAGAAGAATATCCTCGTACAAATTAAAGAGGAAGACTAGGAGCTAGAAGATAAGCGGTTTATTAGCCTGATTATACCGAAGTTTTCTAAAATTATACCCCGTTCGCGCCTTATACCCGAAAAACTCGACGCGATCCTAAAGACTATTAACTATTTAACCCTTAAGGAAAAGGAGCTCCTAACGAAGGTCCTCCTAAACCGCGAAGCAGCTATTACGTGGGACTAGACTAAGTACGGCCGCCTTAACGAACGGGTAGCCCCTTTATAGAAGATTCGAGCGGTTCCTTATAAGGTGTGGTAGGCGAAAGGGATCCCTATCCCTAAGACTCTAGAGTCTATAGTCGTGTAGATAATAAAAAACCGCCTTAAGAAGGGTGTGATTAAAGAGAGCCACGTAGCCTATCGTAACCCCTGGTTCCTAGTTAAGAAGAAGGACGGTAATATACGGCTTATTAACTCGGCTACTAAGATTAATGCAGTAACCCTTTAAGATGCCTTTATACCGCCTAGGGCCGACGAGTTCTCCCAGGATCTCGCTATATATAAGCTTATATCCCTCTTAGACCTCTTCTCCGGCTATAATTAGGTCACCTTTAACAAGGAGTCTTAAGATTTAACTACCTTTACGACTATTATTAGACTCTTTAGGATATATACCCTTCCTTAGGAGGCTACTAATTTAGTGACCTAGTTTATACGTATTATAACTCGTATCCTTTACGACCTTATTCCCTAGTACTATAGACCCTTTATTAACGATATTATAGTAAAAGGACCGATAACCACCTATAAGGATACCCTAATTAGACTAGGAATTCGCCGTTTTCTAGCCGAGTATATCGCTAATATCGATAAAGTACTTTTTAACGTGGAGCTAGCTAGAGGCACTATCGTAGGTGTTAAAAGCCAGTAGTATTAGAAAGCAGCCACTATTATAGGCTATATCTGCGGTATTAATAGTCGTTCCCCTAAGTAGGCTAAGATTACGAAGGTCCGAGAGTAGGAAAGGTATAGTATAGTCTTTAATATTCGTTCGTTCCTCGGTTATATTACCTTTTACTTAAGTCTGGATTTATAAGTTCGCTATTATCGCTAGACCCCTAACTAACCTGCTACGGAAGAATACTACCTTTAAGTGGGAGGAGCCCTAATAACACGCTATAAACGCCCTTAAGAAAGCCCTTACCTCTACCCCTATCCTGATTACTATCTAGTACGGCGAAGGCGTAGGAGTTATCTACGTTATCGTCAACGCTAGCACGGATAGATAGGGTAGAATCCTCGGATAGTACGTTAAGGATAAAAGAGCTATAGCACGATACGAAAGCGGCCGCTAATCTCCCGTAAAGAGGATTTATAATACTAGTAAGCTAGAGCTAAGGGGAGTCCTAAGAACCCTTCGGCGCCTACGTAACTACCTCTATAGGGTTCACTTTATCCTCGAAATCGATACCTAAGCCCTTTTATCCTAGTTAAAAGGATCTACTACTAACTTCCCTAATACCCTAATTACCCGATAGCTCGCCTAGATCCGGCTTTTCGACTTCGATATTAAGTATATTAAAGGATCTAAGAATACTATAGCCGATAGACTCTCGCGGATACCCGGAATACCCTTTAATTAGGCTAATAACGATACCGAAGGAGACCTAGACGATTTCGTGGACGATAGAATCTTCCTTACGGAAGCCGAGAAGTAGTTCGATAACCCTGCCTTAGCTAACGATATCCTCGATAAGGACCTTACCTGGAGTTAGTTTTCCCGATAAGTAGCCACCTTCTTAACGACCTTTCGCGTGCCTAAAGGAATAAATCCTAAGGAAGCCCGTAGAGTTAAAGATAGAGCCACCCGTGTATTCCTTAAGGATAGACTACTATAGACCCGAGTAACTAAAGCCGATTCGACCCCTAAACGCTAGATTAACGATAAGGATATCTAGGTTAACCTGATCAGGAGAGCCTATAACGAATCCGGATATCAAGGAAGGTAAGGCACCTATTATCGCCTCGCCGCTAACTACTTCTAGGATAGTATCTATAAGAGCATTTAGAGGTTTATCGAGTCCTGTTCTGGATATTAGGCCCGCCGTAGCCGTTCCTAGGAGGACCCCCTAATCGTAATAAGCCTGCCCGAAACCGCCCTCCCTTTTACTTAGGTCTGCCTGGATATTTAATATCTCTAAGGATAGTATCTCGTAGAGGCCCGCTATATATTTATGGGTTGGGTTAAGGCCTGACTACTAAAGAAGAATACGTCTAAGGCTATTACCTCGTTCTTATAGGAAGATATAATTTATAGGTATAGGCTCTATATAATTCTCCTTATAGATAAAGGTCTAGAGCATAAGGGTTATATAATTAAGCTAAACCGTTGTTATAAGACTACTCGAAAACTCGCCTTAGCCTACTACCCCCGCGCTAATAGCCTTAACGAGGTTAGGTATAAGGCTATTACCTACGCTTTATCTATCTAGTCGAAGCTTTACCCTAGAGCCCTTTACGAGATCCTCCCGATAATCCTTTTCGCTAACCGTATAACGATAAGAGCTTCTACTAGCCGTACCCCTTTCTTCCTTTTACACGGCTATAAGACTATTACCCCGATTAAGATAACCTACCTAACCTAAAGAGTACTAGACTAGGGCTGCGTTAAAACCCCTAAGAATAAGATAATACTTCGGTTAAGGGCTTTTGCCTAGCTTAATACTAACCGATAAGCTACTATTACTATAATTACTAAATAACGAGGGCGACGGATAGCCTATATTAACGCTAGCCGTGCCCGGGTACTCTATAAGTAAAGGCTATAAGTTAAGGATCTTATACTAGTTCACGATACTAAGAAAGCTATTGATATAAGCTGTAAGGCTAAGCTCGACTACCGCTAGAACGGCCTATATCGTATCTGGAAGGCTAATCAAGATAATAAGTCATTTATCCTCGAGACTCTTACTAGGGAAGAACTAAAAGGGATTACTTTTACCGCTAACCGCCTAAAGAAGTTTATTAAAAACGACGATAGGTATTATGAGCCTAAGGACTAGACTATACTTAAACGAGACTATAGCGAAGAGCTTAAGATCACGTACCCTGCCCGAGGAGCGCCTATTACCGAAGAAGTCACCGAAACACTCCTTTTACCTAGCGAGGACCCTTAGGAAGATACTAGGGCCGAGGATAACATTAGTTCCCCTAATTATACTATTAACGATATTTTACGCCGCTCCGAAAGACTAAGAGAGTTATTAACGGAGTATTATAAGAAGCTAGAAGAAGAGTTAAAATAGGTAAGGGAGTCTGGTACCGTCGAGGTGTAGATTCTATAGCGCCTAGATTTTAACCCGAGTAAGTACGAGGATTATACTAACGAGCTGTATTTTATTCCTTATTATTATTTTCCCTAATTTCCTTTATTTTTAAAGCCTGCACTCGCTAGGAGGCTAGCGTGTAGTCTTAGAGCTAAGGGTAAATAAAGCTAAGTCTTTTATCCACTTAGAGTCGTGATATACGCTAGTATAAAGGGCGTAAATCTATAAATACTCTTCCTAACCATCACCCTAATCCGTTTCTTTTTTAAACTTTTTCCTTTATTACCCTAATCAGAAGCACTATAAACCTATCCAGACTTATTTCCCCGATTAGAAGGCTTTTTCCTATATCTATCGTTTATTATATTTATAAGTAAGCCTAACTACGTAGACATTATAGAGATATACCACCATACACTCTCTTTTCTATAATAAGTATAGGTTTCTTTTATTATAATCTTAAATTCTTTACTTCTATTCCCCTAATCACCGTATAATTTATCGGACCTAAGCTAAATTATACCTAGTTTAATATAAGCTGCCTATTCTGCGAAAGGGAGTTATAGTCGGGAATAAATAGTATAGGAACGGTTACTAAGGGTATAATATAATCAAGAGAAATACCGTCAAAGGCTATAAGCCATAAACTATAAATCCCTCCTTTACTAACCCTAGTACTAGTAACTTATTAAGTTATTACGTTAATCTTAATAGCCTGATTTTAAAAAAAGTATAAGAAGCCCTCTCCTTTCCACTACCTAAAGCCCCCTTTTTCCTAATCTCTATTACTAATCGCTCTCTCTATTACTAATATTACACCCCTATTCCCCTAACCACGTATATATATATATATTACCCTTAAACCTACTACACGTAAGTTTCTCGTCCAGAAAGAGAAGATTAATACTATACCTATCACCAGAAGAGTAAGTTTAAGACACTAAGTCAACGGCGTTAAGAGCCCCGCTAGAAAAACCCCCTAAAAAAGAAAAACGTAATATCACGATAACGACGGCGATAATAATAATAAAAACCGGATAATCCGGGGATTCCCTAGCTTTATTAGCCTAATTAAGCAACTACCGGCTATTACCTATAAATTTTATTCTTCTTATAAAGGCTTTATCGGTAAATAGGCCCGTGGAGTCTACTCGTATAGAGTAGAAAACGGATTATTATGATAAGAAGGAAAAAGAGAAGAAGATAAACCACGAAGAAAACCTCCTTTTATACCTTTTTCCCCTAACCTTATTATCTATTCCCCTGATTAGACCTATCTCGAAGCTCTCGCGAAAAGAGCAAAAGCCCTAATCACCAGGGAACATCGCTTCTTAGAAATCCCGTTTATCTATTAAAGTTATATTATTTAGTTAATTAACTACCTGATTCCCGTCCCTATAAGCTACCTAGTAAACCACGCACCTATCCTTACTAGCTATTCCCCTAATTATAAAATACCCTATTAAGTAAATAATTCAGTTTCTGGGTTAGGGTCGCTTTTATAGTTACCTTCCTTAGGCCTATACTTCTTAGAGACCCGGCGCTAGACCTAAGCCCCCTTAGGAAGCGGAATAGTCTAGTAGATAACTATTTCCTCCCGGTTAGGCACCTCCTTAGCCTTACGGATAATATTATAATACCTATCCACCTCCTCCCTATACCGAGCTAAGAGTATTAGAATAAGACTAAGTAAGCTATTATAAGCCTTAGCGGTCTTACCGCTATAAACCTAGCGTATCTAATAAGTAATCTCGTAGCCTATAACGGTTATATTAACCAGGAAGATACCGGTCCGAGGCGAGTAGATCGGGTATCGTTTATTATTATAAAAAGACTACAGTAACACTAAGTTATTCTTAGGGAGGGGATTATAGTATTTAAAGCCGGGGTAATTATTATCGGGCTAGCTAATCTTATACTTAGCCTACTAGAACTCCTTATAAAGGCCCGCGTCTCGGAACGTGTAAGTAGACTTATAGAATAGGCAGTTAGCGTAGTCGGGGAAGCGTGGATTCTACGGTAAGGAGACGCACTTATAGAATAGGTACGTGATCTTATTATTAACCCGATCTATTATAGCGGTCTAGCGTTCTTCGTAGTACTAGCAGGGCACCTTATTAACTACGCTATATACCTGCACGATAAGTGCCCTAGCGGCGTAAGGCCTCGTCACGATCTTTATAATATACTCTCTCTAGGGACCCGCGAGGTCCTTAGCCATAAAGATACGGCGGCGGAATAAAGGCGTCTTAAAGAAGTCACGTATCTCCCTAAATAAAGCCTATTCCATATCCCGGTTAGTAATATTCAATAAGGTATCCTAAAACCGGTTCGTAACGGTAAACCGGGTATCTAAATCGACGACCGAAGATAGAAGGTCAAGCTCGACGTACGAAACGCCGCCCTTACTAGCTACCTCGAACTAACCGACATAAGTGTTAACCTTAGCACCGAAGTTAGCACGCCCTAATTAGGGTAACCACGAGAAATAAGGAAGGAAAACTTATAATTATATCTATAGGCGTTACCTAAACGTTATACTTATTAGGAGTATCCCTTATTAAATATATCTTAGACTAAAACCACAGAATAGGCTTAACGGACTCCTGTCTACTAACGGCCTTCTTACGTTTATACGGTTTAACTATATTTAATACCCTAATTATATACTTAGAAGCTATAGTATATGCTTAAGAAGTTAGGAATTTATTATAATAATAGTGCTATCGGTGAAGATAACTATAGAAGTGGCGATATTACTTAGGAGAAGAGGAACGAAGAGCCGGGGATCCTGCGTTTTTTATATTTAAGAGACCGATAAGTAAAGATATTTACTAAGCGGCTTATAGCTTCTATAAGTTAGAGGAGGCGTCTCTGATAAAGTAATTATAACTATTCGACCTGCCTTTATAGCTATTTATAGCTACCTCCTTTTATTTCCCTTTATTATAGAATTATAACTCCGCCTATTACCTAATAATAAACGAAAAGCCTTATCCGATATTTACTAGCTAATTATAGTAAGCGCCGAAGCTAGTTAGGCTAATTATAGCAGGCGTTTCTAATATCGAATTCCTAATTTAGCACCTTCTTTCCGACTTATAAGGGCTATCTTTATCACGGCTTAGGAAATAACCTCCTTTAACGACTAAAAGACTATTCGAGCTATAGTTATAAGTTATGGACTCCTGCTTAAAGGAAAGGGCCTTTAGAAGAGGTCCTCGGAGGATAAATAGAACCCTTTTTAGCCTTAATCCTGATCTTCCCCTTTAATATATCCTTATAAACTCAGGCTTACCCGTCCTTTTTCTATTATATTTTACCCTTTTTTCTACTATTTTGACCTCCCCGTTTCCCCTCCTAAACGCCCCCTTCCCTCCTTTTCTCTTTTTTTTTTTTCGTAAGGAATTATTACTAAAGACCCTAATCAGGGTAATATAAGTAACCGTAAACGCTAGATCCTGCGAATATCGACACTATAGCCGTTAGTAACTCTATAGACTACTAGGCCACCGCCCCTAAAGGCTCCGAACTGAATAAGGGCGTTTAGCCTAAGGGACGGACCGCTATCGAGCTAAGGACTAGGCCCCGTAAAGAGTATAATCCTAAGAAGAGTAGATAGGCGTTCCTAGCGAGTAGTTTACCGCACCGCCTCTTTAAGGCCGTAGATAACGATACCCCTTATACTGGGTTTAGAGTGATCTCGAAGGACGGCTAGTAAATAGTTTAAGGACTCTTAGATAAGAATAAGAATAATAGGTTAGATGCAGAGATTATAGGACTAGCTATATTATAGTCACCCCTAATAGTCTTATATAGTGAACGGTACCTTAAGATCTGCTTTATTTTAATATTAGCCTACTATCTACGTAATAATATTAAGGACGATAAGTGGCAGGAAAAGGGTATTATAGAAGAAGTGGTGAGTGCGGTGAGTAGCCGTAGGTAAGGGGACTTAAGGCCCGTTATATTCCTTAACGAGATCCTGTGCTAAGGAGTAAATAGTAAAGGAAAAGCTGAGTTTATAACTCTTAAGGATAAAGCATAATATTATACTAGGACTAGCCGCTTTATTCCTATAATCTGCTATATCGATAGTAACTATTTTATTAGCCTGATTATCGACTAAGAGACCTGGATTATATACGGGTACGATAGTATATAGTGGGACGGTAAAGGTAAGCGCTATCTCCTCGAAGTCGCTTATCTCGCGATACTATAGTTAGTATCTATTAGTGCCCCTAAGGAAGCTATTAATAGTATAGCTAAGAAGTTTTATATTATACCTAGTCTAATATAGCAGGACGGTTATTTATACGGCCCTTTTATTATAGAATGGATTAGGGTATTAGCCTAGGAGGGATATCTATTTCCCTAAAGCTCTAAGATATATAAGTTCTCCTAAGGCCGCTACTACGGAAATAATATAGGGGAGTATACTCGGTATATTAAAGAGGGCTAGGTAAGCTATATTAGTAAACTCTTCGGCTTTGGTTACTATACAGAGCTAGCCATAAAGCCCGCGACGCCGCCTCCCGAAGTCCCTAAAACGACTAGATTCTAGCCTATTAATAAGACTAAGAAATAGATACCGGTTAACCCGCCTAAGGGCCTTAAGACGCTAAAGACCCCCGCGACGCCCACGGCTAAGGAGGAGTCTATCGATCTTATTAGTTCCCCTAATCCCGATATTATGGACCTTACTAGTATATTAGGCTAGAGTTTCTAGGACCCCTTAGTATTATCCGATAGTAGTAGCGATATTAACGACGTAGGTCTTAGTAGTCTCGAGCTCTAGACGCTAAAGGGTAAGAAAGCCGTGAAGTAGACGCCACCGGCCGTTAAGAAAACGCCGCCCCCGAAGATACTAAAGACGCCTAAGACTCCTAAGGCGGCGCCTAAGCCCGTAGCCGTCTTAAAGAAGAGGAGCTACGATATCTAAGATAAATAGGAAGAGGAGATAAAGTACTAGGCTAAGGGTACTAAGATATCTTATTATCTTCTCTATTATAGACTTATAGATATACGGCCTCTAGCTAAGCGTATTAGTCCTATTAGGCTAAGCCTATATACTAAGGAAGAATAGGTTAAGTCCTTTAATAACCCGTACCAAGCTAGCCTCCGAGACGTAGTGGCTAATAGCGCGCTATATCTACCGCCACCTCGGGTAGTACTTTAGGAAGGGTGGCTTTATTATAACGCGGGGATTAAATAGGAGGCAGATAAAGCTACCGCTGATTAAGAGGCTAGAAAGGCTAATAAGCCTAACTATATAGTCGGAGGAAGAACCTTACGAAAGCGTAAGTAAAGGTATATATAGAGGATTGGATAAGAGATATCCTAAGGAAATAGTCGGCGAAGATAGTAAGGGAATAGTATATATGGAGGAACTAGAATTAAGAGGATCCCTAATCAGGTATACGTGGAGGACGGGGTGATTAGAGGAATAAGGGTATACGATAGCTCTTTACTTAGTTTATTAACTTATATCTGCTTATTTTTAGGAGTTATCTACGCTACGAGAGCGTAATCGAGATAATTAGGGCCGTATTATAACCGCGCAGATACGGCGTTAGAGTAGTTCGGTAGACGGTTATATAACCCCCCTTTCTAAGGCCGCTGGATCCGCTACCTATATATATATTAAGGA
>NW_021167079.1:3104714-3111932 GCF_003711515.1 Sodiomyces alkalinus F11 | reverse complement strand
AGTTTAACTTACGTTGCCCTAATCAGAATAGTGACTACCGATCTACTTCTTCGCTAAAGGTTATAGCGGTGTTGGTTATGTTTTGGTTATGCATCGTGGTTTCACTGGACTGACCTCTTTATCTAATCTTTGTCTTGACGATCTGGTGCCACTACGTCTTTATCCGGTTATAGTATTCCCCCTCGGCCTATAACCACCGCTCCCGTAACGGATAAAGGCGTATATGGCGGTAGTGGTTTAGTAGAGGCGGGAGATCTTTACGGGTTATATACGATAGCGATAGCGGCTAGGAGGTATAGGTGGAATCTATGGAACCGATATTATCGTCGTTAATAGCTTACTTCCTTATACGTGTAGAGTTATAAGTCCTGCTAGCGTTAAAGAACGCCTTTTAGGCGTTATCGTTTTAGACCTTCTTAGTCGTGTATAGACTTATGATAGTTCTCGCGATGGATAGGCGCGCGGGTAATAGGCGCGCGGCCGATAGGAGTATAGCCGATAGGCACCCCCTAGGGGCACCTATAGCTATCCGTTAGTGGTTATCGTGTTCTTCTACCTTAGCGCCCCTAACCACTGCTAACGCTATAAGGAACGCGCGCGCGGGATCTTCCGGGGATATTAGAGGTATAGGAAACGGTTTAAACCTTGTAGTAGTAAACTATAAAGTATCCGTAGTAATAGCGGTAGCCTTTCCCGTAGTAATAGTGGTGGTGTTAGAGTCACGAGATTCTAAATCTATAGCCTAGTTATTAGGCTATAGATTTAGAACCTTATCTATAGTAATAGTAGTAGCCTCTCTCGTAGTAATAGCGACGGCCTCGCCTTTATCCGTAGTAATAGCGGTGGCGTCGCCTTTACCCGTAGTAATAGCGGTGGCGTTAGAGTCTTCCGACTCGAGATCTAATACGTCTACGGCTATACCCCTTAATAGTAGCCTATTCGCGGTCTTATTAGATCAGGTGATACGGATAGATTATAGGCGTTCCCCGATTTCCTCGGCGGAAGCTATAGCTTATAGCGTTTTAATCCTGCCGTTAAATATCTTATCTTCGTTAAAGACCACGTCTTTTATAGTGATAATATCCGTTATGTATAGTAGCTAAATACGGAAGCTATTCGAGGATTAATATCCGATATAATAACTAATCTATACCTTCGGTTCTAGCCTTTATAGGCGGTTTCTTTTAGCTTAGGTATCGCGCGTTTTTATAAAGGCTTTATAGCCGTATACTCGTAGGTGCGTAAGGTTAGGTTAACGGCCACGTAGGCCTTCGTATAGTATTCGCTAGTCGTTAATATATCGTGGCGTTCTATTATACAGATATATAGTAGTCTTAAAGATCTTAGGCTAGATAGATATAGGCAGATTAGCTCTAATCCTTATAGCCCTCGCCCTTCTTTTAACGATGCCTTTAATCCGTTCTATAACGCCGTTCTAATCCTGTGAATATAGTACCGACGGCTAGCCTTCTACCCCCTTAGCAGCGAGGAAAGCAACGACTTCTAGGTGCTAAAATATCTTAGAATCGGCCCGTAGAACGCGTAGCCTAACGTCGAATTAGGTCTTAAGCAGGGTAAAAACGTCCTTTAGAGCGTGTAGGATAGAGCCTTAGTCTCTTTTCTATAGGTAGTAATCCTATATATAACCTATATATACGTCTATAACGAATATAATAGACTTATATAGTCCGTCCGCTAACTACTTCGCCTTTTCTAGATTATAAAAATTAATAGCTAAGGCCTCTCCGGGCTTTAACGGGTAAAGGGATAGTATCCGCCGGATCTACGTAGGTATTTACGACTATCTATACGCGTTATAGTCCGCTATACGTGGTCCCTTTATCTTTACCCCCTAAGTGGCGTTAATAATCTTTATAAGAGTATCGGTGCCGTAGTGGCCGAGGCGTTTATACCACTATTATACCGTGGTCTTCTACGGTTACCGCGGTTATCGTGATCTTCTATACGGGTTATCGCGGGGGTGCTTTACTAAGACCGCGAACGCGGTAGCGGCTATAGCTTCCGCGCGCTTAATTATATACTAGCCGTGGATATCTAGTAGCTTATAGATAGGCCGGTTATCGGCGGAGCTAATAATAGTATCGTTTACAGTATCCTAGCGGTAACCTTATAGGCATAGCTAGCATTCCGAGACGATATTAGTAACGAATTCCTTATAGTATACGATATTACGGAGGCGTAATAGCCTCTTTATACCCGTTAGGGATTATACACGTAGCTTAACGTCTCCGTATCTAAGGATAGGAGCCTTATAAGTACCTACCTAGAGCGTTAATAAATTAACCGTGGGTAGTCTAATAGCCGTAAAATAGCCTTAATTATTAAAGATATAGATTAACGATCCTAAGTCTAGGATCGCGTAGTATAATAGGGCTCTAGCTTAGTTAATAGAAAGGGATATCCCCTATTCTTATTATAATCTTAATAGTATCGTCGTATAATAACGCGCTACCCCCTAGGTTAGGGGGGCTCTTAATCTCCCTTTCACGGTAACGGATAAGTCTTTATAAACTATAGTAATAGTAGACATAGTATTATAGAGTTAATCTTCCTAAACTTCCTCTATCATATTAGCGGTAGTAGCTACTACTTCCCGCCTCTTCTGTATCGCGGTATCTACGCGGCTTTTAAAACTATAAATACGTATCTTCTTTTCCGCAACCTTTATAATATCTTCACGGCCACGCTAAGTATAAGGGCGTATATCCGGCCTTACGTACTAATAGGCGGCGGTAGTATAGGTATTCTTATATATCTTATAAGGCCTCCTTATTATAGGAGGGATAGCCTTTACGGACGTGTTACTATAAGGGCGCTTCTTATTATTATCGTTATTAGTAGTATCCTTAGTATCGGGGAGGTTCCTAAGGGTATTAAAGGTGCCTCTCCTAACTCTAGGCTTTATAGCGGTGGATTATAGGCTTTTTATATTACTAAGAACCGCCCGTAGAGCCTTTACGAAGTCGTTAATTATTAGTTCGTTTTCCGTAATCTTATCGTAGTTATTTACTAGGTAGTTATTACTTTATTCCTAGGTAATAGATCTAATAGCTTTTAACGCGTCTTCTACCTAATAGTCTATGCTTAATAGTTCTAAAACGCCTATATATTTATAGTGTATTATCGCTGTTTTCTAGCTTACTACCTAAGTGTCTATATCCTTAAGTATAGCCTTCATTAGCGTGGTATATCGTCGGTATAGAATTAGGGCTTCCTTACGGAGGTCTATAGGTATTAGTCCTATATACGCGTGCAGGAGAGTAATCTAAGCCTATAGGTTATTTACGGTGTTATCCTATAGCTAGGCGAGGAGGTTACGTAATATAGTATAAACGGTCCCTTTAATATAGTAGTATATCTCGTTAAACTCCTTCTACTACGCGTCGTAGTCTACCTTTTCCTCGCGGTATACGCGGCGATCTTATAGGTAACGCGTACGCCCTTTTTTAGAGAGGTCGTTAATGGACGTGGGCGTCCTAGTCGGTGGTTCTTTCGTTACGGCTATAGCCTTCCGGCGGGCGGCCGTCTTCTTTTTATCTACGGCCGTGGCCGCTATAGTAGTGGCCGTGGTAATAGCCGTGGTAGCTATAGCTTTTATAGTATCTATAGCCTTATCGCCCTTTAGCGTGATAGTGGAAAACGGAGTAGCCGTGACGGTAGTAGCTATAGCCTCCTCCATGTTAGGGTCCGCGGCGAGGGCTTTATATTTATAAATATTAGGGGGTATAAGTATAGGGAGGAGATAGGCGTTAGCCTCCTTATCGCTTAGCTTTAGATTAAGGTAGTTATCCTAGTAGGAGGCCGATTTACCGCGTACGGCGCGCTCCTAAACTGCCTAATCCCTCTAGTTAACGAGGGTAGTGGCGGCCGCCTTCTATTCGGCGTTAGATACGTTAGAAGATATCTTTACTAGATTATCGTGTATCGGTTAGTTAATTAATAGGTAGGTTAATTAATCTGTTAATTACTCTGATTAGGTTAATAGTAGTTATTTAAAAGTGTTTATATAGACGTAATTACTTCTTTATAGTGGAATAGGGGTAGCCTTATTCATATCTATCGTTTAGGCGTTATAAACCGGGCTTATAACTATCGTATGTTAAAAGGCACTTTTAATAATTAACTTAGTAGAGCAGAAATCTCGTGTATATATATTAGATTAAGTTATATCTAGGAGAGCCTTTTATGCCCTTAATTTAGGTGGCAAAGACTCTATTATAGGTACTAAGTTATTTAGATCCTATCCGGTCTTTTCCGGTATCCGCCCCTATTATATCCGAAGCCCTTAGTTATAGCGTGGATCCCCCCTGGATCCCCTATAGACCACGTCGTGGTCCGTGTGCCTATACGACACATATAAGCTCTCTAGTCCTATTAAGCCCAACACCCAAATCACCCTCTTCCTTATTAAGTCTATGGTTGTTATAGCTACCCTTATAAGATATATAAGATTATAGGCAAATTATACGGTATTCGTAGTATAAGAATAGCTTATCACCACCTAATAAAAACTAGACACAATTTATTCTTAGTCGCTAAACACATAAAAAACTAGCCCTATAGGTCATGTGACTTTCTTGACGCGATGCCTAAAACGGCTCTCTACGGTGCAGTTATCCTTGTTTCTTATTAAGACAGAACTATGGAAGCTATAAGCATGTGATTATGACCTCCTGGCCCTCCTAGTGTATGTTTGCGACGGTACTCCGTGTTGTATCCCGTGCTTTGTATATAAGTCACGACTCACATGCCGCGAGCGACGTCACACGTCATACCCCGGGGGTACAGCTACATCAGTCAGCAGCAACGAGCAATTGTACGTACTCCCGAACTCCGAACCTGGAAGTCAAGCTGCCACCTCCCGCCTTTTCCTGTTCTCTGCCTCGGGCCACTGTCACTGTCACTGTCACTGTCCACTGTCACGTCAACGTCACGTCTCTTTTCATTCTTCCCTGCAGCTCCTCCATCCCTCCTTCGACTATCACGACATTACGCCTCGACGGGTAGCTACATTTCTTACACTTTTCCTCCATACTGACGTCTCCCAGCGATTTCGGTCTCCAAGGAGAAGCTACGAGCCATCCATTATTTATTTACCTACACCCCACAACTCGGATCGAGAGAAAAGCGTCCAGCCGGAGCTCTAGGCTCTAGCCGCGTTCTTCAGCCGCGAATCGTTGGCCCGTGGTATCGCCTCCTCTGTGATTTCATTGATTTCATTGATTTTCATAGCTCGTCTATTCTTACCGCACGACCTCACGAACTCACAAGTCGACGACTTCTCTCTTCTCCGCCACCTAAACCATTCCCCATCCACATCAACACCGACACCCACGCCCACGTCCACACCCACCCGTATCATTTGGCGCCGTGCCACGCCAGTCCAGCTTGTTACCGCAAATAGTCCGGATCACCACCGACCTGCTTTACCTACCCCGCGTCTAGGTGTACCCATATTTCATCTCTTCTTCCCTTCAGAATAGGCTGCTCCTTTTGTCGAACCCCTAGGGGGGGAATACCTTGTCCCGTCAGGTAGCCTTCAAAGGGGACATTGGAGTCGGATCGGCTGCTTCCCTCCCACCCGGTTACATGGCTGCATTTGTGCGTCCTTAACCCGCCCCCAAACAACACTTTCTCCCTTCTGAATGCTTCTCTTCCGTTCTTTTGTTTCCCCGTCGGCGGATAATCGAAACTAACTATCGTTCCATCCCGCCTAGGAAACTCCCTGGTTATCCTACATGGCGACCGCGAAACCCTCCGACGAAGCCGCCCCATCCCTTGCCGATGATCATGCCGCCAACGTCGGCTCCTCGAGCGCTCCGCCCACCTACGCCTCCTTCTCCCCTGTAACTCTATCGTCCAACACCCCGAGCCGTTCGTCCCGGTCCCGACCCTCCACCATTCTCGTCCACCAGAAGAGCCCGCTGCTCCTCGCCACACCTCCCCAGATCACCCGCGCACTCGCCTATTCGCATCCGTTCCTCCTTCCCTTGAACAAGGCCGTCGGGCTGCTGAGCTGGACAACCTCCGACCCATGGGAGAGCTTCCTTGTGGTGTGCGCCTTCTGGGCCGTCGTCATCTACGGTGACATGGTCATTCGGGTCGCCGGGCCCATCGTCCTGGTCCTCACCCTCATCCTCGCCATGTACGGGCGTCGCTTTAGCCCCCTGAGCAGCGCCAGTCAGGCCGACGCCCTATCGCGGGATGCCGACGCCTCGCGCTCCCAACCCAACAACCCCGGTCGCGCTCGTGCCGGTTCCGAGGCCACCAGTACCCGCCACCACAAGACCTTGGACGAGATGGTCGAGACGCTTAAGGAGTTTACCGGCCGCTGCAACGTCCTATTAGGTCCCGCCCTCGAGCTCACCGATTTTCTCAGCACCCAACGCACCCCGACCAGCGCCACCACCCGACCGGCCCTCATCGCCCTCTTCGTTCGCATCCTCTTTTGTACCCCGTTTTGGTACGCCCTCACCCTGCCGCCCATGCGCATCATCACCACCCGCCGCGTCATCCTCCTCATCGGCACCTTGGTCCTCACGTGGCATGCCCGCATCATGCGCGTGGCTCGCGCCATCCTCTGGCGCAGCGCCTCCGTCCGCCGCACCGTCGCCCTGGTGACGGGCCTCAGGTTCGAAAGCCCCGTCAGGTCCTCCTCCTCCTCCTCCCCTTCGTCCTCTTCTTCTTCTTCCTCCACGACCGGCACTGCGGGAGAGGGCCGCCCAGATGATGTCGTGATCACCACGTCGGGCGGCACCGTGCGGAAGCCGGCGCAGAATTCCGAGTCGGAGCTTACTCGGGCGCTGCGGAGACGGGACCACCGGCCCGGCGGCGGCGGCGGACGCGATGCCGGCGTCAAGTTCACGTTCATCATCTACGAGAACCAACGCCGCTGGGTCGGCCTGGGCTGGACCCAGAGCTTGTTTGCCTACGAGCGTGCCGCGTGGACGGACGAGCACAACAACCCCGTGCCGTCCAAGGACGTCTTTGAGCTGCCTGAGGTGGAGGAGGAGACGCGGATGCATTGGCGGTGGGTGGAAGGGAGCACTTGGCGCGTGGACGGGGTGAAGGATGATGGGAAGGAAGTGGATTATGATGACGAGCAGGGGAAAAATGGGTGGATTTACTACGATAATACGGTTCGTTTTCTCTTTTTCTTGTCCGTCCCCCCAACCCCATCCTTTCCCAAAATCCCCC
>NW_021167079.1:3087332-3104624 GCF_003711515.1 Sodiomyces alkalinus F11 | reverse complement strand
CAAGAAACAAAGCAAGCAGAAGAACAAAAGACGCTGACGGAAAAAAAAATAGTGGCAAAACGGACGGCGCGGACAGGATGGATGGGGTCGATGGACTCGTCGCCGGAAATGGTACCGCGACGCCGAGCTGGTCGAGATTGATGAGCCATCTGCGCCACCGACGGAACGCATAACGACCCCTACGCAAGCTTCGGCCAGTGCTTCGGAGCCCAACCTTACGACCGAACGGTACAGCACCCTCTCTGAGAAGATGGTCGCACCGACGCAGTCCACCCCCAACCTAGCCATCGCGAGCCCGGAAGCAGGAGGAGGAGCAGCATCCACAGACGAAGGAAGCACCTCGGCGACCGGGAGAAAGGGATACATCGAGGGACACCATCCGGCACCGTCAACTTCGGCTCCTTCGACGTCGTCGAGCGGGGCCATGTCGTTTTTCCGGATGCGCAGGGGGACGAACCAGAGTGTAGCCACGACGGCGTCGTCATCCATTGCCGTGCTTGCCGAGGGCGCAGACGAGAAGGGAATCGGCAAGGGAAAGGGAAAGGCGAGAGAGAAGGAGAAGGAGAAGGAGAAGGGAAAGGGAAAGGGAACGGGCAAGGGGAGGGATCGGAGCGCGAGCGAGGCAGCGCTAAGTCGGGACGGGGAAGAGGAGGAGGATGAACTGGACGCGTTGGAGCTGCGAGTGAATCTGGAGCTGCAGGGTCAGGGGAATGGGGGACGCTGGGGGATAGGAGATGAGGCGAGAATGAGTTTAGAGTGAAAGTAGGGTATAGGGCAGTGTTGATATCCGTGTGAGAAGAACAGGTGGCAGTATTCATAGGCCCATTTTTGATGGGATAAAAGGAGATCCGTATTGTGTATCCGTGTAAGGGGTTGGATTCAGGGGTAAGTAAGTTGGGTGATACGGTGTGAACGAACAACTCCTGCCCTTTATTGTGAAATAGGAAGCCCAGACTTACGGCCACGGGTTTCGCAGGTAAGTCGTATCTCCTGATCTCCTGCTCTCCTCAGACAATGCCTTGAAGCCACGGCGGGTGCCTTTGGCGACGCGAGCCACACGACATGCGAAAATAACCCCGGTTTCCGTGGGGAATACGACGAGAGCGAACAATGCTAAGCCTCCTGATCCACCATCCGGTGAGATCTTACGTCTCAATCACTCTGTGAGTAGTAGGCGGCAGAGATGTTGATGTCTACAGAGTATAAATACAGATGCCTGGTCTCATGGTATTTCACATCTCTCCCGCTCTGGACATGGTGTGTCGGACAGTCGGACAGTCGGACAGTCGTCGGTTTTTGTCCCAGCTCTTTCTGCTCTGCTGCTGTTATAAATTATAATCCCTGGACGTACGAGTGCGATTCTCTGCCTATTACTTCCTGATATATCGCCATGCTTCCACCCAAATTCCTCCTAATTGTCCCCCCTCTTCCCCTCCTATCTCCCAGGCAGCCTATCTACTGACTGCAAATGCGTACGTAAATCTGTAGTCCGCAGTCTGTCTGCACCCCTCCCCCTCGAGTTCCGAGCAGGGTTAACGTAGACCAGGGCCCTGAAGACGAATGCTGGCCCAGCAGAGACGAGTGGAAAGAGTTCAATAACACGGTAAACGGCCGTCTCATCCGACCCCAACCTCCCGCCTCTGTCTGCTACCCAACGGAGCCCAATTACGACCCTGCTGCCTGCGAGAACATCATCTCTCAATGGGGCGAGGCAAATTTCCACTCGGGGGATCCATCCAGCATCGCCTACCCAAGCTGGGCCGGCCAGCCATGCCCTGTGCTCTCATCTTCCCTAATGGCACCAGTATCAGCGGTGATCCCAACGCCGGGGCCAAGGGATGCAGCTTGGGTAGATTTCCTAGCTACGTTACTAATGCTACCAGGCCAGAAGATATTATTGCTGCATTTTAATGGGCTGGGAAGAGGAATATCAGGCTTAATATTAATAACATGGACCTGGCCATTCGCCCAGTGGAAGTTGAGTCTCTTTTTCTTGGATGATCTATACTATACATTGGTGCACGACTCATTTTATTCCAAGCGTTTCCATGCTGACGCCCAGCCTCCATAGGAGCACTGCGTACGGGAGTATATCGTAAGTATTAGTGGGGAGGAAAGCGACGTATTGGCATATATGTGCTAACTTGCAGTTAATAGTAGCCTTGGACGCATAATGTCCGTAGCATTCAGTATCATGAAAATTTCAAATCTAAATGCTGTCTTTCATACAACACCTCGCCTCAAACGGCGGCAACTATCGCCGCTGGTAAGGTCTGCGGGACGTGTATAAAGCCCTGGACGAGCACGATGCCATTATTATCTGCGGTGCAGAGACGGTAATCATTCCATATTCCACCCGCACTGAAAGAATAACGCACGGTCTAAACTAAAAAAACCGCTTAGACAGTCGGCGTTATCGGCTGGGTCACGGGCGGCGGCCACGGCTTCCTGAGCTCCACCTACGGCATGGTCTAAACTAACAAAACCGCTTAGGTAGTCGGCAGCAGAGACTATGCTCTTCTTTGGCGTTTCATGCTTTTCAACCAGCCCGACGGGGCCGTGGAAGCGCTGTTTCCCCTCCTGAAGGAGAGGATGAACCAGTCAGCTGGTGCGGTCTTTATGATTCTCAGGTGTCCCACGCGGTATCGTTCCTGGAGGCTTATGATGCGCTTGAGGCCCTGCCTTAGCAGGTTGGGGGCGATGGTGGCCCCGTTATTGGCAGCCGACTTTTGACTACCCGCGCCCTGGAGAACACGGATGTCGTGGCGAGAATGTTCCGTGAAGCTGGACTCAGCATGAATCCTAACGCTGTGAGTTGTGCACCGAACCCCCGTTGAACTTCATCAAGGGAATCGCTAACCAGAGACGACTATGTTGTTGTTTAGACCTCGCGTACCACTGTTACGATCGGGTATATGATTGCCAGTTCGAACAATGCGGACCTTGAAACGGCCTTGAACCCGGCCTGGCGGGATTCGGTGTCACATTTCGTTCTCGTCTCCGGCTGGCCTGCCGGCGCCCCTGACGATGTCGTCCGCGCTGTCCGAGATGATACGACCTTCAACAAAACGCGGTATCTTCGGGATCTAGACCCGGATAGTGGAGCATACTTCAAAGAGGTGAGTAGCTAACCATGACTCTAATTCCTCTTTCTTTTCCCTCTCGGTTCCTCCTCTCGTCGCCTCCGGGCCTCCCTATCGATCAGACAATGCTCCAAGTTTTTTGGAGTAGCCAAGTAAAGAAATAGACTGACGAAATATTACAATCGCCAATAAATGGACGCTTTTGAGCAAGACTGGCAATTCTCCGCCTTTGGCGGGAATTATCCCCGGCTGAGGGCCATCAAGGAGGAGTATGACCCGGACGACGTACTCTGGTGCCATAACTGCGTTGGCAGCGAACCCTGGCTGGAGGACGAGGACGGCAGACTCTGTCGTCAGGACTGGTGGGAAGAGGCACGGGTGCACGAGAACGATTTGTGATAAACAAGATAATGCGGCTTGTCTAGTCTCGGCCCGGCCCGGCCTTAAAAATTCCGGGAGTCTCTAGAGCCGGACTGCCGGAGCGGGTATGAGTGGAGAAGAGACCCACCTCCTCGACTCCTTCCGATGATTCGCCCGACGATGGCACCGGGAATGATCTTGGAGCTGTATTTGTAGTCTGTACGGTAATCCGGAAGCGTGAATCTAGCATTCACTCTTTGTGGCAACTGAACAATTTCAAGATATGCGCATACCATTCACCAGTCTGGGTCCCTGGGATCACTTGGAAAAGCTGCCATGGGGAATCACATAGCAAGCTGGGGAAAATGATAATATATGTGTGTATATATATATATACACGGAACCGGGCAAGTATCTGATTTCATGCCTTTCGCAGCAAAGCGTTCATAGCAAGCGAACAGACGTTATTCTGTGGGAGAAGGAACAAAACTAGAATCGTCTCGATCATCTCTGGACTTCATGATCAAGGGATGTGGTGCTGAGTGCCCAAGTAGCCACATTCTTTTGCCGGCCTGTTCGATCTCGAGGCACTAAAGGTTCTGCTGCCTCCTCGACTTACAACCATCTGCCCTCCTCGCTCGCCTGAGAACAAGGTCGGCAGCCTTTCACTGAATTAGCGACATCCAACCCGAGTAGCACCAGACACACCTTGCGTCAAGGGAAACTCACCTTCTCGCCAATGGCATAAGCAGTAGAGCTGGTATGAGTGCTGGGAACAAGAGGCATGATAGAGTTATCAGCCACGCTGAGCTTCCTCGTCCCATACACCCTGAGATCGGGGCCCACCACACCACCCAGCTCCCGGGGCGCCAGCGACGCGGTCCCGACAGGATGTCCCGTGCTAGGGCTAATCCTGCTCGCGATCCACGCCTTGAGGTCCTCATCGCTCGTGATATGCGCGCCGGGGCTCGTCTCTACGGGGCCAAACGTCTCGACCATGGCGTCGGCGCTCATGAACTGGCGCGTGCCCCTGAGGAGTTCGACCACGAGGTCCAGGTCCAAGGGGTTGGAGAAGGCCCGGTAGTCAACCAGGGGCTCGACGTTGCCGCGTCCCGAAGGGTCGACCCCGTCGTCGTCCGGGGATAGGTGGATGGTTCCGCGGCTGATGGACTTGCAGAGTACGATGCTGAAGCTGGAGCCGCCCGAAAAGGGCACCTCGAGGAGCGTGGAGCCTTCGGAGCGGAATTGGCGGGCTAGCGTCTTCTTTTGCTCGACGTAGCCTGCTATGACTGTTTCGTCGACGCCCTCGTGGAGGTACTCTGCCGGGTCCTGGGCGAGGAGCTTCCCGACGATTTCTTCTGTTCGGTTGGTAAAATGGGGGAGGGGCAGGAAGACGGCGCTGTTGACGAAGGTCGTATAAGGGCCTGCGAGCGTGTGAGTAAGAGGAACTGTCCCACACCGGAGATTGTCTGGCGGGATGAGCGTAAAGGGCATGTAGAGTTACCCACCGGTCTTGTTCGTTTCCCAGAGATCTAGGGCCTGAGCTGCGTACTCGGGATCCCTGCTTAAAGTGGTGCTGTTCGGACTGAACGACTTGCTGACTGTCGAGACGATGTGAGTCGGGTCACCTTCCCACTAGTTTGATAAGAAGAGGACTAGACATTACTGACAACTGTACGAGATGGCAAAATTCATGTGGTCCTGGAAGTTCTCGCCGACGCCCGGAAGCTCCACCTTGACCTCTGCCCCCGCGGCCTCAAGGACCTGTCTAGGGCCGATACCACTCCTCTGCAGCACTTGAGGCGTGTGGGCAGCCCCGGCAGCGATGATGACCTCGCGCTTGGCGCGAACCTCCCAGGCGCTTTCGGGCATGTCGCCGTCCCGAGGCGTGTATCTCATACCGTCGGCGCTCCAGTTGTCCGAGTCGGGGGTCGGGGCAGGGGAGAGGATGAGCTGTGTGACACGGTGGCCGGTCAGGAGGTGAAAGTTGTCGCGACTAGCTGGACCATCCTCTTGTGTGTAGTGGCCGGGCCTGGAGAAGGACCTCCGCTCGGTGGCAGGGTCGCGCGAATTTGGGGCCCAGATGACGCCGGTTTGGTCGCCAGCTGCTCCCTCTTTGGGGAACCTGAAGCCGGGAATTCTCTTGAAGGCGTTCCACATGGCGACTTGACAAGAGGCCAGCGTTAGAACATGCCATGCTCGACGTGCTTGTCCACAGTAGATGGGCTCATTCTTTTGCTGTAGGTAACATGAAGCCAGCAAGCTAGAAAAGGGGCACTCACCAGTGGCAGGCCAGTGGAAAGGGCGGTAGCTGGAGTGGATGGGCGTCGTCCCACCGTACGCCGCCTCAACATCGTACGTGATATTGTACTCTCGAACCATCTCCTCGGTCGGCGGAGTGAAGGTGACGCTCTTCTTGAAGTAGGGGAGGATGTTATCCCACCCCCACTCCTCCGCGAAGGCTTCCTCGTGTTCTTCACCGGCGGCCCAGACCCACGAATCGTAGTCCTCGGCCGAACCCCTCATGAAGAACATACCGTTTACGGCGGAGCTGCCACCGACGACGGCACCGGCCATGAGAGGCGGAGTAGAGTAGCCGAGTCCGGGCTGCGGGACTGCCGTGAGGTTGTAGAAGCGCGTGGCACGGGGAAACTCATCGCTGGGACCGGAGTCTATATCAGGACGTACAGTAGCTTCTATGGAGTGGGACATGTCCAGATAGCCGTATTCAATAACGAGAACGGTATCTGTTGAACAGGATTAACGGGCATTAAGCGAGAGGTGCGTTATAGGTAGTGAGGAGTGAGGTGAGGTACTAACAGTCGCCGCTTTCGCTCAACCTGTCTGCCACTGTGAGCCCGGCAGTCCCAGCCCCAACCACGATGAAGTCGTATTCGTCGAGAATGTCGTCCCGTCTCGTGATGACTGTGGCCTCCCGCGCATGGGCGGGTAGTGCGGCTACATGGCTGACGAGGATGCTCAGTAGAGCAGGCGCAGCACAAATAAGTCGACGCATGGTGAATGATGGAGAACTCAACTTGGGAAACTCCTCTCCGGGTCTGACTTCTGAGATGTGACGGCCACGGGAGGAGGGCAATTTTCGGGGCCTCCCACCCGACCCTGGGGCTTGCTGTTTTATATTCTTTTTTGTGTAATACAAAGCCGGTCAGATGGGAAGATGCTCATACGTCTTTTAGGCATAGATTGGCGCCGTACATGCAGCTCACTACCTATATTACATTGGTTTCCTCGTTGAGACATGGCACTGATCTAGACCTCATATTGAGGCCGAAGTTACGCTGACAGGAACACATGGGTGCCCCATCAGCATGCACTCCATGCGGGGGAAACGCAGACAGGATACGAGAGATGGACGCCTCCGCTCTTTTTACATCCATGATCACGACGGTACTGCATGTATGCATCAGGTAGTTACCTGTCCCTGAGAGCGGCAAGATCCTCTTTCCAGGCTCTCTTGGCACCACTCGAAGAAGGGCCGGCGAATTTTAGGGAAATTACCTACACTTCCGATATGCAGCATCCGCGGTCTATAATGCAGGACGTAATCCCAAACTTGGGCCCGGTGGAGAGTCTTCCGGCGGAGCGAGTGGTAATACAGGCCATTGGCCAGTGAAACGTGGAGGAGGAGACGAGAATGTTGCATCCGCGGCTTACAGGCTATATTCGTCCGGCAGTTGGATGATGGATCACGGATGTCAAAGCTGAGTACAATTGGAGTCCAGAAGGTCTCGAGAAGCCAGGGGATAGCAACGACTTTCTTCGTTTTTATACGGTTAAGAAACTTGGTCAGAACTCTTCTCGCATTTCCCCGCCCCGAACCATGAAACAGTTTGTCTTGGGACGAACCGGAGTATTATTTGATTAACCCTAGTTTATGTGCTCTCCCCGCTTTACCAACACTTTGTGGCCCTGCGAGTTTAAGGTAAAAAAGAAGAAAAGGAGAAGAAGAAAAGAAGAAGAAAAGAAGAAGAAAAGAAGAAAAGAAGAAAAGAAGAAGAAAAAAAGAAAGAAGAAAGAAAGAAAGAAAAAGGGGAAAAGGGGAAAAGGGGAAAAGGGGAAAAGGGGAAAAGGGGGAAATAAAAGATGCATTATTTTATTCAATATACCGGGCGGAGAGTCAAGGGCCATATTTTCGTATTACAAGAGCACCTCTAACTCTCTGTTTGACAAAGGCCGTAACGTATATCCCAGCCTGTCGTCGGGGAGTGTGACGCGGACATCCGGTGCCGGTGTGGGGCCAGCGCCGCCCCGGAAACGGAGGATCAGCCCGAGCACCTCTACGGAGTACTCCGTATGGCATAGGAACAAAAGCCTCTCGAATTTCTGTGCTCCTTAGAGCCCGTCATTTTCTGCAAATGGCAACAATGGCCTTCATCCGAATCCCCACACCCTCCGTACTATCTGGCCGCTGAAAGCTTTCTGTCCACCGCGTAGATGGGCGGCTTTCCTGCCTTGATGGACGGGTGGTTGAGGAGGACGTCGGTGACGATTCCTGTACAGCAGGCATTGTCTAGGATGGTGGAGGTGGCAGTGATTGCGTGGCGGTCCTGGACGAGGGCGATGACTTTCTGGGCCAGTTCTCGGGTGGAATCGCCGGCCATGGACTCGTATGTTTCGGCGATGTTGTTGAAATGTTCGAGAGCATTGTTTGTGGTGAAGGACCTTTTTTTATTTCTTCCTACGTGCAATCAGGGGAAGAGGCGGCGGCTTTGAAGAATGGATTTCCTTGAAGGTTTGAAGTAATAAGGGGGAACGGGGAGGTTGGAACAACTATATATAGGTAGGCAAGCAAGCGTCATAAAGCCCAGGCTTCCCAGCGGTTTGTCTAGTCGCATAGCCCTAGCAGTCACCGGTCTATATGCAGGGCACCGAACTAGACGCCCCGGGCAGTTATCGGACAAGTAATCGGAGACATAATTCGTTACTCTAACCAGGGGGTGCCGCCGCAACCTACGAGTATTCCATACACGGTACGACGACGTCTTCTATTTCACACATGCAGGCAACAACAAAAGTGGCAGAGAGTCGGTTTTATATTGTCTGGTCGCTATAGTATACACTTATTGACGAACAATGCTGCCCCTAGTTCTTCAGAGCACGCTTCCTCTTGCTGGGGTTAGGGCAGTTGAGGTCGGTGTCGAGGATGGCAATGCTGAGCTCGGGCATGTCAAACTCGAAGGCGCCCTCCTCGTTGGCGGTGAGGACGAAAGTGGTGCGCTCGACGGCGTTGTTGCCCAGGTGGGGGTCGTTGTACGCATAGGGGTCCTTGTCCTCTTCGGCGTTGGTCAGCATGGTCAGGAGCGCCTTGGTGCCCTCCTCGACGCCCTCGAACGAGAGGGAGACGGGGATCGGGGCCGAGTCGGTGGTGTTGTAGGCGGCGCCCTTCCAGATGAACGAGCCCTTGTCCTCGTTCTTGCCGGCGACGTAGTACAGCGGCCCGATGTCGCCCTCGGCGGGGAGGGTGTGGGTCATGATGTGGGCGGCGATGAGCTCCCAGAGGTACCAGCTGGTGGAGCGGGTGGTCATGGCCGGGTCGGCGGCGTGCTGGACCATGGTCATGGCCCACTGCCAGCGGTTCATGTTGCGGAGGATCGGGGCGTAGAAGGTGGCGGGGATGCGGTCGGCGTTGCGCTCGTAGCCGATCATGGAGATGGCCTCGCCGACGGTGCCGATCCACCAGGGGAACGTGAAGAGCTCGCCGTCCCAGCCGATGCCGCCGTTGGGGTGCGTGGCCGCAACCTCGCCGATGATGTGGGCGACGTCGTTGTCGAACTTGTCGAACTCTTCGACCAGCTCGTCGGGCGTGCGGTACGGGTGGTAGTCGCCGAGGACGCCCTCGGGGATCTCGAGGCCCTCGTGGGTCGAGCCGGAGGCGATCACCTGGAGCTGCGGGTAGGCCTCGTTGACGGCGGCCTGGAACATGGGCAGGCGGTAATCCATGTACGACTGCCAGCCGGCTTCGCCGCCGGCCAGCCAGTCCTCGTTGCCGATCTCGACGTACAGCAGGCGGAAGGGCTCGGGGTGGCCCAGAGAGGCGCGGACGGAACCCCATTCGGAGTCGGGGGGCCCGATGATGAACTCGATCTGGTCCAGGGCGTCGTCGATGAAGGGCTGCAGCTTCTCAGGGGGGGTGATGTCGCCGTTGAGGGCCAGACCGGCAAAGACGCCGACGACAATCTCGAGATCAAAGTCCTCGGCCCACTGGAGGTACTCCAGGAGACCAAGGCCGTGAGTCTGCTGGTAACCCCAGACTCCCTGGAAACCGGGACGGTAACGCAGGGGGCCAAGAGTGTCCTTCCAGTCCCACCAGGTCCGGTTGTCAAGACCCTCGAGCATGTTGCCACCGGGGAGACGGATGATAGTCTATCATCGCAGTTGCACAGTTTAGCTTTTGTTTTTCCAGTGTATATATATTCATTCATGATGTGGTTTTCAATGTTCAAGTTGAGTTTATTTCTGGAGCAAGACAGCACGTGAGGTGGTCTCTTACCGGGTGAAGGTCAGCAAGGACCTGAGCAAGGTCGACACGGAGACCGTTCTTGCGGTCCTTGTAGGTAGGGGGGAACAGGCTGATCAGGTTAAAGTCGAGGGATCCATCGGCAGTGCCCTCGGGGTCGAAGGTGATAGCGAAGGTGTTGTTGCTGTTGGGGGCATCCGTCTCGGGGATGAGCTCGAACTCGTGCTCGACCCAGTCGTCAGCGACAGACTGCGACACGATCTCGACGGAGCCGAAGACCTCGTCGGTCAGGGCCGACTGGAGGGAGGCAGTGAAGTTGCCCTCGTAGGAACCGTGGACCCAGAACGAGCCGGTGTACTTCTGCACCTTCACGTCCATGCCCCAGTAGCCGTCGTTGGCCATGCCGACGGGACCGGAGTCGCATGTGTCGGCGGCGACATTGACGGAGACGGGGAGGGCGTCGGACAGGGGAAGCTCCAGGCGGTTAAGCTTGAGCTCGGCGCCGTTGACGGAGTGCCAGCCGTCGAGGGAGACGGGGTAGGCCTCACTGTACTGGAAGGCGCGGTTGCGGATCAGTTCGGCGTAGATGCCGCCGTCGCCGGAGTTGTTGATGTCCTAGTCAGCGTTCGCATGTCAGTCTTACAAGGCTTTCCTCGTCGTATCGTCTCACCCATTGAAGGTGAGAGAGAAAGTGGGAATAGAGCACGAAAGAACGATGAGATAAAAAGAAGAAGAAAAAAATATGAAAAAGACTGGAACAATTGGAGGGCATTCTCACCTCATGGAGGAAACCATACTGGTGGCCGCTGGTAGCGTTACCGCCAGACGACGAGACCTTGATATCCCAGGCTGCGGCAGACGAGACAGCAAGAGCTGCAGCCGCGAGGGCCGACTTGAGGAACGGCATGGTTGCTCTTCTCAACAACTGTTTTCTAGAGCGTCACTCGGATTGAAATGCCGCGTGCGTCTTAGAGAGAGGCAGAGGCCGAGGGGGGCGAAGGGCAGCATTCCCCGCGGACGGGGGTTTATATAAGGGGGGGTGGATGATGGATCATGGCTTGGGGCATTGGCAAATGGCCATTGAATCTCGGCTAATCGTTCCGGGTCCTTGCTTTCGGTCTCCTTTTCCATTGTTGCTGTAGCTGTTGCTGCTGTTGCTGTTGCTGGAGCTGGAGCTGGAGCTGGAGCTGGGGCTGGGGCTGGGGCTGGAGCTGGTGCTGGAGCTGGTGCTGGTGCTGCCGCGTCTGCTGCCGCCTCCGCCAGTTATGACAGCATGAATCGATCGACGATGGGTGGGGAGAGCTGGAGGGAAGCTTGGGTGCAGACAACACGACAAGACACGACACGACATGGCCAGGGGTCCCATCGAGTCGGGCCCTAGTACCGGGACCGGGGACTGGATGGGGTCATGCTCTGGAGCCGCATGGTCCATGGAGCCGTACGGAGCCGTATGGAGTAGAGTAGAGGCTGAATGGCAAAGCTGATTAGAGGACCACGGGTGACGAAGAAAACCCAGACGGATAAATGACCAACAAAAGCCGTCGGGTATCGGGTCCTCGGGCTAGATCATGCATAACTCCCCCATGGGAAAGCGAAATGACCTGGGACAAGAAACGGGCCTGGGGCATGGGACAACGTACAACGTACTTGTGCTTCCTACAACGTCCTCACCTCACGGTTCATCACCGACCAGTTGACGAACCGTGTGCAGCGCAGGTGCCGCAGTGAGCCTCAAGTCCATGTCAACTGCCGATAGTGCCCCCCGGCCTCCCAAGCGCCACGCTAGGCCGTGTGTTCTTATACCCCTGACGCCTCATCCCCTTGTGTCCAATGTGTGTTCG
The DNA here is from genome assembly GCF_003711515.1 of Sodiomyces alkalinus F11. Lineage (NCBI taxonomy): Eukaryota > Fungi > Ascomycota > Sordariomycetes > Glomerellales > Plectosphaerellaceae > Sodiomyces > Sodiomyces alkalinus. The sequence goes on along the minus strand of NW_021167079.1, from coordinate 3,092,862 downwards.
CCTGTGGAGACCTTTCGGCTCAGTCGCATAGCCTTGGCAGGACCACTGGACGGAGGCTAAACGAATTGGTTCCGAAGAAACAAAGTTGAGCTTCCGAAGCAGCAATGGCGGGTGAATGAGATGCCGATGCCCTTGCTTGTCCTGCAGAGGCTGTCTCTGTGATTCTGTCCTGATTCTGTTCCTCGAAGACATCTCAAAAGAAAAGCATGTCTTGATTTACGAAAGCAGACAGCTTTCCCCAGGCAAACCCGCAAAACCCACACGCCGAGTCCAACCTCTGGACGATCAGGGGAACTTGGAAGCAATATAAATTTACAATTTACCCACAGCACGACGCATGGATTGTTTGTTTCTTACCCAAACCCTCTTCGATCTCCCCTCAATGTTTCCCCAGACCAAACCAAAGTTCATGTTCCCTCCTTTGTGCCAGGATTGATTCCTCGATGCCGGTTCGGTTCGGACGTGGCCCCCGCTGCCCGGATAATGAAGGATCGGCGCGTTCCTATTTGAGCGCTTCCCGGGGCATTAACTATCCCAGCAGATTATGCACCGTATCTGCTCTAGACTCTGTATTATTCGGAAGGCTTTCTATCCGTGTAAGTGCAAGGGGCATGTGTAAATGTTCACTGCGTTAGGGCTTAGGATAAAAGCGCCGTGCATCCTTCATTACACTTGACCGCTTCCATGCCGTTTCTACACGTATTCTACCTTCAGCAGCTAGAGCCCTTCCTCGAAAGATTACTGGTTCGCTTCCCACAACTTGGAATAGCCTATGTGATGGTGATGCCTACGAATCAATCAAAATTATCAAATTGCTCAACTCCCATGCAGGTACGTGTACATACGGATACTGCTTCCTACAGTTGACCAGGTTTCCGGGTAAAATCAGCGAGAACGCCACATGGCTGATACAGAGCTATGTTATAGTTACCTCTACTTATAGAAACAGATCGGGCGAATCTGGGTATGTACTATGTAATGGCCAGCAACGAAGGAAATTAGACTCTTGGTCAAAGGCTTCCAAGCGAGTCTCATCAAGCGAACTTCATTCTTTACACTGTCCGTCTTGTGTTTCTATGGGAAGAGGGGCGGGTATTCAGTCTTCGCTTTCTTAGCACGCTCTTGGCCGCCTTGGGCGATTGCCTGCAGACTGTGGGACGACACGATCGAACCGCGTCAGCGCCAAGTGGGAAACCCCCTCCCCGGGCCATGATCCCTAGCAAGCACAGCGTTTCTCGACTTTCCCCCACCTCATAGGGATGGACCATGACGTCGGTAGGACAAGAGTTCACAACTTCACGCAGAAGGCCGGTCGAATGAATTGGCTTGGTCACTGGGGTAGTCGAGAAGGACTGCAAAAGCGACAGTGAAGACGAAGTATCCGAAGCAGACGACCGTTGGCATTGGCGTTGCTATTGAGCTCGTCTCATTTCCACCGGCTCTGCCTGCAGCGGTCCTTGATTTCGGCTGCCTTCGCGGGCATCTCACCAACCAGCCGACGGAAACCGCACGCCAGTCCGGTCCTCGGATCCCTCCTCGTGCCATCCCCGACGACGATGCCGCCCTGCCTGACACCCAGCCTCCGAAACTCCTCCACGATGGCCCGGTAGTCCCCGAAGAACCGGTGCGCCCGAACGTCGTCGTCCCGCCCCGCCACGATGCCGTGTCCTAGCGTCGCGGCCCAGACCCCTCCTCCCCCTCCTCCCACCAGCATCGCGTGGGCCGCCGGGTCCCGGTCCTCCTCCAGCAACACCGAATAGATGCAGCCCGTGTACCGCACCGCCGATTCCGCCACCTGCGCGGGGAAGGCCCAGCCGGACGGCGGCAACTTTCCCCACGCCAACATCCTGCTGCTGCTGTTCCCGCTCGTGCTGCCATGGCCCCTGCCGCTGTGCCGCCGCAAGGATGGCGGGCTCACGGGATGCCACGGTGTTATTACCACGCCGTGCACGCGGCACATAACCTCGCGCCTGACGGGCGTGATCAACACGGCTGCCACGCGACGGGGTCCTCGCGGAGTCAGGACAACGGCTCCGCGTCGCAGCCAACGCACCGGAACATGCCGGCCGGAGGCGAGCAGCACGGGGCTTGACCCAGCGAAGCAGGCGTTCGACGCGTGTTGCAAGGGTCTCGCGGTGGGGGTGAATGTGAATGTGAATGGGCTGCCGAGCGATTCTTCGATGGTTACCCAAGGCTTGTGCTCTTTGACCAAGATGTCCTTGCCAGAGGAGAGCGGGTGCAAGGTGACGGCGGCATTTTGTCGGGCCTTCCCTGTGGGTTCAAGTTCTGGGTCTGTCGCGGGAGAAGAGTCGTCGCTGCTGGGGGTGGTTGTCGTGGGAACATGAAATCGACCTTCAGCATCGGACCCGTCTGCGACACCGAACCTAACGGCCCCACAGTCCAGACAGCGCGAGAACATCTCCCTCCGTAGACCGTGTGTATGCCCAAGTTCCCCGGTCGATTGCTGCGCTTGAAACGAGGTAAGACGCGTGATTGGGCTTCTTCTTTTGATAAGCTGATATTAAGAAAAGACAAGATGATTTGGAGCTCTGGACACGATAAGTACGACGGAGAGAGAGGTTAGGCGAGATGAGAGAATATAAGATATAAGATGTGACAAGTCTGACACGCTCTTGTGATCTCGAGGCCAACGCCACGCCAACGCCAGGCAGGAGCAAGAGGTAGGGGTAGGTGCCTAGGAGGTAACCTGGAGTCACCGGGAACCCATGAATCCGATCGATGTCATTCACGGGATGAACAGGGCAGAGAGATTACCTACCATGGCCATTGTTAGCGACGTGGTTGTTTTGTGGCTTTTCATATCGCCGAAGGAAGCGAAGGTGAAGGATGTCGTGCAGGGCCGCCTCAGAGGAAGCCTGATGGAAGACACCGAGACATCCGAGCCACGCGCCAAGCCAAGGGATCAGGTGGCAGGCTGCCATGCACCATCCCGCAACAGGGCAAACACGAGGAAGGTGAGGACTTTGTTGTCCTGTCGGTGGGGGGCGGGATGATGGGGGAGCAAAGATAGAAGAGACAATTCACGGGAGGAATCGTGAGGCCAAGTGGAATCCGAGCTCACATGCAGCGAGAGTTGTGTGTGATCATGCGCATGCGAGGCCACCGAGAAAGCACGGACGCGTTGTGGCTATGGGGGGCGCAGTGCTGTGTCGACAGGAAAGCAAAAGAAGCTATGCCTTGGCGCCGCGATCGCCCCGGATGTTTTAACATCGCTGTCTCCAGGTTGCCATGCTCGAGTTGCCCAAGACTCAAGAGCCTGACTGGTGCTTTGTATAAAAACGACCGAGACCGAACTGCGCGTAACCGAGTCAAACGGATGTCGAGGCAGCGTTGACAGAGGACGAGTTGGAGTATTGATATGCGTCTCGTAACCCGGTCGAAGGGGTTTTGTTAGGTGGTGGATAGATGGATGGACGGATGGACGGATGGGTGGATGGTTCACTCATTCACGATGGGAGATCGATAGGAGATAGGAGGATACGGAATACAATGTACGAGGTATTCGTAGGAGGAAATGAACAAGTACAACTTTAACATGAAAACCATTTGAAATAGGTGTTGATTTGATTGGAATGTACTTTGTGTCATCCGTCTGTGTTAGGTACCCACCTCGAATCAGTACCTTACCTTAGCTCAAACAGGCAGCAACGCACAGACCCTTTTGGGACCTTCGAGCTCTGACCACCTCGGTCGCCACACCTTGTTCCTGCCTAAAGGAAACAATCAGGGCTTGCGTTGGAGGTAATTACGGAAAATACAGGTAAGGATTATGTTTGCCTCAGGCTGAGATATTCACATGACTTCATTTGCCCCCTCAAATCTCTACATACGTGTACCCAGGTACCTCCTCACAGATCCAGTTCTCACCACCACAAAAATGGATCGCCAGAAATCATTTGGTCTGCAACCCTGGAAAATGACCAACAACGTCATCACGACCACTGCCGCGTCGGATGCCATAGTCGCATTTCCCCAGACCGACCTCGAGTTCTCCCGGCGATCCTTTCGTTCGAAAGGTGGATCCGTTCTACACTGGCTACCCTACCCTGCATCCTGCACCAGAACCGCTGCACCGAGCTGCTTCTAGTTAGTGGCCTCGACTTCTCAACCGCTACCAGTACTATAGTGTACACTAGGTAATTAGTAGCCTTAGACCAGTAAAGCGTTCGCCATCAACACCGAAGCAGCAGACCGCACCACCAACCAACCACCTTTGCGCAGCTCGGCAGCACAAGAGCCCCTTATAGCGTGGGGGGGGGGAGAATCAGCCGCCACAGTTTGTCCCGCCAATCCCGTCGTCGTTTGCGTCTTTTGTGATTTCACATCGAATCACTGCTCGATTCAACTTGACAGCCTTCATTTTTGAAGGCGCACGCCGCACACCGTGGCGCCAGTCCTCCAACCGGTTGCCGTCCCGGACAGCGGACAAACGAAAACCACAACCCCAAGCCACCCCCAGTCTCCACACCCACCCGCCCCGGTGTCTCTCCTGTCCTGTCCTGTCCTGTCCTGTCCTATGACTCCTGCCCTTTACCTACTCCGTCAAGGCGTAAAGGTTGCCCTCCAAAAGCTAGCGTGCATGCCCGCCGCATCTCGCATTACATCAATCCTAAGGGTAACAGATTTGTTTATCGTCCTCTGATATCCCTTTTCCTGACTCGGGCACCTTTTACCTACTTTCATACTCAGTAATTAACGGCCAGCTTCACAGCTTTGGGAGCGTTATCGTCGGATGTTTTAATTTCTTTCCATTGCTACGCTCTTATTCGTTCGTGCCCCCCCTGGTCGTCTTCGACTCGATGTTGTAGACCTTGTCCTTCACCTTGTTCTTGGCTCAAGGCCTGTTTTTCGCCTCCCGTCGCCCCTCCCATTCCGGCTTTTCCCTATATTGGACGCCTTGTCTTTGTAGCGCGGGGGATCATCCGGGGGTCAAAAGGCTGCTGAGAAGTTCAGCTAGGCTGGTCTGGTCCATTGGTATAAGAGGCTCGAGGGCGAGGGGAATATAACGACCTCGACTCTGCCTCTTTTTCTCTCTCTCTCTCTTTCTCCTTCCTTCCCCTTTTCCTCATCACAACACACGAACCACCATCTCAGTATCAAAAGGGAAATCTTCATTTCAATCACATACCTTCATCAGAATCATCAGAATCATCACGACTCGAAACCACTACACCACCACACCACCACACACCACACCACCACACACCACAACCTCAAAAACCATCTCCAACCGCCAAAATGCCTTGCCCCAGCTGCTGCAAGTGTGGAAGCATGATCGTCATCAGCACATCGTGCCCTTCCTGCGGCCATCACGAGTGCACCACTTGCTTGTAAACGACCTGGCGCATCATCGGCTCTCGACTCTCGGCTCTGGAACAACACGACCACCAGACCGATGCGCAACCTCGACTCCACCTTCACACAATCCCCAGGTCACACACTCGCGCCCGGGAAATGGACACAGCCTGCGGAGCCTACCATGGCCACCTTTTGTGCTCCAGCCTTCGCA
>NW_021167079.1:2959498-3087282 GCF_003711515.1 Sodiomyces alkalinus F11 | reverse complement strand
GGGGGAGTCGTGGCGAGGGAGACAGGCCACAAAAGTGTCAAAGTGTCAACCTATCCGTCCCTCCGTCCCTCTCCCTCCCCCATTCTTCTTCCGAGCGGTCAGATTGAGCTTTTAGAGTGAAGAAGCGACGCTACCACTCGAGAATCTGGCGGCTACATGTACGCATTGCATTCCCACCTCTTAACATCCTCCACTCTCCGACTTTTTCCGCTCTCCAAACTCGACGGCGTCTTTGCTTGCACGTGCTTCTTCTTGGGCTGTCTCCTGCGACGGAGTTTTTAGGCGAAATAAGATATCACGTGAGCACCACTTGGAATAGTTATTCCCTCTGGCTTATTTTTTTTCTTCTTGGCGAGACCAGAAATACGTATAAAAGAGAAAGCAAAAATACAACGAAACTAAATACTAAAATACATTTCTACTCTGACTTTGGGATCAAGAGAAGCCCCTCCGCTTCAGTGTTCACTGCCTACTGTCAGGTCAACGCTTGGCGTGCCGTGCCGTTAATTAAGTGCTGACAGGTTAAATGCATGACGCCTACTAAACATATCACCAAATGTCCAGCGTTGACTAGAGCCGTCTGGCGAAAGATTCCCCTCCCTCGCCGCCGTCGAAATGGAGGAGAAGCCTAGCCCGGGTGCATCCCCTGGTCAGGCGCTGATTTTCTTTCCCGGACCACAGAACATCTGGAATCGTATGAGTACGGACATCATGCCATCATCTCACGATACCTACACCGGCATCGTTGGTCTAGTAAAAGTATAAAAACATTTCCGCAACCGGCATCCATGGCTGACACCGGTCTAAACGCCAAAACCGCACCCCCTCACCATACCATTCTAGTCTCAACGCCGTACGTTGCATTGCATACATGTATCATATATCATACAAAGCCCGCCGACCAATATAATTAGGGTATCCCATAAGTCGCAAACACCGTCTCCATGTCCCCCCATTCCGGTGCCGCACCAGGATCGTTCCCAGTAGACTGAAAGCATAAACCACCGTCGTCAAGCTGGACCCCCATCGCCCCAAACGTGGACAGCGGCCACATATTTGTCGGCGTCTCCAAGTGGGCCGCCTCATTCGGTCCCGGCCGTACAACCATCGCCTGCTCGGGATGCAACGGCATAGCCACCGTGCCCGTGCCAGTGCCCGTGCCCGCCTGCGGATTGAAGCCCGGTACCCCAGGTGGTTGCCCATGTACGCCGACCGCGACGGTCTCGCCCGGAGCAGTGACGACCCCGCCGTTACCTCCTACCCAAGCCTGCTGCCCTTCGGCCTGCCCGGAATCGGCCCACCCGAGACGCTGCCGCCCCGTTTCGCTCGTGCACTCGGCAAAGGCGTCGACCACGTTCGCGAACCGCTTCATCGACCCGCTCTTCTCCGTCCGGTGGATGACGGCCTGCACGCGCAGCACGAGGTCCTTGACCAGGACCAGGACCTCCGCCTCGCGCGACCGCGACCGCGACCGCGGCGCCTGTGCTTCCTCCGGCCTGAGCGGCCGCCGCAGGAGCCGGAGAATGAGGACCATGGCAGCCGCGTAGGCGTAAAAGACGTCCAGGCCCGAGAGCCCGTTCACGAGCTGGAACGCGTCGAGAAGCAGCACCAGGTACGCCAGCTGGCAGGCGTGGTAGAGGCAAATGTCCGAGACGGGTGACATGGACGCCGCCCCGTTGCCGCCGTCGTCGTTCATCTTGTCGTCCTGCGCCGCCCTGGGTTTCTGCGCCGCCGCTATCTCCCGTAGCAGGACCGGTCGCGTGCATACTATGGCGATGTGATGGTACTGGATATGGAGCAGCAGCACAGCACGGAGCTGCGACCTGGTCTTCCACGAGAGCGACAGCTTGAGCTCGTCGAATCCCACCACCTCCGTGTCGTCGATGGTGCCGCAGATCTGTACCCCCGACTTGACGGATGGCAGGTTGAAGCTTGTGCGAACAACTTCTTGCTTCCACGTAGCGAGAGATTTCAAGATATCCTCAATGGTCGGCTTGGCCGGACCGAGTGGCGGCCCCGCGTCGAGCTTCCGTGGCCTGGCGTACATGAACCGCGTCTTGGCGAGTACCGCTTGCAGCTTGAGCGACAGGGATACCAGTTTCGCGTCCATGCCGCTCCCACCTTCGAGGAATCCTTCCCGGGGTGGGATGACCTCTACGTCCATCTCCTGCAGGCCGCTGGGGCGACCAAGACTGGAAGCCAGGAACTGTTCGAATGCATAGAGCGTACAAAAGACCCACTTCCGGACCTCGCGGTCTAGTGGCCGGAAGGCGGAGCTCATGTCGCTGCGGTGGAGGCCCAGTGCGAACGAGATGCGTGTAGCCGCACCCACGAGGTTCCACGCCGCATTTCGCTCACTATTGTTGTGGAGGAACAAGGAGAGCAGCAAGAGAACACGCACGTTGGACAGGGTGCACTTGGAAACGAAATGTGGCAGGAGGAGGCGCGCGGCGGCGATACATTCCCGGCGAAGCTTGTAATGATCGATCCCGGGGATGCGGGGGTTGGAAATGGAGCCGAAAACCATCATCATGTGTAGACAACCCACCCATCCCCAGTCGGGCAGGGGCCGACTGCCTTGGATCGCAGCGATCGGGGTGATGGGAGCCATTCTCAAGTACCGCCGCGCTTGGACGACGTAGAGCTCGTACTCGTTCTCAAAGGTAGGACGATGAAAGAGAGGGAAATCATCATGAACGTTCTTGAAATACGCATGAATGAGCATCTCGAGGATGTCGTCCGGCGGAAAGCCCCGCAGCATCTCATCGAGGTCGACGACCGGCATGCGAGTAAAGTCTCTGGCGATGGAGGATGCGAGGGCGCTAGGTGACAGTCCGTCGTCAGGTCCGTAACCGCCCGACGCCTGGGCAGGCGAGGCGGCGTTGAGACCGGGGGCCGTTCCTTGCACTCCCTGCGGAACATCGACCCCAGGGTCTTGCGGGTCGTCCGTCTCATCGGCCTCGAGGGCTTGAGCGCTGTGATCTTGGGTGAACTTGGACACACGCTCGGTATGAGCTTCCTCGGTGGCAACTTGCGTGGAGATGATGAGACGGCGTAGCTGGCTCAGGAAGTTGAGCGAACCTGAGGGGCCGACATAATGCTCGATACCTGATGGCCCGCGGATGAGAGAGATGTGGGGCTCATCGGGTTCAGGAGCGGCTGCATCCAACACGGAGTCGGCGCCAGAGCCACCGGCAACAGGAATAGCCGGTCCAGAGCCGGGAGAAGTGCGGTCGCCCGTCTCCCGGGAGTCGGAAGTTGTGGAGCTCGGGCGTGTGGGCCCGCTGCTCTCAGGGGCACGGACGAGTTCGTCAACGCCAAGCTGGTCGGAGTGAGCTAGGTCGGGCATAAGATATCCCATGCGTTGGCCTAGCTGGAGGAGGTCTGCGGCCGTGGAGGTAGGGTCGTTCGGAAAGGCGCCCTTGACAATGGCATCCAAGCATCGGTACCTGGGGTGGTGTTGGTGTCAGTGGTCGTTGATGAGGATGCAGTGGGGTGGGCACAAGCTTTGGTCTGCCTCCCTAGAAGTGGCCCAAGAGGGTGCCACAGAGGCAAAGGCGGGAAGCAGAAAAGAGCCGGAAAGGGGAGGGGGGGCAACGTACCGATCGCTGAGGTCGTCAACACTGCCGTAGAATCGTGTCTTCCTTGGGGCCGTGTAAGTGCAAGGGACATTATGTTCGCGACAGGTAACACAACCCTCGCTATTGGGGGAAGGTACACAACGGCATCGTCGCTGTTATTTCCGAGGGATACGAAGTCAGCAAGGGCTATAAGGTAGCAGCCAGCACGGACGAAAGTGGGAGACAGTGTGTAAGAGATCAGAAGAAAAGGCTGCGGAGACAAAAAAAAAAGAGGGGGAGGTTTTACCTTACGACACAGGTCACAGCTCTTCGCATTTCGTTTCCTGAGAGCATCAGGGATGCGACGTTGTTGTCTCTTGGCTGCGGCGGCGCTTTGGCTCATCTTGATGGCCGCGGCCGAGAAGCCATGGACGTAGACTTTCCAGCAAGAATGACTCCGCCTAGGCACGTCGGTAACCCACAAGGCCTAGTCGGCATCGGTTCATACAGCCCGCACGTGCGGACGCAAGAGCTCGGGCGTGGGACCTTCAAGGGTTGACGTGACCGCCGCGTATGGAGGCGGCGGACGACGACTGAAGCGGCGGCGTTCCGAAGGAGCAATCGTTCGATGTCTCCGTGGAAAGCTAGCAGCTCAATGAAGACGACAGCAAACCGGTAGACAAGGTATATACCAGATGGGAAGAGGTTCGGGGAAAGCTGTTGAAGCTCATGAGTCATGACCTTCAAGGAGATGGGTAATGCCAGGTGTGAAGTGGAAGAGCTCTTTGATGGGCCCGAGGGGGTCGTCGTTGAGCTGGATCCATGCTTCCACGAGTCATTGTACGCATGGAGTACACTGGTGAATTGGTGCGAGGGCGTCGGTGGTTAGCGTAAAGGCAAAAGCTACGTTGAGTGATCGTTAGGGCGGAAGGGTTTTGAAGGATGGACGGAAATAGAAGAAATGAGATCGAGGGGATGGAGTTGTGGGGAGGATGCACGGACCACTTTAAGACACGAAAGATCGTCATCTGTCATGTGACCATGACAACATCACGATTACACAGCAGTTCAAGGTGCGACCGTGCGACGTACTTCGTATTACGAGGAGGGGTAGGTAGTTCGAAGGGGAGAAGTACGAATACCTACTTTGTAGGTAGCTAGTCCTGGAAGAGAGACGAGATGTTGAGGAATCGGTACTATGTTCGCTCTAATATTCAGACTCTAGCATCAGGTCACGGTAACTTGGTAGCCCACTACGGTGGTGCCTATCACAAAATCACAGCGACAGCAAAGTACGGGCTCGCGGAGTACCGTTACGGATAGGAAGCTCGTGTTGCACGAGAAGCTTGCTCCGTATTACGGCATTCCCCTATTCTAGGTACCTACAATTCCCCTATTCCTCATATTCCCCTACGTCCCAATAAAGACACAGTCGAGCTTCATCCTTCACTTCAATTCACTCCTCCGGCACACTGCACACAAGAAGCAAAAAGCAAAAGCCAATACAGACAGCCCACAATGGCCAGCAACAGCGACTCTTCCCTCCTCACCCTCCCAGACGGCCGCTCCCTGGAATACCGCCTCTCCGCCCCCCCCTCCGGTCCCGTAATCCTCCTCCCCAACTTCCTCGGCGCCCCCTTCCAGGCCTGGGACCCCTTCCTCCCGTCCCTCCACGCCCGCAACTTCCGCACCCTGAACTTCAACCAACCAGGCCACGGCGCCTCCACCACCCCCGCCGACCTGACCTCCACCACCTTCCCCTCCATCGCCGACGACGTCTCCCACCTCCTCTCCCACCTCGGCATCGAGACCCTGTACGCCTGGATCGGCCTCTCCATGGGCGCCGCCCTCTCCTTCTTCTTCGTGACCCGCCACCCGGACCGCGTGGGGAAGCTCATCGCCTGCGACACCCTCTCCTCGTCCCCCCGCAACGCCGGCACGGACGACATCTTCGCCAACCGTGTCAAGGCCGCCCGCGACGCCGGCTCCCTCAGCGCCACCGTCGAATCCACCCTGCAGCGCTGGTTCGGCGACGCCTGGATCGCCGCCCACCCGGACGAGACCGCCCGCCTGCGTGCCCTCATGGCCACCACTACGCTCGACGGCTTCGAGACGTGCTGTAACGCCCTGCGGAGCGACACGTTCGACGTCCGGCCTCTGTTCCGCAAGGTCGGGGCTTCGGTCGAGGAGGCGCTGCTGGTGGTTGGCGAGAATGACGGCGATTTGCCCCAGAGTATGGCTACCATGAGGGATGAAGTCCAGGAAGGATTCAAAGAGGCTGGGAAGGACAGGGAAGTTGAGCTGAAGCTCATCCGGAATGCCGGCCACGTCTCTTTCATTGATGGGTTTGAACAGTTCTCAAACCATGTGCTTGCTTTCTTGTAGATGAAAACAGCATTCGTGATTTGGTCGGGTCCGTGAATGGTATGTATGGTATGTATGGCACGGCCAATAATTCTGCCTCGCAATGTCAAGACTACTCCCGCTCATTCCCTAGTCCTGTATCTGGACCACAAGTTAATTCGCCTGGTTCTGGTCCTATTCCTATCAAGGTCCCTGCCCCTGTCCCTGTCCCTGTCCCTGTCCCTGTTCCTGTTCCTGTTCCTATACCCGTCTTGAATTCCTCCCTACTGCCCATCATGTCCGTCGTGAAAATTGGGCAATGTACAGTGAACGCCCGATACCCGGGACAAACTGCAAATTCAAACTGCGCTATGAAAGCCCGCCGATGTCCCGGCGGCCTACACCATCACCGTGGGGGAGCATTTAGTTCCGATTCATTCTAGTGATTGATCATCCGTCCTTTTGAAATACCAAAGATAGAGCCATCCGTAAATCTCCCCTACTGAATGCCGAGACCGAGGCGACGACGCTCCTCTAGTTGGTCGCCGCCCACTCGGATCCTTTTCGTTGGACTGGCCTGGTCCGGCCGTAGCTCCTCGGGTGGCGGGAGGCCGCCGCTGAACTTGCGTTTCTCCGCTCCGCTCTTCGAGTGGCCCGAGAGAAGCCTGGCCTGCAGCCTGGCACTCTTTTCGACCGGCGCCGGCGTCGCGTCCGGGGATCCGGCCGAGCTGGCCACCTCGAAGCTCTGCCGCGGATCGCGTCGCAGCATCTCCGACGCCGCCTGACTCGCCTGACTCATCGTCACATCATCGTCCTCCCCGTCTTTGTCGTTGTTGGGGAGCGGGCGGCGTGGCCCGCGCGAGCCGTGCGGTCCTCCCCGAGACAAGACTGCAGACCCCCCAACAACAGACTCGAGGGCTCGGCGTGCTAGGTCTTCGTTATCCTCGGTGGCGGAGGTGGTGCTTTCTCGGCTCTTGCGACGTCGGAACCTTGGGCTCTCTGGGATGAAATCATCGCCGGCTCGACGGCGAGGGGGTTCGGTCTGGGGAACGAGGTCGACGGACGGGAGCAGCACGGAGTGACTTCCTCGCGGCTTTGAGTCCGGTGTCATGGGCAGAGAGGACAACGACTGTGCATTGCGAGTGTGCCTGGAGATGTTTCGAGGCGGAGGAGGCCGGCTGGCCGTGACCGGGGTCGAGGGCGCGCTGTGGTTGTCCTGGTTGATAGCTTGGAGCAACGCGACCATGCGTTCCTGGCCGTGTCCGGCGTCGACGCGGGCGTTTCGGTGGCTCCCGCGAGGGGTCTGGCGCCGATTACCCCGGGCGGGCTGTTGGGGCGTCGAAACGGTCTGTTGCTTGGGCGTCAGGGCGTGATGGAAGAGGCCGCCGGGGCTACGGAGCATCTGGAAATGTTCGCGGTTCTCGTGTATCCGCGTCAGCGCCATGTCGAGCTTCTCCCGTAGATTGCAGACGTGGTCCTCTTTTTCGACCAGAAGCATCTTGGCGCTCTTGAGGCGTTGTTTCAAACCGCGATTTTCTTGCACTGCCTGCTCATATAATTTCTTCATCTGGAGGCATTCGAGTTGGGCGGTATGGATGGCAGCGCTCAGCTCGCGGCGAGCCTGTCGGGAGCATTCGGTATTTTGCAGTGCCTCGACTTCACGACGCGTCATCTCATGCTCGACCTCGGCTCGCTTTGCATCTTCGTTCGCTTGGAGGCTCAGGAGATTGTACTGTAGCTTGTGATGGGCAGCCTCCATTTTCAACTTGGCGTGTTCGCCGACGCACGCCTGCACCATAGCGCGGAGTTCGTCGGCAGTAGCTTCGAGGACCTGTGGAGGGGAGGGAGGCACGTAGCCGGCAGCGACGCCCCATCCCAGTCGAGCATTGGCTGGAGCGGTGCTGAGAGCGGTGTCGGGAGGCGAGAAGAGGGTAGAGCGCTGAGAGTCGACGAAGCCGGTGGGCAAGGCACCATTCCTGACATGGGTCGGCACTTGTGAAGAAGGTGGCGGTGTGAGTGAAGAGGGAACGACAGTAGCACAGCTTAGTCTGTCATCATTGACCTCCGTCTTGAACGACGCGTTGGGGTCGATGGGTGAAGGAGGAACTTCCGTGGATGGGACGGTGACTTGAGACGAAAGAATAGCGAGACCATCCGAGTCGGGGGTGACGGGGTCGGGTTCACTCATGGGAAATTTGTTATTGTTGTTCCCATGGCCGTTGATGTTGTGGGCGTTGTGGGTGTTCTGGCTGTCGTCGGCGATGAGGTTAGCCTGCTGCTGCTGCTGCTGGGCAGCGACCTCGGCGTCAGCGACCATGATGTTTGCCGCACGACGAGTCGAAAGAAGAAAGATGTCGAACGAGTGGTTCGTAACGAGTTGGGACAGTCGTGTGCAAGGTCGACACGACTGTGACGCGGTCGCTGGGACGACGATAATAAGCAACGAGTCGTTGATTGGAGTTGCGGAGTGGTGACCGGGGGCGTAAGGAAGATCGATTGAGCTCGTTTCAGCGACGGGAGAGAGCGACAATTGGATATATGCCTTTTTTGTTTGGCACCAAGCTCGCTCTCTTCTCTGTCACAGGTTGACAGACAGCTGGGACAGAGAGTGAAGAGGAGGTCGGTGGTCTCGATATTTGTGATAGTTGCTGTGGAAGCAAACGGCCCGAGCGGGAGAGAAAGCCTGACTAAGGGTCTGCGAAATAGGCGGCTGCAAAAAAAAGGAAAAAAAAAAAGGAAAAAAAAAAAGAACGAGGCTTGTACCTAGAGCACGTGACTTGTGGACTTGCATGTTACCTTACGGTACGTACCTTAGGCTGGAATGCGTGTCGCCTGAATTCGGCGCTAGACTGGGGACGGGCATAGGGCCAGTGTCTACTTAATGCTTTGATTGGATATCTCGCCAGCCTACCAAACGAGGCATACAACGTACCAAACAGCCAACCTTCCCACCCCACGCACCGCAACCGCACACGTCTCAGCAAGAACAAAAAGAAATCAACCGTCTTCGGGAGCAACCGGACACCGTTTGCGCTGCGTCCAGTCGGCAGTCCCCGTCCCCAGTTCCCGTCCCGTTATCCTGGATTCTGGCATTTCATGTTTTCCGTTTTCACGTTTTCAGGGCACATTTGTCTTCAATATTGATCTCCTTTAATGGCTCCACCCAGACGGAACCATCCGCGATGCCGCGTGCAAGGAATGAAGCCGTGCAATCACTCGACATCTCGAATTCCATCATTGAACCTTCATGTTTCTTTTTCTCGCTTGTCTGCGATCAATTCAAGCTTCTAGCAATATCGGCCTTTCATTCTCCCGCCACTCGTCTGTCTTACGAATCCGTCCGCAGGTGGACGGCTCAGTGGCATGTCCCATCAGTGCCATCACCAACCTCTAGACCCACCCCTCACATTCGCCGTGGCACTCTGGGCACCACTGAGGCTCCCTGGTCGCAGATGTCGTGTCCGTGACTGTTGGCCCAGGACTTTATCGACTTCTCTGTCACCCCCCAATCGCTCCTGTTGTAAACAGGCACATGCTGCGGCCCCCCTATCACTGCCACATTAGGAGACCGGTGGGCAATGAGGCATGTTAGGCTGGCTGCTGTGTGACAAGCACCGATAAACCAGCCGCTGTTACACAGTTACACACCTTACCTGAAAAGAGGGGTTTGTCATTTCTGAGTCCTATTCGGCTCTATGCGCAGGAGTCAGGACAGCCTCCTTTAAGATGGGATTTAACCCCCAGTCCACGATGTCCATTCACTAAATGGAAAGGGGTCGCTCGCATATTTCCCAGATTCTGGACATCCCCAGCTCACATGCGTACGCCGTACGCCTCTTCCTGTTTCGACGCCTAACATCTCAACAAAACATTGTTAGCTCTCCCCATTCTCAGTCTCAAAGGGCT
This sequence comes from Sodiomyces alkalinus F11, assembly GCF_003711515.1. Taxonomy (NCBI): domain Eukaryota; kingdom Fungi; phylum Ascomycota; class Sordariomycetes; order Glomerellales; family Plectosphaerellaceae; genus Sodiomyces; species Sodiomyces alkalinus. Next base: position 3,077,473 of record NW_021167079.1, on the reverse strand, counting down.
CCGAAATCTCAGCATGCCAGGTCGGGTACCCGTGTCTTCTCCATCACCGCCTCTGGCAGGCTCCATCTGGTTTCTCCCCCGCAGGGACGAGGTGTCCGACAGCGATGCCCCGTTCAATCCTCGCCTCCCACCTTCGGAGGCTTTTAACCATCCCGTCGTAGTACTTTCCAGGAGCAATGAGATCAATGGCCACGTCGACATCCTCAAAGTTCGTCAGAAAGTCTCCAGATTCATGTCAGAAGTGTGACAAGTCTTCTAACACCATGGGCCCCATCATCAAATAGATCACTTCCTTTGGGGGAAGCACCCTTTCGGATCGATTTCCTCGCTCCTTCAAACGTCGCCGCCAGTTCCTCCCGATCCACCCATCCGACCCCCATCCTGACTCGGGAATCTTCTTGTCGCTCGCCGAGGGGAAGATGGATAAACGGTCATACATCAACATCTCCGACGTCTTCAGGGTTCCGTTCCAAATTCTCCGCCGCGTCAGGAATGGGACGAGACCCCGCCTGACGTCCAGCTCCTACGACAAATTGGCAAGCATCAGGCGTAAATACCGGTATGACACGTCCAATCTGGTCACGGCGACAACCTCTTTACCCAATGACATGGACGAGACGCCGTATCCTGAGTTGGCCCTCCTGAATGCGCCCCTGATTTCTTCATATGGAACGCTATCCGGACAACCATCATCCCCTTTGCAATCCTGGTCCGGACGAACATTCCAATCCGCGGAACCCGGCCCATATTACCCTTCCTCGCCAGCCTTCCAACAACCTCGACCTCTCGTCGGACAAGAGTCTTATACTCTCCCTATCCGAGACCTCCCAATTCATCGCAGACGACAAGAGGTTCCCATCCGGAGCATCATACAAGAATGGCTGCCAACCTGGGGCACGATCCTAACATGGGCCTCGATCGCATTATGCCTCTATGGCATATGTTATTTAACTTATCTTGCAGCTCAAGCTGGTATGGTCATGGTGGCATCCTTGGGCCACTGGCTAGGTCCGTTGCCCGATAGGATTGCAGGAAAGATTTCAGATGTAGTTCAATTCGTGGGACAATGGCTCAGCAGAAAGATGAGGTTGGGTTTGGGTTAAATACTTCTTCGGTCTTCCGTCTGGCGTCGCCCGTCTGGGGAGTCGTGTCGGAGACTGACTATGACTCTGGTGCCGATCAAATCAGCCTCCGTTACATGACCAGATTCTTTTCTGATACGGGATTTCTATGAGCTGCAGGCTCGTTCTTCGTTTGATAGGCAGGGGTTTGGCTTTATGATCTGAGTCAATTTATTGCAAAGTCCAAGATTGCGATCCAATAGGGAGACCGTGAAAGTATCCGTGATGCTGGCGTCTATAGATAAGCACTCCACAGGCTGCTTGCGTACATTCAATACTGTTCGAATTATCTATACTTAATACGTATGCTCGTACAATCAGCAGTTCCCCTAATACTCTCGCCTTTTCCAAGACGACACTAAGCCCTATGCCACAGAAAGAAAACAACGTGCTTTGTTGATATTTCCACCCCGGCTTCTCCGAGTCCACACATGTCCCAGTTGTTACGTCGAAGGTGCGGTGACGGTGACTTCATCTCGTTTAGGAGAGGCATCCTGAGGGGGAGCAGAAGATCGATCTGCACTATTGGGACTGGTAAAAATGGCATCCTCCCCTGCGAAATGTACCGAACGGTGTCTGCCGCCATGATCCTGTGTTTTCCGCGCAGACTGAGCTAGACTAGGGCCGGGATCCATTATTGCAGGGGCTCCTTCGACAGCATCTCGCTGACCCCTAAGCTCTTGCTGCGGTCTCTGCGTCTCTCTCTGGTGTTCGACTTGCTCCGGTACGGTAGACAACGGGGGTTGGGTGGGGTTAGAATGAACTTGTTGAGGCGAGCCAGGCATCAAGGACACCGACGGCTCGGAGCTACGGATGGTATTGGGAGCTGCTCTCTCCGTATCGGTCTCGGGTTTGTTCTCAGAATTGGGCGGCAGGTTGTCTTCGCTGGGAAACACGATACGGTTGAGGAGGATAGCGGGGTGCCAGTGACTTCGTGGCTAGAAGAAAACAGGGTCAAAAAAGTTAGGACTCGAGACAAGCTATACGTTGATGGAGGATAAGAGTCCGACATTACCTTTCTCCTCTTTCCGGTGGCACGTCGCGCGAGAACTGCAAGTGGATGAGCGAAGAGGCAGTAGAGCAATAGCCAGATGCCCAGGAGAGAGACGATGATAGGTGCGAAAGTGAAGAGCGTGCCCCAGAAGGTCCCCAACACGGCCCAGCGGTAGACCGGGTAACCTTTCGGTTGGGGCCTCATAGACCGGGGCATCATGAGGTAGATGACGAGGAAGCAGGAGCACCAGACGACGCTGATGACTCCGAAAGCCGGTAGCGAAGCGACGATGGGAGACTATACCAGCCAGCTTTGTTTACTCCCACGATTGGGAGCCTTGTCTTTATCCTTGTTGTCATTGTTATCGTCCTCGTCTCTGTCCTCGACCTCATCGTCATCAGGATTGGCGTTAGCACTTCTGCGCCGGGATCTCTTGTCGTTCGGTCGAAAGATCTTGTTGTCAGACTCGGCATCTCGCCCGTCGATGTAGATACTCCCGAGTGTTTCATCGTCTGGTCGAGGGAGATGAGAGAGAGGAATGGCAGTCGGGACGGGAGCTGCCGCACAGAGACTTGTTGAGAGTGTAGACACCACTATTCTGGTGGTTCCCACACCATTCATGGGCGTGTCTATGGCATAAGGAAGGGGAGCCATGTTGCTTTCTCAGGTCGGCGAGTAGTTAATGATTAAGATGAGTGTTGTGTTGGTCTATGGTATGTTGTCCAAGGTACGTACGGTAAGCGGTAAGAGAAAGTCAAGACCTGGAGAGAGTGTCGATGGACCAATGGGTGGTGGGTAAGCAGTTCGGCCGTCCGGTAGACGGGAAAATCAGAAATGTCTTTGAGTTTCCGTCCAAATGACAAAGATGGTCGGCGAACAATGTTCTCCAAGTCCACGACGTACACGTGTACTACACAATAACCTTAGGTAATCAATTTACTCTTCAATATTGACCCCAATTTTGACAGTTCCAGCTAATGTACGCTGTATCTAACAATGATCTCATCACGTAAGCTAGCAATCCCAACGCCAAGAGAAGCACAAGACCTGCGACCCCCACTATACTTACAACGGTACGCGGGGTCGAGATTTTTCACAGGTTCAACCCCCAATTTACTGCTCCCGAACTTATATGCCGGACCACAACCCCAGACGCCCCCAACTCCGCACGGGATCGATGGTCGGAATCTGCGTTATGCGGGGTAGTTTTTTCGGACCTACCTTAATTTAGGTCGTGTAGCTTCTACCTTTTACCTCAATTCAGGGGATATCCAAGCTTCTGGGTCAAGACGGTGAAACGAATGAACCTCGGCAACAACAAAAGATACCACGTCGTCCTTATCACCATTGCTAATTTTCTTTTCTTTTCCCTCTTGAACGCAACAGCGACTTTACTTTGAAGTTTCCACCCTATCCGTCTGCCTCGCAAAACCGACGCGCTTTCTCTCGTGCCATGATATAGCTTGGAGCATTCGACGATTCCCTTCATTCGATCCGTTCCTAGCTCAGAAGATCAATACATCAGTCCCCTCGGCTCGTCCCAGCGGACAACGATCTAGACTTCAGCTATAAGAATCGCAGACATGGCGTTGGGTACGTCTGAACCCGAATCCAGGATTCCAGCCAAAGAAAAATTCGTACAACCTGCTGACCGGGACTCTACAGCAACGGCCGCAGCATTGGCCACAGGCCTGGCTTACCTCGATGCCAAATATCACCTCTCGAAAGACATGTCGGCCATGCGCGCCCACCGAGCCATTGTCAACTCCAGATCAGCCGCAGGTAAAAGCCCAGCCAGACCCCCGAGTCCTAGATACCCAGGCTTCCAGATTACCAGCCACTTCTCCCGTTTCGCGCCTCAAAAATAGGCACCGTCTACGTTACTTTTACTCACAGTCCACTAGTAAAGAACGACCGCGTCTCCCCCTACCACGCCTTCGCCGCCTCCGCCACCCGCAACCCGACCGCGGAAGCCATCTGGACCCGCACCGGCTCCTACACCTGGGCCGACGTCCTCACCCAATCCCACCGCTACGCCCACTTCTTCCTCGCCCGGGGCGTTCGGCGAGAGGAATTCGTCGCGCTGTGCATGCAAAACTCGGCCGACTACATCTTCGCATGGCTGGGTCTCCTCGCCATCGGCGCCGCTCCGGCCATGATCAATCACAACCTCGCCGACGAGGCGCTGCTCGGCTGTCTTCGGACGAGCAAAGCCAAAATCATCCTCGTCGATGGGAACGAGGAGCTCTTGAAGAGAGTGGCGGATGTGCAGGAGGGGTTCCAGAGTCAGGGGGTGACGACCCTCCACCTGCCAGATATCAGGGACGAACTTTCCCGGATGAGCTCGTCCGCTCCAGAAGATGCGCTTCGCAAGGGGCTGCGGCCGGGTGATCCCATGGCTCTGTTCTACACCAGGTAAATCAGCGATCGATTCCCCCTCCGGCTTGAACTATGGCAAAAGGAGCAACTCTACTAACCCGTGACCCGTCGGTCAGTGGTACGACTGGCATGCCAAAGGCTTGCATTCTGCCTATCGCAGCTTCGTTCTCTCTGATCCGATCGGTTCGTCGACCTTGTACCTCTGGATTCATATTCTCCCGAGTTGGAAGAACATACTGAACACCCTTCCGATAGAATGAGCTAGGTCTCCACCCCGTCAGTCCTAAGAATGAGCGATGCTACGTCTGCATGGTAAGTTATCTCTGCTCCTATCCCCCCTCAACTCACCATGACACCAACCAAAGCCGAAAGCGAAGTTCTGACCGGGGCCCAACCCTCAGCCATTTTATCACGGCACCGGAGGCATCACCATGCTGTCCCAAATCCTCTGCGGCTCGACCGTCTGCGTCGCCCCCAAATTCAGCGCCTCGAGTTTCTGGCCCGACATCCGCGCCTCCAAGGCCACCTGGTTCCTCTACGTCGGCGAAACCCTGCGGTACCTCCTCGCCGCCCCGCCGTCCCCGGACGACAAGGCGCACACGGCCCGCGCCGCCTACGGCAACGGCTGCCGCCCGGACGTGTGGACCCGCTTCCAGGCCCGCTTCGGCATCGACACCCTCGGCGAGTTCTACAACTCCACCGAGGGTCCCCTGGCCCTGCGGAACCTCGCGCGCGGGGAGTTCCTCGCCCACGCCGTCGGGCACCTCGGCTTGTTGATGCGCTGGCGGTATAGGGACCAGTACGTCTTCGCTGCCGTGGATCCCGACACGGGGGAGGTGTGGCGTGATGCGAAGACGGGGCTCGTGGTGCGGTCTCCGCATCAGGTTGGGGGTGAGGTGTTGGTCGTCATGCCCGGAGAGAGGCCCTTCCCTGGGTATTACGGGGACGAAAAGGCGACGGAGAAGAAATATATCCGAGACGTGCTTAAGAAGGGGGACTTGTATTACCGGACGGGCGACGCCATGAGGATGGATGCTGATGGGCGGTGGTTTTTCCTCGACCGGTCAGTTACCTTCCGTTCCTTTCGTTTTCTTTTCTCCCTTTTTTTCTTTTTTCTTTTGTCTTGTTTCCCGTCTTCTCCTTCATCGATCGTCATGACATCTCGGTACAGGGGAGCTCGGGTAAGCTGACCTTTCTCGCTACCTTAGACTGGGCGACACATTCCGCTGGAAAGGCGAAAACGTATCGACCGCCGAGGTGGCGCAAGTCCTGGGCGCCTACCCAGGGGTACACGAGGCAGTAGTCTACGGCGTCGAACTGCCGTGCCACGATGGCAAGGCAGGCGCCGCCGCCCTCCACCTCGACCCTTCTGCACGCGATAAGTTCGACTACGCAGGTCTTCTCAAGTACGTTACCCGTCCTGCCCTCTGCCCCTGACTTAACGTGCAGAGATGGCATTATTCTGACAGGTGACTTCAAGGCACGCTCGTTCCAAACTGCCCAAGTACGCAGTGCCCATCTTCCTCCGCATCCTCCAAAATCAGACGGCGTCGCACAATAACAAACAGAACAAGGCCCCGCTGAAGAGGGACGGCGTTGATCCAAGGAAGGTGCAGATCGACCAACTATTTTGGATTGAGAAGACGGGCAAGGGCCAGACGTATGTGCCGTTTAGGCAACAAGACTGGGATGGGTTGGTGGCAGGTAAAGCCAAGTTGTAATAGATCGTTTCGTCTTGGCTGTACGATAGTAGAAGTAGAGGTAGAGGTAGATAGTCTCTAGTTATACCGGTATAGATTTCAAATCTTGGGGATATTTAGGACTACCGATGGTCTCGTATCTCACTTGAGTCCCGTAGAATTTGATCAGTTATCTTTCACCGTTCTACCTTGGTTTCGTTATTTGTTCGATATGCCTTGGAATCAGTATCCTAGATTCGCATATGTGGGATATCTTTCGACCACTTTGCGTTTTTTCAAGTTGAACATCTTTAACCGGCCTCTCGGTCTTTTGCCGGTCTTTTACCCGTGTGGCCGAGTTCAGACATGTGAGTGGGTGCTGCTCAGAAGCAAAGACACAATATTATCGAGTACATGGAGAGATAGAAGCTTATAGTGTGCGTATTATTCATGTTAACAGGGGGATCATGCTGATATTCTACTCTGGATGAACCTCCATGTCGTCCAGGGTCCTGGCCGCTGCTGAACCTTGTTAATTAAGACATATAGGTAGTGTAGGCAGTGTATCTTTTGGTATGAACCGTACGATCATACTGCTGGTTAGTCATTAACCCGGAAAATACCCCGATGTTACAATAGGCGCGGGCCGAGACCGCGTGCACTAGTCTGTCAGATACCCGGGGAGTGGGGCCCGGCCGCCCGGACCCCCGACCTTCCGGTCTTCTTTGTCAACAGGTGAAACAATACGTCCTTGGGGAGCGAATCTAAGACATGGAACCTACAACTAGGACGAGAATCAGTTGCGAGTGTCTGGGAGCCTTTGCCACAAGTTTGAATGCCAGGGTCCGAAATGCAAAACCCATATAAACTTATAAAGTGTCCTACTACGAGTCTACGACCTCAGATTTGACCCTCCTCCCCCACAATATTAATGACAAATTATTGCAAGCCTAGTTTCCTTACCCATTATCCGGTAGATATTCATAATCGAGAATGGAACCTGTTCCTAAACGAGATGTTTGCTTCGTCCGTCCACCGCTCCTGCGAGTTGCGAGTGGGCCTGCCTGTCGCTGGCTACTAGATCACCGGAGTGGTGGTAGCAAAAGCATTGTTCTGCATGTCTGTATCACGCCCCCATCTACATGGCGTGGCTCGCATAAAGAGAGGGGCGGTGTAGTAGAGACAAAGGCCCAAAGACTTCCTGTTATTGACTCGGCTCTTCGCAGGCTCGCATGTGACTTGAAACACTTCTCCAGTCCTGCCTCTTTAGGGTCAGAGAAGCCATGATTCTCGACGAAGATGAAAAAAAGAAATGAAAAAAAAAAGAAACCAGTGAACGACAGAAGTTACTCGGTAAAAAGCTGCACGACTCACACCAAGCTAAGTGTATTTGTATTCTAGCGCCTTTTTCTCAACCCGGAACTGCGTGCAGCATAATGGGCCAGCCGAATCCTCCCCGTGCTGCCTTTCGATCCAACGAAGCTTTCGGGTCCGAACTTTCGGAGTTTCTCTTTTCCCTCTACCCCATTTTCTATCGGCCCCATAGATAACGGAGAAAAAAAAAGACAGGATTATGGAAAACATGGGGTTTTCTAACTAGAGCAGCATGCAGCATGCAGCGTGATACCGTCTCCTCGGGAGTCCGTTGAATGTATAGCCAAGTAGATGGTGAGCTCCCGCCCGAGCCCAGTGACGAGACTCTTATCTCCAACATGAATGTCTCATTTAAGCTCTCACTCGTGCACCAACCCGCAGTCTTTTGGGGTATGTATAATGTCTGTAGCCTTCGGTGTATGCAGGCATTTTCGGCGTTATTCCAACGTGCAGGATTCGGAGGCTGGAGCCTGGAGGCACCAAGCTTACAGTGTATGGCAAAATCTGGAGTCCAACAGATTCCCGATGCGGACCCGGCTGGCGCATTTTAGAACCCATAAAGGACGGATCGCCGATATAAGGGTGTAAATGAGGTTGTAGCTGCATGCAGGCGAGAGATATTCCCCCTAATCTGCTAACGATAGATACATGTACGCATCTGGGGACTCAACGGCTTGTGTGAAGATGGTTTAAAGGCTAGATGCCATATAAAGAGGAGTAGCCCAAAGCGCGGATGCCGCCTTTGCTCTATCTTCGGCCTATATTCTTCGCTCCGAGCAGAGAGTAATTATCAAATTTCTTTGAACCCCAGTCCCGACCCCTGAAACCTTGTGTTTGTATACATGTGTCCGAAACCATCATGGACTCAGTCTTGGATGTGAGCGTCAGCAGCCTCAAGCCGGTCATCATCTCCCCTATGGCCGTGCTTTATCTCGTCGGCATCTGGGTGGTTTACCGTATTCTGGTGACCCTATACAATATCTCACCCCTCCATCCTCTATATCGATTCCCCGGTCCCAAGATAGCGGCGGCCACGTATGCCCACGAGGCATACTATGACTGGATTCTTGTTGGGCAGTATAGCAACAGGATTCGCAAGATGCACGAAGCATATGGTGAGTTTTCAGTTTTGTAACTTTCGTTTCCCCCAACTTCGCGTGGCCCCCTTTGCAGCGACAAGTAGTTTTTGGTTTTCCAACTCTCAACTATCATACGATTCATACCGGACTGGGCATTCCCTGCAAAAAGGACAGGGTAACACTAACCAAGTCCTCATCAGGTCCCATTGTACGCATCAACCCGGACGAGCTTCACTGTTCCGACCCATACTTCACCAACGAGATATACGCCGGCTCAGGCCGCGTCCGGGACAAATGGGAGCACCAGCTCAACACAGGCGCCGCGGGTCCCGTCTCCGTCTCCGTCTTATCCACCGTCCACCACGAGCTGCACTGCCTCCGTAGAGGCGCCATATCACGCTTCTTCTCACGACAGCAGATGCTCAAGCTCGAGAGTGAAGTGCACGAATTTGCCCAGGTTTCCGTCGATAAGATGCTCCGGTACGCCGGGAAGGAGCCCTTGGACGTCACGGATGCCTTTAACTGCTTCACGGCCGACATCATCTCGCAATACGCCTTTGGCGAGCCCCTGGGTTTCGTCGCGCAGGAAGGCTGGACACCCAACTTTGCCACTTAGGTCAAGTCTCACCTGAAAAGCGCCTACATGCTGCGTCATAACACCTTGGTCCGAAAACTGGCCCATTTCCTGCCGCTGCTCTCTGACTACATGGGTGAGGATGTCAAGGCGGTTATGCGCCTGATGAACGTCACCATCCCACAATATATCAGGGCTTCGCTGGAAAACCCGGGGAATGGCAGGGTCTTCGCTGATCTGATGTCGTCCAAACACTTGCCCGAGGAAGAGAAGACTCTGTACCGGCTGTCGGGCGAGGGGTTTCTCTTTTTGTTTGCCGGTATCGAGACCACCACGGTATGTTCACGGTTTCTCTCATGCAGCGTATCCCCCCGTGTGTTGATGTAGCGAGAAGGACATATTTGGCTTCTCGAGGTATTTCTCACTATCCTCTGTCCTATCTCTCCTTTTTTCTTTTTGTTTCTTTTCATGTTCTTTTTCTTTTCTCTTTTTCCCTGGGCTTTTTCTAACTGACATATCGTCCCCTCAAGGGAATCCTCACCTGGCTCACCTACTACCTCCTTGCCCAACCCGAGACGTATGCGAAATTAATGGAGGACCTGCAAGGCCTGGACCCAACGCATCTCAAGTGGACCGAACTCGAGCAGCGTCCCTACCTATGGGCCGTTATCCACGAATCGTTGCGCATGATGCCCGGTGTCGCTCACCGTTCCGCCCGTATCGCCCGTGAGGAGGACCTGGTGTATAAGAGCAGAGACGGCAAGACCGAATGGGTCATCCCCCGAGGCACCCCCATTGGTATGACCCCGATGATCAACCACTGGAACACCGAGCTATTTCCCAACCCGGACGAGTTTATACCTGAGCGGTGGCTGGTGGACGGCAAGCCCAACTATAACTTGCAGAAGATGTTGATCTCGTTTGGAAAGGGAAGCCGGTCGTGCATTGGCGAGAAGTAAGTCAGGGCACACAAGTGCGTTTTCTGTTGTTTGCGGTTGGGCTGTGCTGGTTGTTAACAGATTTCGTGTGCTCTCTTCAGCTTGGCCTACTGTGAGGTCTATATCATGACCGCCCTCCTAGCATTTCGTATTCTTCCAAGGGCACAGCTTTACGAGACGACCATCGAGGATCTTACGTATGACCATGATCTCATCGTACTCCAGACCAAAAAGGGGTCGATTTCCGTCCGCATTGCCATTTCGTAATCGGCTTCGGCAGCCCGCTCGATGTCGCCGTTCAGTTATGGTACCGGTGTCCGTTGAATGGCGCCCGCATCAGCCGACTAGAACAGCCAGCGTTTCCACGTTCAACAGGGGTAAAAGACTATACAACGATATATAACTCCCAATCAACTTTTATCTATCTATGTAGTAGAATCCTCACAGTGCACAAAGCTCTACCCAACGCCCAGGAATGGAACAACTCACCCGAGTGAGAGCGGAAAGCATATTGCATGTCCTACTCGTGAGAACGCACCGTCCATAAATCATGGCTGAAGAACGCACGGAAGAAAAGCTCACCACTAGCACAAGCATATATACACCTCATGGATTCCCATCATCTCTCTCGTCATCTTTTGCATCGTCCACTCGTGTGCTGTTGGCCGGAGGGTAGTGCGCAAGGGATAGAATACATACAGCAACCATTGCGAGGCCCTAGGTCACCGTCAGCCATTTTCGAGGCTGAAGAGTCCACAGAGGGAAAGGAGGAGATTATTCTATACTTACCCCGTTGCAAAAGAATGTCAGGTTAGCGCGCCCAATGGTGGATAACGAGGCATAAATAAGGCCAAAGAGACCCTGAGTAGTCAATGTAGCAGCGCTCTCCACGAGGGTAATGGCACTCAATGCATCCTGGCGGAGGTAGGAAGGACACATCTCGGTGATGACACCCTTGGCAGCAGGAGCGGAACCCGAGGCAAAGGGGAGGAGGAAGGCAGCTGAAAGAGAGCGTGAGTCCTAGAAGCACGCACGGGAAACACAAAAGATAAGAGGAGACAAGAAATGCTGTGCACAGTGCACTCACCAAGGTACATATGCCACCCTTCAGTAGCCCAAGCCGAGATGGAGGTGACGATCCCATCGACCAGCAAGCTCCAGCGCAAGAACGACAGATCAAACATACTATCTTCGTCGTCTTCCTCGGGTGGAGGTTTCGTGGGCTCTTCCGAATTCACCAACCCGGGGACCGGTTCCCACTCGTCCGGGTTCGTCGGCAGAATTTCCCCTTCTTCCCGTCTCAGGGGTTCCCCACCGAGGTCGGCACGACTGGCGGTAGGACCAGCCGCAGAGGATGCGAACCACCTCCGCCCGACATCGATGAGCTTGGGGAAGATGAACATCAAGAAGACACCGCGTATCAGGGAATTGCCTGACATTAGGATGCCGTTTTCGGTGGTGCCGAACTGGAATCTCGATGTCGCGTACATCTGGATCAAGATGGGGGCATATCCTGTGGCGAACTAACACAAAATTGTAAGCGGATAGTCTGTATCGTACAGTTTGTCTGCTCGTCTCGTGCTCTTTACTTACCACTCCGAAGAAAACACCAAGAGCGAGGAAGACGAGACCGTAATGCCTCACCACCCTGCCGGATTCCAAGCGGAAGCGGGGTGGTATGAACACCTTTATAGGGGAGAGGAACCCGGTCGGCGCCCTATGAGAGTCGTTGGCCGATTCTTCTTTGCTGGCGGGAGGCGTCGGCATGAAGATGGTACCGTAGAGGGTTCCAACGATGAAGCAACCCACGGCCGTCACGAAGGGAATCTGAATCCCAGCATCTCCCAAGATACCCCCAACTATACCAGAGAAGTCAGCAAGGGGGTGAAAGAGGCAAATGGAACATGAAATTATAGGACGAGGACGATGGGAAATACGTACGGAGATAACCGCCAGCTGTGCCCATCATCAGTGCACCTTGAAGCTTCCCAAATACAGCCGTATGCCGTCTCCTCTCGACGACCTCAGCTACGGCCGTGTTCAACACAAGCCTACAATCGAATTGATCTCCAAGTCAGGCCAACCTGTCTGCCAGTCCAGTCACTCCAACCTCACCACCGCAGCGAAGTGGGAAAAGAGCACAGCGGAAAGTAAAACTCACATATACCCCCGCGGTCCGCCAACAACACCCACCAACTGCGTCGCCTGCATCAAGATGATCCCCTTCTTCCCCCCGACAGCGACAGCCACGATCTGGCACGCAACGCGCACGGCGAGCAGGCTGGTCTGGCTGACGAACGCCCAGCGCGGGCCGAGCCGACGGATCAAGGCGCCGCAGATGAACAGGTTGGCGATGCCGCAGACGGAGGTCGTCATGCCGAGGAAAGAAACCTGCGACGCCGTAGCGGCGTCGATTTCCCGGCGGGCGCAGCGGTCCGCTGGTGGGCTGGCGGCTTTGGCGCTGCCTCCGGCGTAGAAGGCGTCGCATGTCATGATTCGGAAGACGTAGATGATGCTGGGATGGAGTGGTTAGCAAAAGGCAAGCAAATGAATAATCATAATAATAATAAAATGACAAGGGTAAAAGTTCAGGGCGAGTCCATCGAAAGGAGTTGAGGTGGAAACAAACGCCCTGTCCATTGAGAATATGCACAGTGGACTGAAAGAGGGGAAACAGCAGTGCAGCACATACGGGACCTGAGTAAGGCCTAACGTCAAGGACACAAGAAACCCAGCCATAAGAATGCGGTTAGCAGGCGAGCAAATCGATGACCAGGCCTTGCTTTCTGCGTGAGACGATAACAAGCAACGGGGCTTGAGCGGCGACGACCCATCCCCTGGGGGCGGGGATCCCAGCAGCGGCGTTCTCTCAGTGGCGGTCATGGTTGATCGCTATCGGTCGGCTATAGGTGAGACACTCCTTTAGGGTCCGGTCGGTGAGAGGCAGCGCGCTACGGGAAATGGGATGAGAGGTGGGCATAGGCCTAAAAAGGGGCGGCGGTTGATGAGCGAAATCTGGTTGGGGATGGGAACTTGGGGACTGAGGGGCAACAGAAGAAAAAAGAAGGAAAAAGACGCCGAGTGTGGCGTTTCCGCCCCCTGACTCGCCGCCATCGGGTCCCGCCTCGGCCCGGTCTGCCGAGATTTTAGTTCCATCTCTCCGTCCCACGTTCACCGGTCACCACGTGGAAAAGCCGATCTGCAACGACATCATTATCTCATCTCACTTCCAATAATCTCATAAATTGCACATTATGTTATCTGACTTGACACCAAATGGCCCCATTAAACCCACTCCATTAATTATGTAATTTTGAGACATGATTAGTATGGGATATCAAGCCCCTGTCGCGAGAAGGTGAAGAAAAAAAAAAGAAGAAAAAATCCATTAGCCGTGGGCCATCATCGCCCAGGTCTAGTCGCAAAAGGGTATAAGTATACGGATATAAACATCATCTTTGCCTCGAGACAATGCGGTGGTCAGTGGAAAGCCGGAAGTGAAGAGAAGAAAAGGAAGAAAAAGACCAAAAAAACCCAAAAAAGGGGAGGAGGGGGCATGAAAACCAAAGCCCCCATCACATCTCATCGAACGGCTCTTCTTTCACCCCCAACGCTCAATCCACGTCCGAGTCGGAATACCCACCACTCTCCGCCTGGTTCTCCTTCCAGCTCGCCATCTCCGCCACGGGCACACGACCCCTAAGCCACCGCAACGTGGCATCCGTCCCCCGCTCAAGAACACTCCACCGCGGAACCCTGAACCTGTTCCCCGCCACCTCGAGCCTTTTCAGCCCGCCGCTGCCGCCAAGGAGCCCCAACTTGGGGTTCAAGTGCGTAATATCGTTGCTCCCCACGTCGACGACTTGCAAGCCTTTGATCGTGTCGGGGTCGAGGTCCATGATGTGGTTATTCGCCGCCAAAAGAACCACGAGCTGCGGGAACGCCGTCCGCAGGTCGCCGGGGAGTCCCGTGATGCGGTTCACCGACACGTCCAGCTTTTCCAGGCGAGGGGACCGCAGGTGCGTCGTCAGCGGCGTCAGGCTGGTGATGTGGTTGCCCATCAGGTTCAGCTCGCGGAGCGCCGGCAGCTCGAGCTCTTCCGTCAGGTACGTCTCGCCCACCAGCTTGTTGTGCGCCAGCGAGAGCGCCGACAACGTCTCGGCGAAGAAGGACAGGGAATCGGGTATCGCCGTGAAGAGGTTGTGGTGCAACTGCACCTCGTACACCTTGGTAGCCGCCGCCACCTTTGAGCACACCACGGGGTGTAGCGACGCCGAGCCCGTGTTGGATCGGTCCAATAGGCCACCCACTTTGACCGGCCACGTCTGGCTCGACACGGTGTGCGAACGGGACCGCGCGGGAGTGTGCGGTGCCGACGTTGGAGGCGTGGCAAAGTCGTCCATGTCCGACCTACTGTCCTGTTCGGCGTCATCGGCATCATCAGCAGTCGCCATAGCCGTAGAAGTAGGAGTGGGGCTGGGCGTGGGAGTGGGCGTGTTTCTGTCTTCGGGAATATCCCCCTCATCCCGTGCACTCTCCTGTGGCTTGTTTTCCGTCGACCCCCGAGCCGGTTCGCCCGCCACCTTCACATCTCGGACCAGTTCGGGGGCAATTGCCTGAGAAGTCGTCGTCGTCACGTCGCAGTAAGGGGGTGGCGGCTCCAACCGGGCGGACAGGATATCCTTCAGCTCTTCCGTCGTGGCAGACACCAGCTTCTTCTCACGCAGGGGGTTGCCGCTCAGCCGGATCATAGAGAGGCTATCCATCCTCGCAATCTCGGGCGGCACCGCCTTGATGTCGTTGGACGAGACGTCGATGTGTCTTAGCTTCTCGAGACTGAATAGTCCATCTGGAAACGACGAGATGCTGTTCTCGTCCGCCGTCAGTGTCACCAGATTCGTCCAGGAGCTAGCGTCCGGGAGAGCCTGCAGCCTATTCATGGAGAGGAAGAGTTGGTAGAGGGCAGGGAAGTCAACCGCCGACCCAGGGGCGACGAGATGGGTGATTTGGTTGCACGACACGTCCAGTGACTGAAGATTGGGGAGAACTCGCACGCCTTCCTCGATGAGCGTGCCCGTCAGCTTATTGTTCTTCGCCCATAATTCGAAAAGAGGCATCTTGGATAGACTGGAGAAGGGCAGGCACTCGACGCTGTTGTCGCTGATGTTCAGGATGCGGAGGCGCTCTAGGTTCCCAATGTTGACCGGGAGGGACGACAAGTTGTTACCGTGAAGGTCGAGGATTTCGAGATGCCGCAGATTGGAAATGCAAGGATCGAGCGGTCCGTAGAGGAGGTTAGTGGGTAGCTTCAGGTCGCGAAGAGACGAAATCTGGGAGATGACTTCTAGGCAGTTGTTGGCTAAGCGATTGGAGGACTAATCCCAGACATTTGTTAGTCAACCTGGAGGAAAGTCTCTCTCTCTCTCTCTCTCTCTCGGCAAAGGGGGGGAGGAGACGAACGTACCAGATTAAGAGACGTGAGTAGGCGGAGTTGTCTCAAGCCCACGGGGAGAGAGATGAGCATATTGCCGTGCAAGTCTAGCGTTTCCAGCCCAGCAAAGATGTTGCCATTGCCGTCCTCATCCGCGCCCAGCTCCTCGGGCGTCACGTCCGGGAAGATGGCATCGTCTATCTCCTCAAACTCGTTGTCTGCCGCCACAAACTTGGTCACATCGACGCTCTCGGCCCAGCTCCCATCGTACGTGCCCGTCGTCTCGGCATCGTACATCTTCAGCACATCCAGTGGGACGGCCTTGAAACCCAGGGTGGCTATGTTCAACCGCCCCGAGGTACGCGCGTCGGCGAGCCGCTGGCGAAGGATCTTGTCCGTCGCCTTCTCGCTTCTCTTTATGTTAAACGGATCGTCGGTCACGGCAACCGGCAATCCAAAGTCGAAGCTATGGTCCGAGGGGACAATGGGGGACTTGGGCGGCTGCCAACGGTCTTCTTCTTGTACAGGCAAGGTCGAATCCGAGTCTAGTTCTAGTTGTGGGGCATTAGACAGTTGCCGGACGGCAGCACGTTTCGCTGCTTTTGCCTTGGCAATCTGATCCCGCAGCGCTGCTGACGATTTGAGGCTGGGGGTTTCTGGGGCTTCTGCTGCTTCTTCGGTCGGTTTCTTAATTGGGGTTTTTTTCGCAGGCGTCCGGGCATTCTTGAGACGCCTTGGTGGAGCTGCTGTCCGGGGCCTGGATACGACTTTCAAGGATGACTGTGTTGTCGGAGACTGGGCGGCAGCGCGGTCGATGGAAGGGAGAGACCGCTTCTTGAACAGTCCGTTCACAGAACCCCTGGCCCTCGAAGTCCGAGCGCCCACGGTGGCCGACACGACCTTGGACGGGGTCGCGATCCCGCTAGGTCGCATGACCGTCGCCGGACTAGGGCTTCGAGTATCGTCCCGTCTTGTGGTGGAGGCGGAAAACCTGGTGGAACTGGCGGTGGCAGGGCGGGGGCCGGCTTTGACCGAGGGCGTCCGGAGAGACGCAATTCCTGACGTCCGCCGCGAAGGCGTGCCCTCTATTGTGGCCATTGGACGCCGAAAGGTATTGGTAGATGCTCGGAAGGCAGATACACCGTCATCCGGACCTGAACTCGAGCCAGGACGGCTTCGACCACGGGAGGCCGGTCGCATAAACGATGACGCATCGGATGCATAACTCGAGCCCGGTCGGGATGCGTTGCTCTCGGCACGCGACCTGGGTCGTCTTGAACCGTCGGGATCAAAAAATGACGAACTTTTCTTGGACAATGCGGGAGAAGACGGTAACTGGGAGAGTGTTTCTATAGTGCGTTCGGCGAGCGAAGGTCGGGACTTGGCAGGTCGAGCAGGAAGCGTATCGTGTGCCACATCGATCTCGGCGGTACTGGGAAGAGGCTGGAACTCGATGGGAGACTGGCTAGAGACGCTGGTAGCCGATGATACGGGTCCTGTGGCGAGAAGTGGAGCCACTCCTGTAGCTACAGACGGACGCATGGGTATGGAAGCTGATCGCTGGGAGGGCCCCTTGTGCTGCTCGGTATCGGGATCGGTGCATGTAGTGGGATTAGAGGTAGGACCAGCCATCGATAGAGACGGCTTGCGGAAGGAAGTGGAAGAGGAAAAGGTCTTGCTCGTCGGTCCTAAGGAGCTCGATCTAGCGGTAGCCACGTTCGGTCCATCCCTTCTCAAGCTCGAGGCGCTGGGCACATTGCTGGTTGAGATTGTTGAGGGTGTGGAGGTTGTGGAGGTGTGCACAGTCGGTCTGGCCAATTGGTCTCGTGACGGTGTGGTCCGGAGGCGTTGCCGCGGAAGGGACCCAGAGATGCCATCCCTAGAAGGAGCATGTCGAAGAGACGTCGTCCTAGGTATCGAGGAGGATGTTGTAGAAGATGATGCCGTCGACCTGGGCTGAGGGAGGCGGGAGGGTCGAGGGATGCCGCTTTGGCGGGTCGCCTGGGGCTGAGTTTCGTCCATGAATTCACAATTTTTCCGACATCTGATACAAACTCAGAACTTGAACATGCATATGCCAACCTTCGGGAAGGGGATATTCGGGCGTGAAAAGGCGAGCACACATTCTGCAAGGGAGGGAAGATGGGAGTTCAAATGTAAACAAATGTTTTGGATGTTTGGGAGACACAGGGGATGGTGGTCCGAGCGCTCGGCACTTAGGGGCTTATCTTATCTTTATATTATCCTTATCTTATCTGACCCGAAGGGAGTTCCTTACCTGACGTACCGGTACCTTCTTCACCGACTTCTCTGATCGACATCGCTATGTAACGCGTCTTGTTTCTTTCCAGTTCTCGACCGTCACCCCGTCACCCAATACACCCCATATAAAGAGTTTTATTCCCAGGAATGCCCCGCCATGTGTTCTCAGCTTCTCCCTCTCAAATCTAGAGATGAAACCGGACTCAATACGCGGTTGCGATGGGAGATGGCTAAGTGGGAGCCAATACTGTACACGTCGTCCCTCGACTCCCGCCCAGTCTCCACATGGCAAACTCCAGAGTCGTCTTCCCGAGTGAAAGTGTAGTTGACAACAGGAGAATCAGCTGGCTCTTACGATATGCCTGTAGCCCCAGGTAATGGCCCCTCAAATGACAACGTGACAGGCTCGGCGGTGCTTGCATGATGCATCTCGCAGCCGCAAGAGTGGTGAGCCTTATGTCCGTTCGTGTGGAGGCGAAAATGATTGTCTTGCACGTCCTTGAAGCAATGTGAGAGGTCATAATTCAATGACACTCATCCGAGCGACCCAATGGACTGGTAACCGGGAGAAGGGGCAACAGCAAGTCAACACATCAGCATGGCAGAGTGAGAGTCGGCGTGTCAGGCTCGTAGCATGACCCCCGCTTCGGCTAGACGAAGCTACGATACCGAACATTGCATCGCGACTGGGTCAGAAGAAGCCATGCATATGTATACAAAGCATGTACTTCACAAAAACTTCCCTTCCAGGCCCTACTCGTGCGGTTATAAGAGTTATTAGGGACACGCCGGTGGACTCGATAATAAGCCTTTGTCTCGATACAGTTAGACAGCGATGGGTCTCGGTAACTAGTAATCGTGTCGGTCGCGCGTCGCGACCCAGCGAGCGGGATATGACGGCTTTGAAGACTCGTGATTGATTCTTCCTGACTTATGGATCCCCGAACTACTTCGTAGAACTGAGTGACCGAAATCGTTCTCGTGGAGAATGGTCTGCTACAGTATCTACTTAAACGTTGAGGTCCAGATGTTTTTGCAGGTGCATGATGTGGAAGGTAGGTACGAAGTACTTCGTACCTCGACGGGAACCGTTTGAGCTGCAGTTGTGGGGGCCCAGGGGGAGGTTTGGAGTTCTGGACCAATCGGAAGGGGACAAACGGTGGTTCTCGGTGAAGACAAACAAAGAACGTCGGAAGCAGGTCGAACGAAGTACCTTTTTGGGACTTGGGAACTTTATTCGATGAAACGAGTCCTTTCTGCACTGCTTGTAATTATACCAGACACACATCTAAAAACCTTAGGGCATGCATACCTCATAAACAGCAGCACTTATGGGCTGATGCGTATCATGGGACGCCAGAAACCAGCTCGAATTGACGTCGAGTTCATCCTCATTTAGTGACTGTAGTCGCTCGTGCTACGGACGTATTTATCACACTAGGTACCTTATCACACTGCCGATGGAGGTACGTACACAAACCTCTCCGATCAATTGCCGAGCTGTTGGAGATATTGAGGGGTTGAAAGTGGGGGTGCGTTTCTTCGGCCATCCGTCCCACCCACAATAAGCGCCTGGCCCAAACCCCTGGTCAACCCCAACATGACCCGCACTTTAATGGGTCGCTTTCCGGGGTTTCCACCAGTTAACGATGAGCCTATGTAAGTGCCCCGGACCGAGGTCCCTTCCGGTTTAGCTCCAGCACACCACCAACTCGCCCACGACTCTTTTCTCCTCTTCCATCATGTTTTCTCACGGCATATGCCATCCATATGATTACAACGTATGTTGACAGCCACCAAACCTTTCCTTTTATTATCCATACAAGATGCTTCCATCTTCCAACCAGCCCCTCCCCCGGCTTCTTTGACCACTCACCGAAGCCCAAGGCCGATGCTGCATGGCCGTTTCCCGCCACTAGCCACACCGTCGATCGGTTTTCGAACTCGTCGAATCGTCACAAGAACGCCAACGTTAGCCACGCGGACGGAGCATGTTCGCTTCAGTCATCACCCGCACTAAACCGGCATGAGCTAAACACCTCCGTAGTCCGTACTCCATTCCCCTCTTTCTCTCGATGGAGGATGAGTAACAACTTGTCCGTACCTTGGCCCCGATCAGGCATGGTGTAACGGTGTTCACCCCATGCATGCCCTGACCCTGCCCTGCGTTGCTTTGGCACAAAACCTCAGTCCAGTGGGCTCGATGCCCTCGTCTCCTTTGGTTCGGGGTAGGTAGTGCCGTCGTGCTACGTGTGCATGGTTCAGACCCTTGCCCCGAACTGACATGCGGGGACAAGACATGACCAGGCCCAGTTCCAGGTCGAATATAACAGTTGAAATACCTACCCTAGGCTACCTACATATAGAGCCCCATCAGCCGCTCTTTCGCATCTTCTGACTTCACTGGGACCACCCCTTTGCCCGGCTTACGTTGATTCTCTGGCGTTGGATTGATCATTGCCAATCTGTCCTGACAGGTTGGTTGTCTCGTCAATACGGCCAACAAGCCTGCCATTTGTTTTCAGGAATCAAAACTAGTCAACTAGGTTCACTGCCGTTCCTCACTCAAACCAGGCCTGCCCTGCCCTTTGAATCTCAACACCCGTCATGGGCGCCGCCGGCACGCAGGAAAACTCGGCCACCGGCGATCTTCGGATCGAGCGTGGGCCTGACCCGAACGCCAACCTTCAGGATGCGGCCGTCGATGACAAGGTCCTCAACCTGGGTGCTCAGGAGGGTAACGAGGCCGAACACAGCTTTGGCTTCATTCAGGGTTTCAAGACGTACAAGCGCGCCGCTTTTTGGTCCATTGGTATGTATTCCGCCGCCCTCGCCTCAGTGACCTCACCTGGCAATACCTTCCCCGTCTTGCCGCTTCTTTCAACCTTCCTGCGAGTTGGGCTAATTCAAACGTGTCTTTTCCCGCTCCATTGATTTTAGCCATCTCGACGACGATTGTCATGGAAGGCTATGACGTGACGCTCCTTGATTCCTTCATCGGGTACCCCCAGTTCCGGCTCAGGTACGGCGAGTACCTGAACGAGGAGAGCGGTTACCAGATCTCGGCCGACTGGCAGACGCAGTTTAGGGTCCTCGCCGCGGTGGCGAACATTATTGGTGCTCTGCTGAACGGATGGGGCACCGCCAGGTGGGGTCACAGGAAGGTGCTCATCGTCTCCCTCTTCTGGCTCAGCGCTTTCATCTTTGTCGTCTTCTTCGCACAGAACATCGAGACCCAGCTCGCCGGGCAGACGTTGTGCAATGTCCCCTGGGGCGTCTTTGCCACGACCGGACCCTCCTACGCCGCCGAGGTGACTCCTCTAGCCATTCGCCCTTATCTGACTGCTTATGTGAACCTGTGCGTGTTCGGTGCTCCCCTTCTCCTCCTCCCTTTCTTTGCAAATCACTGACCAGGCATTGCTCCGTGGAACAGCTGCTGGGCTACCGGCCAACTGATCTCGGCCGGTGTTCTGGCCGGCCTGGTCGACATGCCCAACGAATGGTCCTACCGCATCCCCTTCGCCCTGCAGTGGGTCTGGCCCATCCCGCTGGCCATCCTCGCCTACTTCGCCCCCGAGTCGCCCTGGTTCCTCGTCCGGACGAACCAACTCGACAAGGCGAAGAAGTCGCTGGAACGCCTCTCGGAGCCCTCGCACAACGTCAACCTCGACGCCACGCTGGCCATGATGGTACACACGGACAAGGTCGAGAAGGAGGAGCGCGCCAGCGTGTCGTACTGGGAATGCTTCCGCGGCACGAACCTCCGCCGCACCGAAATCGCCTGCATGGCCTTCATGTCGCAGATCACAAACGGCGGCGCCCTCTGCTACGGCGGTACCTTCTTCTTCCAGCAGACCGGCATCCCCGACAACACGGCCTACTACATCGGCCTCGGCGGCACGGGCATCGCCTTCATCGGCACGTGCATCTCGTGGCTCTACATCCACCGCTTCGGCCGACGCATCATCTGGCTCACGGGCTTCGCCAGCCTGACGGCCATTCTTTGGACGATTGGTGTCCTCGCCTCCGTGCCGCAGAACCAAGGCCTGGCGTGGGGCCAGTCGCTGCTCTGCGTCGTCTGGCTGGGCGCCTACTCCATGAGCGTCGGGCCCATTGTCTACACTATCGTGGCTGAGATTGGTTCGACCCGTCTACGCACCCACACGGTCGTACTGGCGCGCAGCTTCTACTACGTCGGTAACATTATCTGTGGGGGCACGTTGCAGCCCCGCATGCTCTCCCCCGGTGCTTGGAACTGGCGTGGCCGGACTGCCTTCTTCTGGGCCGTTCTCGCCACGTTCACCTTCGTTTGGGGGTATTTCCGCATGTTCGAGACCAAGGACCGTACTTTCGGCGATATGGACTATATGGTGAGCAGTACCACCCTGCCCACCCCTCGAAGACTGCACTGCTTTTTGTCAAGACCCCGGTATCTTTGCTAACGTGATGTCTATCATCTTCTCCGTTCTGCTCAGTTCCAAAAGAAGGTGCCAGCGCGCAAGTCGCGCACGTATGTCATCGACGAGGCGGACCAGTTCTTCCACGGCACCGACAACTCGACGACCCAGATCAACGAGAAGCAGCAGCAATGAGTGGGAACTGGGATATTTGGTGCATAGTGTTGGGGTTCGTTTCGAAATGCGTATTCGTTGGTCTCACGGCGAATATGTGTAATCTGGCTTGTCTCTTCGCAGGATGAGGAACCAGCGAGCGTCACCGTAAAAAAAAATACAGAAATATACCCCCGTGTGGAATGGGAATACAGGAATACCTTAGGCATCTTATTCATAAGGTACGCAGGAAGCTCAGAGCGGCCTCCGAGGTTCCGAGTATCCTGTTTATGTAATCATTAATCGCGCATACATCCAATCAAAGGCAAAAACAGCACGTGTGTCCGGAGCTCTATTTATCCGAGGAGTACTTCAATACTTTCGCTTCACGCTTTATTTATCCTGCCTGGGCCATCATCTTGGAACTTTCTTCTGCCGTCTTTATCCTAGACACGGCACCGTCCGCCATACCGGGATCCAGCAAGGGCTGCAAATACTCTGAAACAGTCGATGATGGTCGGCGTGCCGGGCCGGTCAAAAGGACTGCAACACGTACCGGAGGCGCAACATGAAGAAAGGCGTACGCCCTCGCCCGCCCTCCGTCTGGGGTCCCTGCTCTCTCATCTTCGCTTCTCCCCACCCTGCCCGGCTGAGAAACCCCACGAGTACCTAACGGCTTGGCTCGCTCGGCTTACGAACTCAAGCACATGAGCATTCTAGGATGGATGGCTCCTTGCGCCCTTTCCCATCAAGTCGCGGAAGGTGGAGTCCTGGATGATACGGCCACGCATCGCCCATTACCATATTACACCTTACGTCCTTACGTTTTCTTCTTTGCTCCGATATGCTCACAGTGAAAGGCAAGGACCGGGGCGGGGGTAAAGCTGAGAACAGCCTGGTATAGTCGTCACCATTTTCGTCATTCGCGGGACATGAAGCTGCTATAGGAAGCTGTTCCATATCTGGTCTTCGAATCATGCAACATCAATCACGCCTTGTCCCAAGGACGCCCGCCCATCAGAGCCAGCTTCTCATGCGCCCAAGTCCCATACAGAGGCCACCCCCCCTAGCCTTCCTTCGACGACGCGTCTGCCTCAATTCCAGCCAGGCCGCCAGCCGCGCCAACATCTTAACCGGTGTATCTCAGAGAGAAGACACCGCGCTCGATGCTGTTGAGAAGGATAAAGCCGGAGCGGAAGTACGGATACACGCTCCAGGTACCCACGAATTCGGTGCGCCCGCCCACGCTGTCGTCCTCGGGATGGCAGTCGAAGTAGCCGACCTCCCGAATACCCGCACCGGTGGGGTCGCGGCTCAGCGTCCGGACGTCGATGATGCGCAGCCCAGAGCCGTAGTTGGCCTGGTACGACAAACCGTTCAGCGTGTACTGGTTGTGGTCAATAGCGATGGCGGGGCTCTGGTAGTAACCGGTGAAAACGGGCCTCTGCAGGTTGGCGACGTCGACGATGTACGTCGTGGTACGCCTGTTCCGGGCCGGACCAGTACCTCGCTGCTCGTCCAGCTCATCGTCCAAGAGGAGGAACCGCATGGACCCGTCGGACAGCCAGCCCTGGTGCGTGTACGCGGCGCCGTTGTAGGTGGTGCTGCTGAGCGTGACGGGACGGGTCTTGCTCGTCACGTCGACAATGTCCAGCGTGTTCTCGTTGAAGTTGAAGCAGATCTGGCGGCCGGTGTACCGCGTGTCCGGGCCGGAATAGGTGACGCACTGCGCGTCGTGCACGTACCCGCCGGCCGACAGGCAGCCGGGCGAGGTGGGGCGCGCCGGGTTGCTGACGTCCACCATGTACAAGCCGCCGCGGCAGCTCGTGGCGCTCGTGGCGCCGACGGCGTAGATCATGTTCGCCTCCTCGTGGGCGACGATGTTGTGCGAGTTGCCGAAGCCGGAGAAGTGGGCCGTCAGGTCCGTCGAGGTGCTGAACACCCGAGGGGACGACGGGTTGATCGTGAGCAGCCTCTTCATGTCGAAGACCTGCAGGCCGTGGCGGGACGACTCGGCGCCGACGTATAGGTAATCACCGATCGTCTTCATATCGCGCCAGGAGGACGACGTGGTCTGGGTAGGCAGGCGGCCGAGGTACACGAGCGATCCGTCGCGGAGGACTTCGACGAAAGCCGTACCGTCAGTCTGACCCACGGCGCCGAATTCACGGCCGGTCGCGGACGTCCAGCCCCCTGGGAGGACAGGTTAGCTTTCCTCTCCTCTTCGCCAGGTTGGAGAGACCAAGAAGGGGGGGGGGGGGGAGGGAGCGGTGGCTGGTGGGCCAACTCGTTTTTAAACTGGTTCACTTTCACTTACAGATATCGTTGCCACGGCGGGTCGACGAGCCCATGTCCTGGTGCCGGAGGAAGTCGGCCATATCGACGTTGGAGCACCGGTACTCCCCGGCCCTTCCATTGACGCAGGCCGCAGAGGCCATCAGAGGCTCGTAGCGGTCCACGTCGAACGCGCCGGCCTCGCTCTCGGCGGTCCACGTCTCGAGCTTCAGCTTCCTCAGGCTTTCCATGGCCGACTCGGCCGAGACAGTGCCCGCCAGGGCGGCTGCCGCCAGAAGAGAGAGCGTCACCTTCATCTTTGTTGGTCAAGAAGAGCAAGGCCAGAATCCAGAACAGCGAAAAGAAGGCGAGACGGAAAGAAGTATCCGGAGGACCCTGGAGGAGATTTTCCCTTTTCTTCCAGGACGAGGATGCCATTCTTCTCTTATATATTCATCTGCGCGCAATGTAGAAATCCCGGCTCTCGTACTGGACGTCGTAGTCTGCGCCTGGTCCTCTCTACCTCGTCCTTTCTGCCCTCTTCCCTTCCCTTCCCTTCCCCTCCTCGACTTTAACCTAAACCCCCACATGCCTAGCATGCCGAGGAAAGACGTGTTCGGTGGTGATGCAGAAAAAGGAAGGTTCAAATTGAACGAGCCGTCACCCTCTCTTAGGGGGGGGCATTCACGTCGAAGATAATATCAGTGTAAGAAGACCGTAGGCCTCCTCCCAGAAACACTGCAAGACGTGCGTACATCCGACAGAACCCGCATTCACGGTGAGCGATTCAGGAAGCCGACAAAGTGGGTGTAACCCAGGCGTTCAATAAGAAACCACAAGTAAGACGAGAGTGTAACCCTGGGGGTTCCCATATGCACGGCGATAAGGTGCGTCACATGCGCGGCAGTTGAAAGCTAAACGACCAGATGGGAACCCGATGGAACCCAGATGGGACCCGGCACTCGCGGAGATCAAGTCCAGATCTAGAAGGTCGACGGGGTGAGGCTTGGGTCGTCGCTTGGCCTGTCCTCTCCCTCTCATTGGACCCCAAGACCCCCCAACTAACCACTTGCGGGAGGATCGCATGATTCGCATCTTTCCGTCCTCACGGCACAACCATCTTGGAGAGAAGATGAGGTCAGGGGTGCAAGAATCTGACAAAAATCCCCTGCAATCGACACGCAACACTGCCTCGAATGCTTTAGTACTTTACTCTGCATGTGGTCGTCGCATATACCTCGTTCGCTATTCGTTCATGTCGATCTTATGCTTCACCAATGTTACATCGGGAAGAGGCAGTGAGACGTCATTGACCATAGAGAAGTCGACTTCTTATCTCTTCCGAGGGGTTTCTTAGGAGCCATCCTACGTGTGGCATCTTTTTAACGCAAGTGGCTCCTGTCGAGCAGAGGAGGGTAATGGGTATCATGCGGGCAAAGAGTCCGGAGTAGAAGGCTTCTTTCGTGTCCATCTCTGCATTCTGGAAGAATCCTGTCTGGGCTCGTCTTCTCGTGCCTCGGTGGTAAACTGTACCAGTTGATGTGAGGAGTACCCGTGTGCAGTAGCAGCCCAGTACACTGCTGGTATGTTTACTATCATCTTGAGACCTCACACCTATCCCAGTGAAGTGGTTTGATCGACATGATCGACATGATCGACACTTGAACTTCGCATAATATAAAGGCCATCAGTCTCTCTGCTGGCAGATTATACGCTGCTCTGGGCTTGGTCTCGACTATTCTTGCATATCATTCGGTATCATACTCCTGGAAGATCTATCCTTTACTCTGTTAAACCAAAAGTCCACGAAGCTTCCCACGTATAAGTCTCACCAGGCCCAGTAATCTGGGCATCCCGTCTTCCCCACTGCGGGCTATGACGAAGCGAAAAGAAGAGAAGAAGAAAAAAGTCAGAAAATGCCATGTCAGTACGTCTAGGGCAGGGCCAAGAAAAGACTCACTTGTTGATACCATTCGTGAAATCCTGCGGCTCAATAGCAACACCCGAACTCCTCCCGACACTGCTCACCCCCTCCCGGCCCTGGGTCGATTTCAACGGCGTAGTCCCGTCGCTCCAGCCCATGGTATAGATCTGGACGCCGGGCTGGTCCGTCCGAAGTTCGGCCTTGATACCGTTCCAGGGGCTCGCGAGCGTCAGCACCGGCGACTCAGACGCAGAGCCGTGGGTCGCGACGTCCTCGAAGAGCCAGAAGTGGTTGTAGCCCTCTGTTCCGCCGGCGTTGGTGGCAAAGTCGGGCGAGTCGCGCGCGTGGCTTAGGCGACGCGGGGACGTGAAGTCCATGACGGCCGTCGAGCCGCCGGCGGGGCCTGCGACGGGGGAAATCTCGCCGGTGGGTAGGCCGTGGGGGTCGAGAGGGAGGTAGCGCTTGGCATGGGGCATGTGAAGGGTGTGCTCCAACACGGTGTCGGTGTCTGGGTTGCGGTAGGCTTCGAGGTTGAAGTAGGTGTGTTGGGTAAGCATGAGGGCTGGAAAGGGGGAGGATGATGGTCAGCAGTCAGTAGTATAGTGTCATTTTCGTGTTGTGCTTTCGATCCTCCCGTTCTCTTGTCCTCTCATCCATCCAAGTCCAGGTTTTATTTTGGTTGGACTTGCGAAAGTGAAGTGAAGCAAAAAAGAAAAAAAGAAAAAAGGAAAAAAAGAAAAAGAACGAAAGAACGTACGGGTTTTGGCCTCGGGCGAAACAGCTTCCATCTTGATATCCCAACGTCCACCATCACTAACGCTATAAGTGACCTTGCAGTCTACTCTGCCCGGGAATCCCTGCGAGGCGCCCTCCGGATCGGAGATGAAGAAAGTGATGGCAGAGGCACTGACGTCGAGGACGTCCCAGAAGCGCCAGGACCAGTTGTTCCCTCCGCTGTGGAGGGTGTTCCCAGGGCCGTCATTTTTCTCGGTTCGATAGGTCTTGCCGTCGATGGTGTATTCGGCGCCGCCGATCCGGTTGACGTAGCGGCCCGGGATGGCGTTGTATACGGGGTGACCGGGGTCAACAGCTGCCAATGACGATCAACTCCAGTTCAGTAGGCCGTCTTTTCGCGCACACTTTTGTTTTCTTCTATGAAGAATGGATTGAGGAAAACGCTGAAACGCACGGTAGAAGGATGCGTCGTCGTAGCCAAGCACGACATCGACTTCGTTGCCGTGCTTGTCCTTGACGAAGAGGTTCGTCAGGGTAGCCCCGTAAGGGATGAACTAGAAAGCCAGTCAGAGGTTGGTAGTTGGTCCTCATGATGAGCAGGCAACTTGGGAAGGGGGTTGAAGAAGCATGAGTTGAAGGTCTGGAGGGTGTTCGGTCATATTTTCGCGTACCTGAGCCCTAATGCCTTTGGCCGAAATGGTATATCGTCCATCTTCACCCGGCTTGGGGACGTTTGACGCCGTCGCCGGCACTGAGAGGGAATGGTGTCAGTTGGCATGCGGGGTGCTCGTCGAGATGATAATAAGACCAATAAGCACGGAGCTGCACCAAGAGATGTGCGCACCTTGGACTCTCGACGAATTCGATCCCATGATTCGAGTTTTTGATCTGCGTTATCTGTTGTGGTGAAATCGCGGGTTTGAGGACGGGAGTGCAGCGATTCCAGTGTGTTATCTTCCCGACTCGGAGAACTATGCATCCTTAAAGTCCGAGTTGCTGGGCTAGTGAGATATTTCTACAAATACCTAGGCCCCCTCCCCTCCTCAAATTATTCCTTGACAGGCAGAGCCGGCCCCGAGGTCTTGGTCTCGTTTCTCGCACGTTGGTCAGGACTCGGAATTCAGCCAGAATGGGGTGGGAAGATTGAAGGACATGGGACACTGGACCAACTGCATCGCAATTCATGAGCCCCGCTTCCATTGGGTTGGGATCCCTGTCTCTATCACGAGGTAACGGACAATCGGACCGTAGGCGACAGGGCGGCCCAGTCGGGAAGAGGCTGGCTGAAAAGCTTTAGTAAGCTCGCTGCTCCGAGACCCATAATAGAGCATTGTCAATGACATTTGATGTGTTGGCGATCCCAGTAGGCAATAAGGTCAACGCTGCGGTCAGCAAACGGCCAAACTCGAGACCCGAACTGGAATATAACGAGACCAAGAAGAGGATGTTTGTGACACCATCTTCAGAGTTGTATTCGTGGACCTATGTGGCCTTTTTGCACAAGCAATGGGCAATGGGATTCGGAACGGAGCGAAGAATTATGTTTGTTTTCTACTATCAGCATAGTAGGGTAGCATCGGTATCGCGAAGGTCCAGGTCCAAATCTAGGCCTGGCCCGCATCATCTTGGCGACGGACCTTCCACTCCCTGTCCCTCCCCATCGAATGGAAGTCGGAGACGTGCGTCTCGGTAGGGCCGTGCCGGTTCAGCGGCAAATCTTCGTGGCGTAGCGTCCCTCGATGAAGCGAGCTGGGGTTGTGTGGGGGTTTGCGTCTGGGGTACTCGACTGAGGATGCGTCTGCTGAGTCCGTGGAGTTGGCGCTCCGAGGAACATTCCGAGTAGAAGGAGAAGGGGGGCTGAAGATATGATTGATACGATATGCGTGATAAAGCTGGGACTGTTTGATGCTACATGATGAATCTGCCCAGCAAGATGGACTTTATATGCCTGAGATCCTCTCGTCGCTGTATCTGCGCAATTCTGCGATCTGCAGTTGCGAGTTCGAATCAGGAGGCGTGCGTGTGAAGCAGAAATAGGATATCAGGGGCTGTGTCAGGGTGAAAATTTCCCTGGAAATCATGAAGTCATGATCGGTCCATCAGAACACAGTCCATTTGGGCCTGCGTTTCAGTGGGCTTACCCATTTGAGCCCATGGGTCCAAAGTGATGCGGTTTAGCAAGAGAGGGATGAGTGGCGGACGCAGTTGTAACGGTTAGAAGAGAAAAAGAACAGAAAAGGGAAAAAGGAAAAGAAATCTTACTTCTTACCTGGAAGAAAAAAGAAAAAAGAAAAAAAAGGGAGATGACGACTTGACTTGGGCAGCTACGCCAGATGGAGGCAGGTGACATCGACACTCCTGCTTACTAAGGTCATGTCTTTGTCCTGTTCTCGCGTCGCACAATGTTGCCCATCCACACCACACACCACACACCACACTCCACACTGACTTGTGACGACATGCCATCCAAGGCCGCTTCCTGCATTCAAACCCTTGCTTTATACATATATTGAGTTGACAATTTCGAAATTCCAAACCTCTTCTCCAATAATTTGTGCGTCGCCAGCCACTCGTCACATACCTGCTCTGTACCAAAGCCGCCAAGACCCCTCCTCCCCCTGTTCCCCTGTCCCTCGTGTCCACACAGACTCGACCTCGACCCGCCCTGCCCTGGAGTCTTGGACTTCTTTTTTTACCTGAAAGGACAAAGTAGGCAGTTAATATTCCTAACGATCAACATGGACCCATCCTCGACTTCCCATCCTGACCCGGCGCCTGGGTGCGAGGCTGTCGCGCCGGCCGCCCACGCCAGCGTTCCTGGTCCGGCCGGCATCACTGGCAAGATCCTGTCTATCGAGAAGAGCGGCCTCCTCCTTCAGCATGTCCCCCTGGACCGGATCGACGCCACACAACGACTAGGCGATGTCCTCTACACACTGCAACAGCTCTGGTTTACTGGTTCAGACGATGTCGATGTCCTCGCACAGAAGCTTGGTGATGCCAGTCGTAACGGTTTGTCCCTACCCTTCTCCTACCTACCTTACATAAATAGAAGTTTCTGTGCCAATGGTGAACACTAATTAACTGACCGCTTGGCATCATCAAGTCTCATGGAGGCTGCCCCTGGGAGATGCCGGCGTCTTAAACTTCTTTCTCGACATGCTCTCTCTCAACCCCGTTCATCATCCGCTCAAACTTCATGCCCTCCGTGTCGTGGGGAACGCGTGCGCCGACACTGGTTCGTGGTCCTCATAGATTCAACCCCCAAGCCCTTCGTCCACATCCAAGGTCCATTTCTCACCTTGGTTAGATGAAAATCGCGCCCGTGTTGTGGAATCTGGCCGTCTTCCATCCCTCGTGACCCAGCTTGCCGACGATGTAGTCCTCCCCTTCGTCGTCCAGGTCCTCCACAACATCATCGTCGACTATGAGCCCGCCCAGTTGGCCGCCTCGCAAGCCGGCCTGAGCCCTCATCTGGTCGACCTCCTGTCCAGCCCTCGCCTCATCGGTTGCTATTCTCTCATTAGCACCATTGGCACCATTCTCGAGCTCCTCGTTGCACAGCGTGCGTTTCTGTGCCTCATCCTAACCCTCGGCCCCCCCCCCCCCCCTTTTTCTTTTCTCCTCCCTTGTCTGTTCCTCCCCTCGCTCATCTAACCTCGTGTTCTGCATCAGAGCCCGAGCCTATGGTTGCCAGCCCGCAAACCCCTTCCGTCCTCCTCAATCTGGCCGTCGATTCGTCCGTCGTCGATGATCCTGCCGATACTGTCCTCCTCATCTCCGTCGCCCTATCCTACCTCTCATTCGAGAACCTTCAATCTACCTTCGTCGCGTCCGGCGGCGTCCCAACCATCCTCTCCGCCTTCCAACGTTTCACAACCCTCCTCGACTCTGCTGCTGCCGCCGTCGCCCAAGGAGACGACGCCAAAAATGACCTCGGCTCCCAGTTCCGACAGGCCGGTTCGACCTTCATGCAACTCCTCGCCGACATCTGTTACTTGCCCTCTTTCACCTCCACCCACCCTCTCGGCAGCCCCGTCTTCGAAACCCTCACCTCCTGGCTCGACCCGTCCTCCCACCCCTCTCTCCAAGCCGCCGCATGCCTTTGCATCGGCAACCTAGCTCGCTCCGATGAGACCTCCATCGCCCTCGTCCAGACCCACGCCACCCACCTCCCCGTCATTGCCATAGTCGCATCTCAACTCCAAAGCCTCCCTCAACCTCCCCCCGACCCTCTTCTTCTGCACTCCTCCTTATCCCTGCTCAAAAACCTTGCCATCCCACCCGCCACCAAACCTCTTCTCTCCTCCCTGCTTTCCCCTCAACTTCTCCCCTCCCTCTGGTCCCTCGACCCTAATACCTCCCTCCAAATCCCACAACTCCAATTCGCCTCCGCCTCACTCGCCCGTCTGCTCCTAACATCATCCCCACCCAATGTCCGCCTCTTCATCAGCCGTACCCCGGACCCAAACCCCAAACCCCTCCCACCAACAGCCGATCAAGGAACGAAAGGCGAAGACGAAACCCCCCTCCACCGCCTCCTCGACCTCTTCACAAAGGCAGACCCAACCTCCGCAGCCCACACCAGGACCGAAGCCGCCCGCGCCCTCCTCGCCATCCTGAAAGCACTCCACACAACGCCGACGGGGGACCAACAGAGCGACAACAACAACAACAACGACAACGACGACGACGACGCCGACGACGCCGAACCGCTGCCATCGTCTCTCCGCGCAGACTTCTACGCCCGATACGCCAACGAAAGCCTACTCCCGATCCTCGCCTTCCTAGTCACCCAGGACAAGTTCCCCGCGCTGCGGAGCGAAGCCTGGTTCGTCATGGCGCTCATGGCGCGGTCCCTCGACGGAGCCGCCGCCGTGACCCGTCTCCTCAAGAGCTCGGAAGGCGCGTGGGACGCACTGCGCAACCGCGTGAGGGGGCGCCAGGACCACGTCGCGTCTACTGCTGACGACAGGACGGGGGAAGCATCGTCGTCTCTTTTCCCTGCGGAGGGGACCGTGACTATTGACGCGTCGTCGTCGGCTGAAGGACTTCCCGCGCAGCAGCAGCGCAAGAAGGACGGAGGGGATGTTACCCGTGCAGATCGGGAGAATGCCCTCGTGCTTGTTTCCGAACTGATGCGAATCGGAGGGGACGCGTTGCCTGCTGGTTGGAAAGCGAAGCTCGACGAAACCTTGAAGCAAGGGGAAGAATTGGTTGTTGGTGAGAGGGGAGGGATCTAGTCCTAGAAGGTCAACAACAGCAATGTCTAAGAAGCAGACCATTAATTTCTCAACAATAAAAACTTTCTTGTCCACTTTTCCAGCGCAGACTGTCACGCGAAATCATTCAATGGTCGTGTCATGTTGTCATTCAGACGATGCCTTTCCCATTGCACTCATCTGAAAATACATACGCCAGCCGAACGACGAATGCAGCTGCGGCATCTAGCGCTTTCTTTTTGTTCTTTGCTCTCCTCTTCGTACCAGTCCTTACGAACCTGTTCCTCATGCCTTCGCGTTGTCTCTACCATGGGAGGTTTTAATAAAATGTTTTTTTACCCCCCACACGCCAGGTCAAGGAAAAAAAAAAGGGATGAAGGAAGAGACTCCCGTGCGTTTCTCATCGTTTCCCACAACCTCCAACAAACATTCCTAAAAGCAGCCAGAGCCGTTGTGCAGCGTTGTTGTTTTGTGCGTCAAAAGAAACCGATACCAATGCTAACCCAGCCCCCACCCCAGCCCAGCCCGAACGACCAAAACGGACGAACCAAGGAAACGAGCAAAAACGCACAACACAAAACCAACTCCTTGTGAAAAAGGGGAGGAGCAGCTGTATGCGCGGTTGCTTTATTTCTTGGCAGCAGCCTCGGCCTCGGCCTTGTCCTTGGCCCGCTTCTCCCGCTTGCCGGCGTTGCGCTTGTCGCTGCGGGCCACGCGGAGAGCGCGGTAGGCACCGCCCTCGATGGGTGCGGGGAGGTCGCTCTTGCTGATCTCGGAGAAGCCGGCCGCGAGGGCTTCGATGGGGAGGGCCTTGGCGATGCTGGAGACGGTGGCGGTCTGGGTGAGATCGGCGGGGGAGTCGCCGTTCTTGGGCTTGCCGGCCTTGCGGGGGAACAGGATCAGGCGCTCCTGGTAGGCCTTCAGCCGGGCCACGTTGGCGGCGAGGCCCTCCTCGGAGAGGTTCTGGCGGCGGCCATCGACGGCAATGCCAATGGTCTGGGCGAAGCGGCGGGGGATACCGGCCTCCTGTGAAGGCGCATTAGCATGGTGAGCGTCATCCGGTTGGGATGTTTTGTTTGAGCCCTAATGAAGTGTCCATGTATGACGCAGAGTTGGAAAAGAAAAACGGCTGGGAGTGTGAATCCTGAAGTTTTCCTTCATTCCCGCTACAAGTCAAAATCGGCATCGTACCTTCAGTTCGGCCAGAGAGAAACCACGGCCGGCGCGCAGTTTCCGGTTGTACCTGATGGTAGGGCACCGGACAACGGGGCGGAGCCTGTCGACGGGACGGGGAGCGACCGCAGCAGCCTTAGCCTGGCGGGCATTGCGGCGACGAAGCTTCTTGCCGGCCTAGACTCCATATGCATCAGAACTCTCCCTTGTCCCATCAAAGATCATCCCGAATCGCTCGTACCTGGTCGAAGTGGGTTCGGACCCGGCGTTGCCAATCCTTGCGGAAGTCTACCAAGACGCAGTCAGTTGTCTGTTTATGGTCGCACGGCGGTGCCTATCGTCGCTTTCGTCGCCTTCGTCGCCACGTTGTATAATTCGTTCGAAGGCAGAGGAGGGGGGAAGTTGTGGCTCACGGTTGTTGGGGATTTGCTGATTGTGCTTGATCGCCTGGAGGAAACAGTAGAGTCAGTACGGGTCATACAGAGCACTGGAACGACAGTAATTTGACATACCATTGTGACTGTTTGCGACCAAGAGGCTCTTGTCCGGGTATCTGGGGTGCTGGGCTGTCGAGTGAAGTTTGCAAGTCGGAGATGCACTTGGGCAAGACCAAGGGAAGTTTTCCAGGGCACAAACCCTCAATCGTCCGGTACGTACCGATTGGCGATTTGAAGGCAAGCCGTGGGGTGGGGCCCGTGATAAAATGTTTGTGGGCAGGGCAGGTTTGTGTTCGGTAAGGTCACATGACCTTATGACAGAACGAGGCCAAAATGTCACGCCAAAAAAATGAGGTACGTACCAATAGCTGATTGTGTCCCCTTGGGGGACCCACACCTTAGTAGTATAAAATAGAGAGCACCTCCCCAGCAATTTGGACTTTTCCTCTTTTCTCTTCTTCATACTTACCTTGTTCGATTCCAGGGCGCTCAAGCATGCTCTGGAGTAAAGAGGAGAACCTGCATTGCACATCGCGGAGTTAGCCTCTTTCGATTGTCCTTCGGGGCCA
The DNA here is from genome assembly GCF_003711515.1 of Sodiomyces alkalinus F11. Taxonomy (NCBI): domain Eukaryota; kingdom Fungi; phylum Ascomycota; class Sordariomycetes; order Glomerellales; family Plectosphaerellaceae; genus Sodiomyces; species Sodiomyces alkalinus. The sequence goes on along the minus strand of NW_021167079.1, from coordinate 3,042,758 downwards.
TCGCGGGCGCAATTTTTGATTTTCGACTCGCGAGAGCTTCATTTTCATTATGATGGCGCCTTGAGCAGCGTAGTCATGAAGAAGATGGTGTCAACGGTTGCGACGTTGCAGTATCGTAAAACACTTTCAGTCCTCGTTATCCCACCCTCGTCATATCTTACGCAGATCTTACATAACGGGGATACAATCTCTTCTTCAACAAGCCCAACTCATGACCCTCCCATGGCACAAGGACCCCTTTTCTATCATAATTTCAGTGTTACTGCTTTTTTTGTGCATCCGTCTGCCTGTCACTTGCACCAAAAACTGGAAAATCGTCCACAAGTTGTTGAAGTTGTCGAACGGGGCCTAAAAGTAGCCTTGCGTAGAGTAGTTACTTCTTGAACATCGCAACGCCATAAATGCGAATAGTTCCGTAAGATACTTCCCGTCTGCCATCATCCAAGGCAATTTTTCCATTATCAGTCGTAATATTTTTTAAGCTAGGTATTCATTCCACGTTCCACCTCGCGTCCACAACATATCGGTAATGCCTTGAGGACTCCCTCCGTATCCCAGAAGGCTTTTCTAGTCGCTCCGCTCATTGAACAGCGTCAACGTGTCTCCTGCAAGACACAGGACATGAGACGCCCAAGTAAAAATGTAATTAGCGCTGACCTTTGAAATCATCAACTTGAAAGACATAACAGTAGTCGTAACGTGAAACAGACTCATCGTCTCATTCGGAATGGATTTGTCTCTATATCGTAAACGAGCTTAGCAGCTTGCCATAGATAATTCCAAATCTCTACCTTAAAATCCAGACGGTCGATGAAGCTGGCAATCCAGCTGAAGTCACTTGGAACCAGGCCGTGACCCGCTCCGCGACGTCCGACCCACCAATGGAACCCGTCCCAAAAAATCTACCACGCGAAATGATCCGATCTGCATCCTCGAACTCATCGCACTCTGATAGAACGCTCGACCTCCCGTATCCCACCTCCCACCACGTGTATACCAAGCCTCTCTCCCTCCCATAGCCAACTCGGTGCCAAAGAAAAGATTCAAGAGCCAAGATGCCCCCAATGGCAGCGCGTCGTACGTTTCGAAGCGCAACGGAGGCGACGCGATTCACATCCACCACACCCCACGCCTCCTCGAAGAGCCCAGTTTCTCCTTCACCAGTTTCCTCAACTCGCTCGTCACAATCAGGAGCATCCAACTCACGACCCCCAACAGCAAAGCCGGCCTCGATCCGCGGAGGCGAGACCCCCGAGGAACGCGTCCGTCGGCTCCGCGCCGCCCACGAGGCTGCCCGCAAAGCCCAAGTCTCGGGCGTGGACAAGGCAATCGGCACAGGACGACGGTTCTTCGACTATGCGCACCGCTTCACCATTGCCGGCCTCCTCGGCTTCACCGGTATGTTCCGATGCCCTCATCACCTCCCCCATATCGCATCCCACTCAAGAGCGAACCAGCGCTGCGGAACTAACCATGATGACCCTCACTGCAAACAGCCATCGCCGGCCTCGTCTCCATCTACTCAGTCTACGACATGGTAACCTACAACCGCCAAAGACGGGGCGAGTTCCTCGAAGCCCAGAAACGCATCGAAGCCGACGAGCTCGCCTCCGCCCGCCTGGCCTTCATCAACGGCACCGCCACCGAAGACCAGATCCATCTCGTCGAGGAAGCGACCGCCCGCGCCGCCGAACAGGGCACCAAGCTCCCGCCCCTGCTGGCGCCTGCGTCCAAATACAAGTCGTCGTCTTCGTCCTCGTCCTCGTCGTCATCCTCTCCTTCCACTTCGAGCACCTCCGAGTCCGGCACACCATCGTTATCCGAAGGCCAGGTCGTCGCAGCGGCTACTACTACCAATGCCGAAACGGGAGCGGAGGGCAAGCAGAGCCGTAGCTGGTGGCCCTTCGGCCCCAGCTCATCATCTTCTTCTTCTTCTTCCACCAATGCGGCGGCGACAACAGCTCAGCAAACGCCGCTGAAGGATGCCGCGGCCGCGGCGTTTGAAAAGGAGAAGGAAAGGCAGCAGCATGGCGGCCCTCTGGACCGCATTGGTGTGGAGGCAACGGGAGAGACCAAGAAAAAGGGATGGTGGTAGTGTGACGATGGCTTGCACATGGGAGCCTATCCCGTGCTGTCAGAGGTCACCCACAAGGTGACCGCTACCCGCGAGGAGGAAACTGTGGACGATGATGATAATAGGAAAGGCTTCGAAAAGCAACAAAAGTGTACAATAGTTGTGGACTGGCTGCATGTGTTCCCTTGATACCTTATTTTTCTGTATACAGGGTACATGCCTACTAGCATTAGACGGCGTTTTTCGGCAGATTCTACCCAAATGCAAAAAAGTATCACCTTGTCTTAAGAGCAAATATGGCTACGATTCCAACGGGATGTCTCCATGTCAGTGAGTAGAAGAAGACAAGGCGCGAGGGAAAAAAGGAAAAGAAAAATGCTTTAGCTGTCTTTATGAGAAAGTGGTATCTAACCCTACCAACCTGGGTAGGCAATGCATGCCGTCCAAATACCAGACCAAAACAAACGCCAATACCAGCTGCGGCCGATATGAATTCAAGTTGCAACAGTCCTCACCAGGACTAGAAATATTCGAAGCAACGCTGTCTGTTGCTGTCCAACGCTTGCATGTTAGGATGCAATGCATCTCTTGGTCAAAGCTTTGGATGTCGCTGTGTGTAAATAAACGATATGCCTGTACGCCCCCCCTGCAACGAAAAATACCCTCCGTGCCGTGTAAACGCCATGTCTGTGAAGCCTGGGAACGAGGGAATCAGAACAAAAAAAAAAGGAAAAGGAACAAGGAAAAGAAAGAAATGGACATGGACAGCAAAAGAGGAGAGGAAGAGAAAACCGCAGAGCTGAACTGGAGACCATCTGTCAGCCTGATCATACAACGGGCGACCCCGTCAGCACCCGTCATAACAACAACTCTGCCTTCTGTGAGGTCGCCTTCCATGATTTTCTGCTTGCTCAAATATCTCTCGAAAGACTTGCTGTCTTCGGCGGAGTCTTTACGATGCGCACGTAGTTGCGTGTCCGTCAGCTGATCCCGCTGTAGCACCCCGCAGCCGGGTAAAGCCACCTTCGCCGTCGAACGGGCAGGCAAGTCCCGGCTGACCTTCGCAGCAGAGGTTGGTCGGCCGTCGGCACCATAGGAGCATCGCCATCACCAGCATCCTACGAGATGACGATGTGGTTGAAGTGGCCGGGGACTTTGAGGCGACACTTCTCGCAGTCGGCGCGGTAGCCCATGCTGAAACTCCTCTTCATGCCGGGCTGCCAGGTCCATGAATTGACGGTATGGAGGGACCGGACGTGGCCGCGGCTACGACCTGGGGAAGGCGTGGCGGGAACAGAAGTTGCCCCGGGTTCGGTGGGCACACCAAATTGGGAATCCTGGCCGTGCAGCAGCGAGGCCTCCATCATACCAGTATCGCCTTGGTCGGCATGGCCGGCGCTGACGTCATGGTCACCAGTACCCCAAGTTGCGGCACTGGCCCGGTCAGGGCAGGACTCGGCTTCGGAGGTGGGGGAGGGGATGCGGTGATGGACGGCAGCGGGCCAGGCGTCTTCTCCTTGCATAGTCCTCGGAACGGCTCGGTCTTGAGAAGCGTCTGACACATGGCCCATGTTGACGACGCCGTTGGTGTGAGAGATGGTCTGCACAGGATCCGACCAGCCACTCGGGTCTCGTACCTGGGGGGCGAAGTTGGGCTGGACGGGTGTGGGCGAGCGGCCGGTGAGATTATCAAGACTATGCCGGAGCGGGTTCGGGTTCGGGTTCAGGTTCGGCTCGAGGGAAAGGCCGTTTCTACCTGGTTGGGGGCTGTGTAGCGGCACGATGTTCTCGTCCATTGCCATATCCACATCACACCGGGGGGTGGTATCGGGGTTCGGTGATGACGACCACTGCGAGGCGGCGTCGGCATGATTGGAGGATCGGACAGGAAGATAGAGGCGCTTCTGTGGAAGGAGATTAGGATGCTGTCAGCATACGGGACGAAACCTTTTCAGTTCTGAGTTCTGGCGGGGAGAGAGTGGGATAAACGTACAGTCCTATGCTCGGCAACGCCGCAGCACTGATTGACAATTGCTTCCTCGTCGTCATCACGGAACCTCTTGCGAGCCATATCGGGAATATTTGATTGGGCAAACATGACGGTAAAAGTGGATAGGCGAAAGGTAGGCAGTAGGTAATAGGTATGTTGGACTGCTGAGATGATGGTAGGCAGATAGGCGGAGGCCGGAGGTTGTAGTGTGGTTCGGGTGGAGGAGACGCCGATGGGATGGAAGATGGTCAGGAGGACAGAATGTTCGGCGAAAAGTGTAACGAATGTCGCGGCACCAATGTTCAGAGGAAGAACAGTGGGTGACGAGATTTAAGTTCCAGACTTGCGATAGGGCTGATACAGAGTGGCGGTCGATCTGAATTGGAGGTGTTATCCCGTGGTGTTTCCCGTGCTGACTCGAAGCTTTTGGGACCAACGTGGGCGGGAAGATCTGGGAAGGAACCAGAGCCAGAAACGATGCACCAGGTGCCCGCGTAGGGTCAATGGTGGTTGCCGCTGACTTTTGATGAGCCCAGGGACGGTTAGGATGACCCAAGATAGTCGACGAGTAGGGGGTACGGCAGCGAATGTTAGGATAATGCTGAAGTTGGAAAGGTGAGAGGTGAGGCGGAGGAGGTGCGATGATAAGGTGAGGGAGAGGGGCAGCGTAGAGAAAGGTCCAATGAAGTGAGTTGAGGGGAACGTAAGGCTGTTCCGCGGATGGCTGGGAATACCTAGATGGGATGTAGCTCAGGTGTATCCGCATCCGCAGCTGCCTCAGATTGGATTGATGGGTATTACGGGAGGACCGGAGACCTCCTAGGGTGCCTCTACAAGCTATCTACCTTTGGGCCACTGTACCTGGGTACGGAATACGGATACATAAGGTACCTCACTCTGCAATTCTGAGACGTTCCAAAACACACACTCTCTCTATCATTTTTGTTTTCTCCTTTTTTCTTCTTTTTTTCTTGTTGATGATTGAATTTTCTCGGTCTTCCAGTTCCCCGGATCCAGCGGATTGGAACGACGCACCTGTGTCGCTGGGATACAATAGTTGCAGCCCGAATTTCTGGGAAGTGGGAGCCAGCGAGAGAAGTGGTGGGTGGGGAGGGGACGGTAGTGGGTGTTGTTGCCTGTCAGGGTTCAATCAAGCTCGTCCGTAGCACCACCTTAAGGAGTAACTTCGTATCAATAATCGATCGCAACGAGACTGGGAAGTCGTATCCGATATCGAGACCGAACCTTGCAACCTTCTTTGCATCGGTGATCGTACGGAGTACACGCGGGTTCAAGAAGCGCAACTCTGCGAAGACCTACGAATGAGTCGATGGTCTTACCCACCATGTTCGTCGTGCGCCTTACAACACCAGAACCAAAGAAATAAGAGAAGAAGAAGAAAAATCCCATGCGGCGGCCCTGGAAAGATTATTTCAACGGCGTCAAGTAGCGGTTAGTGGACGCTATACTTGGCATCAGTGCAAAACCCTCTCGGCGGTCTTGCCAGGGAAGCTGCACGATCTGCACCCTCCCTCGCTTCTCGGCGATCGATGGACCTCTGGACCTCTGTACAACGATTCTCCAACCGGCTGACGAGCAGCAAACACTGATGATGGTTTACTGGTTGGATGATATCGGTCCTCGCGAACGACTGCTTACCCCAAGATGAGACGGGTACGAGGGCAGTGGACACCCGGAGTTAGAATTGATTCATCCAAGTACGAGAATGCCGAGATCCTTAGCGGCCCGCGGAAGGACAACGGCCCAACGGACAACGGTCAACGGGTCAACGCCAGCGGCCGTTTGGGCGCTCGTCTTTTGTCCCTGTGAGAACCTCGTTGTCAACGGGAGTTTGATCAACCCTATCTATTCCTCCGTAGGTACCCGTACAACGGCCCCTGAGACATGCAGCCTTCCTCGTCTCCCACCGATGGTTGCTATCTATACATATACATTGTTCGCTCACACCGAAACTGTTAAAAGGGAGGTCGGACAACAGCGGCCGTGATGATCATGTATGTCACCGGAAGATGAGTATATCCTTCGTAAGGGCAAGATGACCACCTCAACCGTACTCAGTAAGGTCATGGTAGCAATGTTACCGTAAGCTACCTAAGCGTTGATGACTTTGACGAGTGACACTTGGCTTGATTCGAACAGCAGCTAAGCTTTTTTTTTTTACAACGTGAGAGAGTACGGATGAACGAGCCGGATTTGTCGAGCCCGGCAAGCCCGGCGTTTGACTTGCGATGGCCGAACTTCTAATACTACACTGACGCTGGCCTGCTTTATTGTCCGGCCCTTCTTGGCAGCCTGGCGTTCGTAGCAGTAGTGTACTACCGCCCGGGCCCGTTTTTCGTTATTTCGCGGTGTTTTTCGGGCGACTTCGTCGTATAGTCAGGACTTGAGGGCATTCGACGGGATCGTTGATCGATGCCCCGAAAACTTGCGGTCCTCGTGACGAAATCGCCAAGACGGGGGTGGGAAATCAGAAATCAGACCTGTGAAACGCTTCAGCAGGACCACATGTCCGTCTAAATTATGGTATTGACTGTTCTGCTGTGATGTTTTCATGCGTGATAAGATGGCATTACGGGAGTAAGGGCTCTGGCCAGTACGAAGTAGCGGGAAATGTGACTGGAAAATCGATGTCTCTGATCATCCATTAGTAGGTAGCATACACTCTTCAGCTAGGAATCACCTATCTACCTTACCTTACACTGATCAAGGAGTTCTTCTCTCAGCGACCTGGGAAATTCCCCCGCCATGGGTCCCAGAATGATTGGACATAAGGTACCTTACTTACTTTCCACGATACCTTGCTTAAGGTACCTCACACTACGTATCCTTGACAGTATTTCAGGCGTGGCCCAAGCTCCTCCGACCCCGTCGTAGCATAGCGGCGTACCTGGTTCCGAAATGGCGCCGGTCCCGGTCTCGGACTGTACGGTAGTGTGTAGAAAGACTTGAAGCATGGAAGTACATACAACGTAATTACTCTGAGCCTATAAATTGGGATGTCCTGACGTCGGTCAAAATGATCCCATCCTCGTCGAGTCTTATTGCGAGAGTAAGGTAATTACCTTACGGAGTACGGAGTAATTACAGAGGCTTGTGATAGTGGAATAAGGTAAGTAGGTACCTAAGTGGGATGACTGGAAGCCCTGAAGTAGGTACCTGAAGATATGAGTCATGAGCCTAAGAAAATCTGCCATGAACCAGGCAAACCACTGTCCCTCCCTTTTCCAAAACCCCAACCGGAAACAATCAAAAAAGACGTTTGGAAAGTTCCGTTCTTACCGTTTGTGGGACATACGACGTTGCTTTCTCAAAACCATTACTCCTTTCCACACAATTCGAGGATCGTCATCTCATCTAAGACCTTTTTTTGTCTTCCTGACGTTGTTGTAACACATATACGTCGAGCCGCCTAAGCATCGTCCTGCCCGATCATCGACTTTGCCCCGCCGTCCGCTGTCTGCTTTTTTTGGATCCCGCAAAGGAAACGCAGCGCCGCAGTTTTCCAAGTCGCTCTGCTCACGCCACAGGTCGGTTTGAACCCCCCATGCTTTTCCGTTGGGCCTTGGACGCCGGCACATGACCGACGCCGTTCTGCCATGTTACGGAGGACTGCACAACCGCCCAAATTAGTACCACTACCGAACCTCTACTTGGAGTCTTGGACCACTACCTCGACCACTACCTCGACCTCGACCTCGACCACCAAGCGAACCCCGAGTGTTGCTCGACCTTTTCTTTCACACCCCCCCTCCTTCGCCTCTCTCAACTTCGCTAACCCTATCCACGACTTTTCGGTCCAAACTCACACCTTCACCGTTGGGGTGTTTACCTTCTTTCCCTCGTCATTGAAGCTAACTTGGACACTCGCTCACTCATCCAGCAACCCAGACGGCAACACGCACTAAATCCTTTTTTTTCTCGCTCTCGCTCTATCTCCGTTCACCCCGTTTCCAAAAGATACTCGCCCAACCATGCCAGGCCTCGCCATGGACCCCGTGGCCACAGACGATGTCCGAGGTATGTCTCGTTCAACCCTACCTGCTCGCCGTCTATGCCCTGGGATTCCGACCTGAGCTTGGATGTCTGGGCTCTCTGGCCTCGACGGCATCTCAGCCCTTTAAACACCATGCCTACCTTGCCCATCATTTCCCTCTTTGCTGCTCATGTCTCATGCCCTCTCCTGTGCCCAAAAAATAACAACCTGCTTCCTCTCCTCTTCTCTCACTCTCGGATACTGGCAATCTTAGCTCGACAACTTGGTTCCTGTCACCACCGCTCCCACATTCCCTCCATCATGCCTTTGTGGTCCATGGGCAATTCGGGCGTCGTGCCCATGATGCTCTCACCTCCAACGTCCCCACCATTATCTGAGAAGGACTGCATGCTCACACCCCCTGAACCTCTAGTCCTCGGGCAGGACCCTCTGATCCCTCCTGCTCTTCTCATCTCGGAGATCCCCATGACCGATGACGCCTTGGAGACCGTACTCCGGGGTCGTCAGGAGGCCGCCTCCATCGTCATGGGCCACGACGACCGTCTTCTCGTCATCATCGGTCCTTGCTCCATTCACGACCCTCCCACGGCGCTTGAGTACTGCCAACGCCTCAAGGCCGTCGCCGACCGCCTGTCCGCCGATCTTTGCATCGTCATGCGCGCCTACCTAGAGAAGCCCCGGACCACTGTCGGCTGGAAAGGCCTCATCAACGACCCGGACATCGACTCCACCTTCCAGATCAACAAGGGCCTCCGCGTCTCGCGCCAGCTCTTCCGCGACCTGACCTCATCCGGCATGCCCATTGCCTCCGAGATGCTCGACACCATCTCCCCGCAGTTCCTCGCCGACTTCATCTCCGTCGGCGCCATTGGAGCCCGCACCACCGAGTCCCAGCTCCACCGCGAGCTCGCCTCGGGCCTGTCCTTCCCCGTCGGCTTCAAGAACGGCACCGACGGTAACCTGGGCGTTGCCATCGACGCCATCGGAGCCGCCGCCTCCCGCCACCACTTCATGGGCGTCACAAAGCAGGGGCTCGCCGCCATTACCCGCACCAAGGGCAATGAGCACGGCTTCGTCATTCTTCGCGGTGGTTCCAAGGGCCCCAACTACGACAAGGAGAACGTGCAAAAGGCCAAGGAGACCCTCATCAAGAAGGGTCAGAAGCTTGCCATCATGATTGACTGCTCTCATGGTATGTTTTGAAGGGAAAAAGAGAAGAAAAAAAAGAGAAATGAAAAGAAAAAAAAATGAAATGAAAAAAGAACCCCCTCCCAAGGCTCTGTCGCTGGACGCTGGGTTCTCTTCTCTTCCCTTCTGACACCCACACTAACTTCAATTCTTCACTTGCAGGCAATTCAAACAAGGACCACCGCAACCAGCCCAAGGTGGCCGCCTGCATCGGCGAGCAGCTTCGCGAGGGCGAGACCTCGATCATCGGCGTCATGATCGAGTCCAACATCAACGAGGGCAACCAAAAGGTTCCGGCCGAGGGCCCCGCCGCCCTGAAGAAGGGCGTCAGCATAACCGATGCCTGCATCGACTGGGAGTCCACCGTCACCGTCCTCGACGACCTAGCCGCTGCCGTTCGCGCCCGTCGCGAGCGCAATGGAGGCACCACCAGCGCGAACCCAGAGGATCACAAGGTGACCCGTCTCGAGGAGGAGTAGGTCAGGAAAACATGAGCTTTGAAGACGGTTTCTAAGAAGAACGGGAGTAAAAGAAAATACAAAAGGGGGGAAGAAATAAAGAGAGTGAGAGCAAGAAAAGTCGGGTCATGTTTTTGCGAGACGCCTGAACAAAACGCGCCACTGATTGATGGATTCATGAGAGGATGCAACAAAAACGGAAGAGGGGGGGGATTCACACATTTGCAGCGTCGCATATTCTAACTGGTTGAAAGGGGGTTTACATTAAAAAGTTCCTTTTCCTCTTTCGGCTAAACTATGCGGCATACAAAACACATAATATCAAGACGATGATAATGGTGGTTTCTGGTACTGGGATAACCGATGGGTTGATATATCGGGAGGAAGAAAGGTGAACTATCCGCGGGTTCTAGAGACGGGATAGCTTGCTGAACATACCTTACACGATTCCCTTCCCATCGTCTGCTCTTGATGTGATGTCAAGGATACATAATGCATAATGGAACCATAGGGCACACCTACACGCACCTATGGACAACATCTACCTCGTAACCAGCATCGTCACTAACAATAATCACGAACATCATGAAGTAGCTCGATTCAAAACCCTATAACGCCGGATATATAGCCCAAGCCCGACTCCATATCTGGGGACAAGAAAACAATGACGGCCGCCGTCCCAAATCATAGAAAGAACCGTATCAGCCTGGTTGCGCTCCCCCCCTCCCTAGAGGCGCATACCCCCGCAAGGACCTAAAAACGCCCATATGAGGTGCCTCTCTCGACTGGAAGACCCTCCGGGCAGCAGCCCAACCGAGCAGGCCGCCAGTAACGACGATGAACCCCCAGACAATGATGCGGTCTTTCCTGCTATCGCGCTGGAAACACGACGTCTGGACGTCCTCCTCGGTGGCGTCGGTGCAGATGGGAAGCTTCTGGGCAAGGCAGAACGCTTTGGTGCATTTCGTGCAGTCCGCGGGGGGGCCGCGACGGGCGATCTGGTGTCCCTCGGAGCGCCTGGTTCGCGTCTTCTCGTTCGTAGTTGCGTCGGGTTGGAAAGGGAAGTTGGGGAGCGGGGCGAAGATGGGCGCTGAGAAGAGGTCGCGGCGATGCAAGGATGATGGTGGTGATGATGACGATGACGAGGAGGAGGAGGGATATTTCGCTTGGCTGTCAAGAGGCACGACGGTGCTGTTTTTGAAGCAGGTGCATTTGCAGAATGTCGGGGTCGCTGCGCAGGTTCACTCTTGTTAGAAGAAGAAATACCAAAAGTACCGGCGATCAGACGGGGGGAGGGTTAACGTACAGGCCGATGCTAGGGTCACCAGGGCCGCCAGTAAAAGGACAAAGAAGAAAATTCGAAGCATCTTGTTTGATGATGACCCAGGCATTCTATTCCAATTACCAACGATAAGAGGATCGTCTCTAAAAGGTAGCTTCACCAGCTGTCCTCGTTGGTCCCGACTTGGTACGTGCATACGCTGTGGCGCATGTGTGGCTGAACTTGGTCTGGCTCGTTTGATTGGTCATTGGGGTGGAACCAGTGAGACAACACCAGACAACCAAAAAAAGTTCATCCTGGCCCGGAGCTTCTTCATTCCCCGGACCACCTACCCTACCCCCTTCAACAATCACCCGAACCTCCCACCGACGGAGCGCGACAATCCGTCACACAAATCCGCCCATCATGCGTCGCGCTCTAAGACTACGGCAGTCGAGGAATCTTCTTGCTGCCTCGGCGCCCAACCACGCCCACCCGCAGTCCTTCCCAACGACGACGACGCGGACCATCACGACGACAACCCCAAAATGCATACAACCCTCCCAACGCCTCTGGAAAGGTGAATCTGAATCTACTCCGACATCCACCACCACGACCGGCACAACCGGCACAACCACCGCCGAACCAGAGGACGCCCGCCCCACCTCCGACCTCGAAGCCTACGAAGCCGACCTGGCCGAGCTCGAATCCCACGCCCCCCAACCCCCTCCCAGCAATCCCACCCCCAACCCCCGTCGTCCCCCCTCCCGCATAAGGGCCTCCTACCGACGCACCCGAGCCCCGACCCCGGACGCAGCAGCCGTAGGCTACAAACCCGCCCTCAGCGCCGAGGGCCTGGAAGAAGTAGGCGGCCTCGAAGGCTGGTGGGACCAGCCGGGCCACTGGGGTCCCGAGAGCGAGTACGTCGGCTTCGCCCCGGCCCCGGCCGAGCGCGTCACCGACCCGCACGTCCTCGAGGCCCTCCTCCGCCAGGCCGTCCTGGAAAGCCTCGCGGTGCGGAGGGAGCGCGAGACGAAGCGCTTCGTCGAGGATTGGCCCGCCGCCGACCGCGCCGCCTTCGACCGCGCCATGGCCCTCCGCCTGAAGGTCGCCGAGGACGGCGTCGTCGCCCTCCGCGGCAACTCCAACCTCGTTGTCAAGTGGTTGAACGCGAGCAAGAAGGCGCAGAAGAAGCTTCGCACCGAGGAGGCGGCTGAAGCTGCCGCCCGTACCGGAGAGGGACAAGAACAACAGCCTGCCGCCGAGGATGGGGTTGCTGCCGAGCAAGTCGCTGTCGGAGAGGCCGCGGATAAGGATAAGGCTGAGGCAGCCGACGGATCCGCATACCACCATTCCATCATGTCGCCCGAGGAAGCAAAGGAGCTGGTCAATTCATGGGATCCGGTCTGGAAGAATATCGCCCTGTCCGATCCCGAGGTCAAGTTTGCTGTATGTTCAACCCAAATCCCCCCGGCGTCCCCTCTCCCATTATTACCCTTGTCTTCTCTTCCGCTTCCTCTTCGTCCGCTTTCCCTTTCGTTCTTCCCCTGGCCAATTCTTTCGCTAACTTGAAACCCCAAGATCCGCAAGCGTACCTTCCAGCTCACAGGGCACCTGCTCCCCGACGCCAAGCTCGCCCGCGTCGAAACCGTCAACCAGTTCCTCAACATTCTCGTTGGCCCCCCGCCTGCCAAGAAGCTGGTCGAGGCCATCGAGCGCAAGGGCGATTTGCTCGAGCTTCCCAACGTGCGCGTCTACTCGCGTCGCGTCACGCCCATCGACAAGGAGATCCAGGTTGGTCGGTGGAAGCTCATCAGAGAAGAACTGGAGAAGCGCGGATTGCCTCTTACGGGTCATAAGCATCTTGAGCCTCATCGTGAGGCCGCATGGGTCAAAGGTAGACCATGAGATGTGGCTTTGGAGGGTGCGCCCCGCTTACAGAAATCGGGGGGGTGAAGAGGTCGATTAGAGTCGATTGGCTCGTGTAGGCATACGTCCGTGTACACTTTGTATTATACTGCAATTTCATCGTTTTCCGTCACATCTGTGCAAAAGGACGCGGTGTGTGGGAAAGTTTATGTGTATTGCCTGGATTCTCGATGATATGCCGCTCCGTGATTGCCCTCCTCCCCTCACCTATCGTTGAGCCATACGGTATGGCGTTCCTGTGCGTCCACAGAAACAATGGATAATATTCCGCGTCGCCGCATCACCCATGAGTCGAGCCATTCATGCCAGGACTCGAGGGTCTCCGTCATTCGATGGCCCCTTACTCTTCTTCCTCATCCTGTTCCTTCTCCTGTTCCTCCTCCTGTTCCTCCTCCTGTTCCTCCTCGGCATCGTGAGAGTCTGCAATGTACAAGGTGTTGTTAGCATTCTGCTGCCATCTACTTCAAGACCAAGAGTGCAACAGTGCAAAGAAAACGTACCAAAAGAGAAAGAGCCGTCATTGTTGTGAATTCGCTCGGCAAGGTTGATATCAGCGGGAATGGGTTCGCCATCCACGTTGAACAGGGAGGCGCGGAGAACGGGAACTGAAGCATCGCCTTCAATCTCGAAAGAGATGTCCTCGGCCGAGTCGGCGAAGCCTGTTTATCAAGTCAGTCCCCCGGTTTACTGGTAATTAAATTTCCTTCCTCTCTCTTTGTCTCGTCCTTCCGCGTCCCTCTTGCCATCTACTTCCTAACAAGGGAGGGACCAAAGGCCTAGTACAAATGAAAGAACATGGAGGAAAGTGATGACTTGGGGGAGAGATAGTATGCAGGAGGAGGGGCAAAGCCGCAAAGGGAAAGAGATGAGAAAAGAAAAAGACTCACCGCTGCCACCCCACTCGAAGGAACCGTTGTTATTACCGATGATGTCGTTCAGGTCCAACTCGGCCTCGACTTGCTCCCCGTCAACGTTGGTGAGAAGGGCGTGGAGCATATGGCCATCCTCGACGCGAATATCCTCAGCGCTCTCGTGGAAGGGCATGTTGAGTGTCGTTGAAGAAGGTCGTCAGAGAAGTGGTTGGGGGGTTCGGTTTGAGTCAACACTACCTAGGTAGACTGGTTGTAAGAAGGAAAGTGATGAAAAGGTTTCAAAAGCCTCAAGTTTTTCAGGTTGTTCTATGGTGATGTCGAAAGGGAAATTTTGGAGGGAGGAGTTGCCGGGTTTTGTAGAGGCGGGGGGTAACCCGTAAAACGGGAAGGCAAGGCAAAGGCCTCCGCAGCAATGGGCTCGTGATATTGGCCCTTCCTTAAGTATACAGGAAGTCGAGCCTGCCTTACCTTACCTGTCTACCTTAAGGTTAAGGTATACAAATTACGTAGGTCGCTCTAATGTCCATCCCACCGTGCCTGGACCAAAGTGAGCAATTCCTTCCTCTTCCACAGTCAACTAAAGTCACCCGGTTGCCTCCCTTGGCAGGTTACCGTTCTGTGGAAGGGTCTACGGTAGGTACCTTAGGGAAAGTGCAGGGGGCCAGAAGGGCGGGTAAGGGAAGGCGTGATGCAGGTAAGGAGTTGACTTGAGTCACTTGGCGATGCTTCACGTCTGCACACGTCGCTGCCAAGAGCAGACTTCCACAACACTGGAGCCCCTGAGCTTCCACTTCCCCTCACTTCTAACGCTACTACGAGTCTACGTACATCATCCCAATCATCCCACCTCCCCGCCTGAGGTCTGTCCACGGAGGTCGGTATTTCCTTGGGCAGGGCAAGGGCGATGAGGGAGTAAGAATTAGCCCATACTGTAGTCTGTACGACGCACGTCGAAGGGAGTCCTGAGAAAGACATGAGAAGAACTTCATACTATGAGCCACGGAGTTCTAAAGTACTGAGTACTTGCCCAACGTTTGCCCCGCCTCGAACGTTCCAGTTGAACGAGAAGAAAGCGGAAGATCAAAACCTATTGCATGTGAGCTATGGTCACTTATGCACGAGATGACGCGGCCAAACCCGCTGTCATGTCGTACCGAGAGGGGGAGGGAGTCGGGAAGAAAAGGGTTATACACTGGGAAGAAGCGCTTCATTTATCTTCTGCAGCAGACATTGGCCGAGAATGCACGGCGGTAGTGGAGATATTGGCAGTGTCCACAACCGCGTGGTTTGTATGGTGTACGATGCACGTTCGAAAAAGCGAGTGATGAAGGATCCTCTGCTGCGACCGGCATCGGGTCTACACTACATGAGATGTATCGGTAGCAATAATAAATGATTGAGTAGGCGCGCGGCAAATCCACCCGCAGAACACTACGCAAGTTCCCTTGACACTTTGTGGTCTTCGCCTATCAAGTCGTATGTGTTTCTAAGACCGGCCCAGATATCGAAGTAGAAACTCTTTCACTACATGTAATAACAATAACCATGCGGTCTGCTGGCATAGACCGACGAGCTTCTGTATCTGTCTTGGCGGAGTGCGAGAAGAGCTACGCTTAGTCTTCCCTGGGAGTCAGTGAGTCACTTATTATGTGAAGAAGATCCCGCAAGGGGACAGAGAGTGAATAAACTGGCCGACAACGACAATGTATTCCATAAGGAGGGTATAAACCTGGCTACCTCAACTATGGGTAGTAACAGGCAAGAAAACGCACGCATCATCGCCCACTTCTTTCCATACTCCGAATTGATTCGTCTCAACTTAGCACACCTGATGCTCCTCCATGCCATCCCACCCGCGCCGTGATGCAGAACGAAAACTCATTAAACATGTGCCATGGTAGGCAATGAATCGGATGTTGGAAATTAAAATCCCTCGTCGGAGAGGCAGAGGGAGGGTGGAACGACAGAGAGAGAAAGAGGCCAGGCCGCCGTGTGATTTGGTGGGCACGGTTGGAATTTATTTGCAGCCCGAGCAAGAGCAGCTAGCGCCGCAGTTGCCTACATGAAAGACGAGAGGGTCAGCATTCCTACTTTGTCGATGTGGCGGCAGAACGGGAAAAGGGGAAGGGGGTTCGACTCACAGGAAGAAGCGCCGGAGCAGCCGCAGTCACCCTTCATTTTGATGGTGGTTGTTTTGGTAGTGGAAGGAGGTGTTTTTTTTTGGGGGTTGAAAAGCGTTGGATTTCTAGCAATGTTTTGTATTGGTATCGTCTAGGGAATCCGAGGAAAGTGAACGAGCAGAGAAAGAGAGAAGTGCCTGTCCTTTTATAAACACAGTTTCCCATCACCGCCACTAACCCTATCTATGACCAACCTGCCTAGCGTCGGTAAAACATATTCTCTTGGGGATGACATGACTGGAGGGGCTGAGGGGCAACAGTTACTTCGTGATTCCCAGCTAGATGCGATGCGGGTGAGGGAATTCTGCGGGTGAGCATGGGGAAGATGAGCCAATCAGACAGCGGTCAGGCGACTGGCTATGGCGTGGGGTTGCGCTGTTTGTGCCGACCTGACAACCACTCGATTGGGCCCCACCGGGATGAGTGTGGCAGCAGCGAAATGTGCAGGGCTATTCGAAGATACTAGCAACTTCCAGAATCACGAAGTATAAAGTAAGCATGTAAATACCTAAAGGTACCTACATGCGTCGAGTACCGGACCTAAGGTACGTCTCTGTGGCGAGGCGGTCCGTGCTCTATTTTGATGCACACTAAGGTACCTTAGTACGCGTGTACAGAGGAGTAGCGTTCTGGTACCTGGGTCGATCCGACGCATCGTCGCGAAGAATCATCGACCGAGCGCTCGGAAAAATGACTTCATTTATGAAGTGCCGCCCCAGAAACATCACAACTGATGGACAAAGCCAGAGTTTGTAAAGGTCATCTGGGTCATCTGATCATATTCCAGGTACGAGAGTCTTATTCATATGGATGCTAAAATCATATTGCCAAAATATGGTTTACGAAGTCCGAATACACAAGTAAGGTAGCCTGAGCCGGTACCTACCGTTGTCATATCACATCGTACGAAAGTCCGCGTCCATCTCTTTGCCCTTCCCCAATCGACGACAGTCAGCCCCCGGACCAATCCCCGGACCAGTCCCCGGATAGGAATAGCAACTTGGCTTGGCCGTCACACATATCCGCCACAAACCGCAATGGCCCAAGCCTGACAACCTGGTCCTCGCGAACCTCCACGGCCTCCCATCCCACGTCGACGTAATGAGATCCCTTGCTCGCCCAGCCATCTTCACCTACGCAGCATCCGGGCGTCATCATGGCCACAGGCGCCCCAATACCAGCACCCGGATCGGCGTGACTGTGACGCCCCTCCGTCATCATCGCGAAGCCCCTGTCGTTGCTTCTGACCACATCCTCCGCCTGACAGACCTCGCATATCCACGGTGCAGGCCCGAATGCGCATGTTGCCCTCTTCTGTCGCTGCCACTGACGCTGACGCTGCCGCTGCCGCTTCCCCCGTTCGACGGCCCTGTGAACCTGACCCGCGAGAGCCGATGCCTCTGGTAGGAGTACTGGAAGGACCTGCTGCTGCTGCTGTTTCGGCTGTTTCTGCTGTGGCAGTCGAGCTGCTCCATCTTGGGCGAAGTGCAAGACAAAATCTTCGTCGACACTCGCTGTCCTGTCCGCCCCCACGCACAAGCCAGGCAAAACCCAAGTCGAGAGCGGCTTCTTCCTCTTTGTCCGTGAGCCCATTTCTCCTTCGGCCCGGGCAGCACAGGCTCTGGCCCTCTTGGCTGCCCTTCCCGGCTGGATCCGTGTCGGTGGCGTGGGCGGTTTCGACTGGGTTGGTTTCATGAGGGTCGAGGGGTTCTCGAGTCGGGCGTGGGGGCGAGATGCAGGGTTCGGCACCTCGATCAACGCGGTGCTTGGATTCGTCGTCGTACTCGAATATACGTGATTCGCTATCGTGATGAAATGGTCCAGGCAGACGATAGTTTGGCGGGGGACTAATGCGAGATTCCGTTCCTGTCCAGGACCCAGCTTTGTCGTGTCCACAGCCATGCTTCTTCTACTCTCCCTCCCTCTCTCTCTCTTTCTCTCTCTTGGTTTTTTCTTCTCTCCTCTTTTTTTACCCTTCCTTTCTTTTTTTACCCCTTCTATATCTGTGCCACCCAAACGCAAGATGGACCGTCTCTGCTGCGTCGTCTGGTAGGATTATGCGTTTCTACTAGCAGTTAGTGGCGAAACGACAATATTTCTTCGTCTGTAACATCTCCAAGACTTGGGACAATGGCGGAGGTCTGGATTTTGTAGGGCTGCTGACCAGAGTCGGTCTTTGTGTCTCTGCTTTGTCCTGATTATTCTCCCGTCTTTCATGGTCTGCCCATTGTTGGTCTCGCTGATGTTGATACGAAAGTACGGAACAGTGGACAGAGGTTTCCATATATCCCGTGTCGAAGTCATGGTGTCTTTGTCTAAAGAGGGACTTGAAACAAAGCATACGATGACCGAGAGCTATGGGAGATGGGATGCCGTTCAGGTCTATTGTAACCAGGTTGAATATGATAGGGACCGATGACCGACACGGGTAAATGTCAGTTCCCTTTCTCAAGATCCAAGCGGCTTTGAAGTAATTAGTACCTCAAGTAGTCATGGAAATGAAGTCATATCAAGAAGTTTTCGATAATAATAACTATCACCCAGATTTTAAAGTAGACGATAGTCAGTGCCTCCTCCCCGGTGGTTCAGGGGACCGTCACAACTCACTCAAGGGGACCCACGTTTTGTCGCATGGAGGACGGACAGGCGACCGGCAGTGGAATTCAACAAACACATTTGCGTTATAACTCTATTATACCACGTGGACGGCCGTGCCGTGGTCTGTGGATGCCGGCCGTTGGGCTGTGCGCCTCTCGTCTCTCGTCTCTCGTCTCTCTCCGTGTGATTCGGTTGCCGAGGAACCGTCATTTTAATTTCCTTGGAAGCGCTTCGTAAACCACAATGAGATCCTTGCTCCTGGGGATATTCGTCAATCTAGGGTATAATCCATAACGAAGTACATACGTTCACTTGGTTTCCAGCTCGTCCTACCCAACGAAGTACGGATATTCTCTACCCAGTAGGTACCTACCTAGGTATCCGTAGGGATAAAGGACAAAAGGTTAGGTAGGTACTGTATCCGTACCAAGTACCTATGAGGCACAAAAGGGTACGTACACTGGTATATCTGTATATTTTAGCATAAGGGACGCAACTCTGTGCACGGTAAGTACCTCTACAAAGTTGACTTGTACCAAGGACTCTTGAGGTACTACTGTGTAATAATCAGGCACCCGTGATATGGTTGGATCCCTGCCCATTAGCGAATCTCCCTCGCCGATCTTCCCCGCCCCTCCCAACTACGAAGTGCGCTAGCCATCACCAAAGGGAGTCAAAGGCCTCAAGCATGCATTGTAAAGTGTGTCCTAAGATAACTGCGAACTTACGAAGGTTATGTACAAAGGAATTATTAGGTATGCGGTCTCCCACCCTCTTTATCCCGGTAGACCGAGGGACCAGAGGCTAATGATCCTAAACAAGAGACGGTTATAGGACGCTACCGTTAGATAGCCAAGTCGGCCGTCAATCCGTCTACCATCTACCGTCTACCGTCTACCGTTAACCATCGTTACGTCGTTGCAACCCTCTGCTGATCATCCAATATCCAGGGTCCACTGATCCCCTGGTCCCTGGTGGTGTCCGACCATCCCATCTCCCCCCTCCCCCCCGGTTCGCACAAACCTAGGCACAAAAGATCGTTTTCGGACACTGGGGATGTAGTCGGCAAGAGCAGAAATCAGAAAGAGACCAGAACGGGGAGACAAATCGAAAAGAAGAGAAAAACAATGATTCCAATCATTCGATGGAATACCATTGGCCAAGGCGGATGGGCAACCTTGGGCTCCAAGAGCGGGATGAGACATGCAGCTGGAACATCATCAACGGCGAGTACGAAATGCCGGAATACTCACCAACCCCTGGGCAGGTACGTCGCCGGTCCTGCGTCCATGACACTCGCAATTACCTCCTGCGACGATCTTCGAGTAGCCGCGAGAGGAGGAGGAAAGACACTCAGCTGCGAATAATCATCACCCACCATGCGCACAACAACGCACAACATACGGGACCCCTGATGAATTCCTCAGCCGCGAATAAAAGCAAGCAATGCCACCAGGCGGTCCGTTCCCTAGTGTACAACGTACTACACGTACTAATTATCCCTCCCACTCGCTTCCCCTTCGGTATCGGTGGGGTCTTCTTTCACCTATTTTTTCCTACTTCGTCCTAGTTGCGTTCTAGGCCCCTGTACGGATACGATTACTCGAGCTACGTTGTAGTTCTGCCGTCGCCAGCGACCTTGTCTCGGTCTATCCAAACTCTTACACAACTTTCCCCCTCGAACACGAACACCGTCTCGAGTTCGAGGAGAGAAATCGGCGGCATTAATTCATTCCGGTATTCGCAAATCATCGCCTTTCTCATCCCTTTGAGATACGACCTCAGAGCTCTGCCGTTGGATTCTGTGCCTCCCGTTTCTTTTGTACTTCGACGGCAACCACAACCAGACGACAACGAACTCCCGAACGGACCGTCTCCCTCCCGCGTTCCATTGCTCACAATCTCAAGTCGGTGGCTGGATAGTACTTGCCTTTCCTTCCAATCTTTCGTACCTCTGCACGCCTCCCCTCTCACTCAAATCGGTTGATCGATCCATCCATGGGACGTCGATGGTCTGGCGCGGCATGACAACGGCCAAACGCTCTGGCCCACTGCGGACTTTAGCTAGGCAACGTCGAGGCCGCCGCTTGCTGAGAAGCTTCTCTTCTTACGTCTAACCGCCGCGACAAGGAAATGAAATGGACATAATAGTAAGATGCGACCCCCCGTTGTCTCCCGCCGAAGGTGCCGGGGAGAAGAAAAAAGAAGAAAAAAGAAGAAAAAAAAAGAAAAAAGAAGAAAAAAGAAGAAAAAAGAAGAAAGAAGAAAGAAAAAAGAAAAAAGAAAGAAAAAAAATCCAGCCGACTCCTTTTGCGCCTCTATTTTGTACTTCTCTGTCTCTCTATCGCCGCGCTCATTCGGCTCATTCGACCTTCAATCCGGGCGAACAGACATTATATTGACCCAACTAACACTGCTCCTTCTCTCCAGATAATCCCAGAGCAAGACGATTCCCGCCTCGGCTCTGCCCGTGATGGCAGCGAGGGCGGCACCCTGAGCGCCGTCAGTGGGAATAACTCGGCCTCCTTATCCTCCCTGTTCGCCACCTTCGTCCCCATTCTCATCTACACCGTCGTATGTCTAAGCATCTTCTCGGTCTTTCGGACGAGGTTGCTGCGAGTCTACTCGCCCCGCGCCATCCTGCGCAACCTGCTTCCCGAGTATGTAACTCCCAACCAACACACACACACACACCTTTGATAGGGCGCCGAGCCCCTTCAACGAACGACGGGACAAGTCAGTCGACTGACAAAACCATCTGCCCCCCAGACAGCGAAGCACATTGTTACCCAAGGGATGGTTCGACTGGGTGTTGCCATTTTGGCGTGAAAGCGACGTCACCGTCCTGAACCGTTCCTCCATCGACGCCTACCTCTTCTTGCGCTACCTGAAACTGCTCTCGTTCATCTGCTTCGTCGGCTGCTGTATCATCTGGCCGGTATTGATGCCTATTCATGCGACCGGTTCTGGCGGGTTGACTCGGCTCGACAGCGCTACCATTGGCAACGTCACAGACCCAAACTTCTTCTTTGCTCACGTCGCCGTGGCCTGGGTCTTCTTCGGTATGTCCCCTTCTCTCTTACCTCGTCCTTTCTTTGTGTTTCCTGACAAACAGCAGGCTTCGTTCTTTTCGCCATCTATCGCGAGTCCATCTTCTACATCAACCTCCGCCACGCCTACCTGCTCCACCCTTACTACGCGAACCGCCTCTCCTCCCGTACCGTCCTCTTCCAGTGCGTCCCCGACCGCTACCTCGACGCCCGCCGCCTCCGCCAGGTCTTCGGCGAATCCGATGTCGCCAACGTCTGGATCCCTCGGGATACCAGCGAGCTAGCTCGGCTCGTGGACGAGCGGGACAAGACCGCCGTCCGTCTCGAAAACACCGAAATCCGCCTCATCAAGCTCGCCGACAAAGCCCGCCGTCGCGGCCAGCGCGCCGCCCCCCGTCTCC
The DNA here is from genome assembly GCF_003711515.1 of Sodiomyces alkalinus F11. NCBI lineage: Eukaryota > Fungi > Ascomycota > Sordariomycetes > Glomerellales > Plectosphaerellaceae > Sodiomyces > Sodiomyces alkalinus. The sequence continues at coordinate 3,020,742 of NW_021167079.1, read as the reverse complement.
CCGAGCAACTCCTGCCACCACCCGATTCGCGCCATTATCCCGCTCCAGAACCTTCTTCTCCCCACGCCAGCAGCTCCTCGCCATCCCCGTCGTCCACGTTGTCTCCTTCTCCTTCCTCCTCCTCGTCCTCCTCGCGTGGCCATGACGTCGACGCCGACGCCGACCCGGAGAAGAACCCGGCCCTCCCGGATGTCAACGGTTCCGTCGCCGCACAATGGCTCCCGGCCTCCCACCGCCCCGCCCACCGACCCCTCGGCAACTTCCTCCGCCGGGTCGATACCATCAAGTGGACGCGCCAGCGCCTCAAGGCCCTGCACCCGCGCATCTACAAGCTCCGCCGCATGTTCCGCTCCGAGCACATCGACTCCAAGGACGCGAAGCCGCTGGGGTCCGTCTTCATCGAGTTCACCACCCAGTCGGCCGCCCAGCGCGCCCTGCAGACGCTCTCCCACGACAAGCCTCTGCACATGGCGCCCCGGCTCATCGGCATCCCGCCCGACGAGGTCGTTTGGCTGTCGCTGCGCATGGGGTGGTTCGAGAGGATGCTCAGGAAGTTCGCCGTGCGAGCGCTCGTCATGGTCGCCATCCTCTTCTGGTCGGTGCCGGCCGCTGCGGTCGGCATCGTGAGCAACATCAGGAACCTCAGCGAGATGTTCGTTTTCCTCCGGTGGCTCCAGCTCTTGCCGGCCCCGATCTTGGGTTTCCTGCAGGGGTTCCTCCCGCCGCTGGCCCTGTCGCTGCTGATGGCCATCGTGCCGGGGCTGATGCGGGGGTGCGCCCGCTTGGCCGGCGAGCTGTCCCTCGGCGAGATTGAGCTCTTCGTGCAGAACGCCTATTTCGGGTTCCAGGTGGTGCAGGTGTTTCTCATCACGACGCTGACGTCTGCGGCTTCGGCGGCCTTTACCGACGTCCTCCGGGACCCTTTGTCGGCCCGCGAACTGCTCTCCGAGAACCTGCCCAAGGCGAGCAACTTTTACCTCTCGTACATCCTCATCCAGTGTCTTGCCGTCGGCGCCACCACCCTTCTCCGCCTCTGGGACCTGATTCGGCACGGCATCGTGGTGCGATTCTTCCAGCGGCCGAGGGCCGTGTGGCGTATTTGGAAAGGGGTCCGGCCGGTGCACTGGGGCGGTTGGTTCCCCGTCTTTACCAACATGGGCGTCATCGGTGAGTTCCTGAGTTCTCCGGCCTCTTGGCCTCTTTTCCACTTGCCCGTCTACTACGGTCCTTGGCTGACTCCTCATAAGTCCTCAGCTATTGCTGCATCGCCCCCATTATCCTCGGGTTCGCGGCTGCCGGCATGTATGTCATGTACCTCGTGAACAAGTACAACATGCTCCTCGTAGACGACTCCTCCATCGACACGCGGGGGCTGGTGTACCCCCGCGCGCTGAGGCAACTCCTGATCGGCCTCTATCTGGCCGAGATCTGCATCATCGGCCTTTTCACCCTTCGGCTCGCTTTGATACCCATGGCCCTCATGATCATTCTGCTCGTTTTCACCGTCCTCTTCCATTTTTCTCTCCGCGACGCCCTCTCCCCGCTTTTGCAGAATCTGCCTCTCACTCTTGCGCTCGAAAACGAGGAACTCATGGCCAAGACGGCCGCCGGCAAGAAGGACGATGACTTGTCGGACGCAAAAGACGGAGACGAGGGCAACAAGGCGCAGAAGCAACAAACCAACGGGGACCCACCGCTCACGGGAACAAACAACGAACCAGCAGCTTCTGTGCCTCTCCCGCATGCCTACTTGGATGATGACCACGATGACGAGGAGGAGGGGTACTTCAGCGACGACGACGAGCACGACATGGTTCACGAAACCACCGGATCCCGTACCCACCCCGGCGCTGCGCCCCGCGCGAACCCTGGTCTCGAAGGTGGTCCGGCCCTGGCCCGCGTGGCGGCCCGCGCGAGCTGGGCCTTCTACGTCGGCAAATTCACGTCGGCCCTCCACTGGATCGGCCTGGGACCCGTGCTCTCGTTCCTGGACGGGGTCATCCGTCCGACGTACCGGCCCGACCCCCACCCGATTCTCCGGTTCCTGCACCCGTGCACGTTCGACTCGTTCGAGCACATCCGCGCGACGTGGGTGCCGCATGACCTTCCCGACCCGCGCGCCTCGTACCCCGCCGACTACGGGGCGCGGGCGTACCACCCGCCCGAGGTGTGGTCGCCTGCCCCGCGGATCTGGATACCGAGGGACGACGGCGGGGTGAGCGCGCAGGAGGTGTTGCACTGTAAGCGGTACGCGAAAGTCGTGGCTTCGGACGAGGGGGCGTGGTTGGACGAGAAGGGGACGGTGGTTTGTGAAGTTGAGAAGGCGCCTTTCTGGGAGGTTGAGGAGCAGGTGCTCTACTAGCCCGGTCTTGCTTTGTTGTGTTGGGTGAGACGGGGGCTGGTATGATATGTTTGGATGGATCATGTCTGCGCACCTCCTATACCTTGCTGGAGATGATGAATGTGGTTTTACTTGATGCTATAGTAATGCATTCATCAATATATGAGATACTGATGAGTCTCCGAGGCTTGACACTCTTGACCTCAATGAGCGCTTAACGTGCCTCTTCTTCATTGCATCAACTCATGACGCCTCGCCTTCCCTCATCCAACTTATAAACCACTTGCTCACTTGGATAATGAACATGGAAAGACCGAGATGGACAGAAATATAAAGTACATCTTATGTTCTTTCCCTCTCCAACTTTTTCCCAACCCTCGTAACACTCTTCTCTCTTTCCCACTTGCAAGTTGTGCTTCTATGGTTTCGGTTCCAAATAACTTCAACTACCACAGCATCAAATACCGATATCCTCCACATAGCCAAGTACAACGAGGAGAAGAATAAGAGATTCCTCTTTTTCTTTTTCTTTTCTCTTCTTTCTTACCTCCGTTTCTTCCCTCTTTGCCAACCAAGCCCTCGCAGCCCGAACCTCTTCGCCTGTTATCTTGTTCTCGTCCAGCATCCCTACACAATATCTTCACAGGAAACAATGGCGACCCCTCCGCAGATGCGAAAGCCTGCCATCACAGCCGGCGGTGCCTTTGGCAGCCTCATCTCGCCGGAGGAAAAACACCGCCGGGCGCGCGAGTCTCTGAAGAATATTCGCAAGGAAGCCACTTACACACCCCGTCTTTTGGCCGCCGTAACGGACCGTATCACCACCAACTCGTTCCGCCGACTGCTCTCCGACAATGCCATCTACACCCGCATTGCCAACGCTCTCAGGGACGAGAACATACCGGAGACAGACCGGCATCCTAGCATCGTCGACTTCCTCGCCCTCGAGGCCATCGTCCCGGTGAACTACAGTGGCTCGTACAACCGGCCGCTCAACTCGCTCTATGAGCGCTGTAATACCTTGTCGTGGGTCGAGGGCCAGCTGCTGGTCGAGAACCACGAGTACTTTGCGCACGAGCTTGCCGTCGCTAGGGGGCGTGTGGTTTCCCTGGTCGAAATCGGCGACGGCGAGAACGAGGGCAGGGGCGAGGGCGGCGGCGACAACAACGACAACAACAACAACAATAATAATAACAATAATAGTAGTAATAATCATAATGGTCGCAACAACGGTCACAATAACGGCCACAATAACGGCCACAATAACGGCAAGGACGCCATCACGCGTGACCTCAGTGAGGACGTCGTAACGGACATCAACACCAACTACTGGCGCCAGGAAAAGAACCACCACGCCCTCGTCGCCGCCTGCTTCTCCAAGATGGAGAAGCAAGAGGAGCTCACGGCTCGAGAGGTCGTCGGCGTTGTGGCCATCTTTCATGGCCAATACCCGGCTCCACTGGTCAAACATCTCATCTACCGCCAGAATTCGGCCTATCTCAAGTTTGGCAATCTCGATGACGCTGCACATGCCTTCGAGCATGATCCTGCATATGGCGAGGATTGCCGGAAGGCACAGGAATCCGCCCATCTTCTCCCTGCGGCTAATTCCCATGCGAGAGAATACGCGGAAGGTAACGACGCGGTCCAGGCTTCCGCTTGGAGGCAGAAAGCCCACGAATTGGCCGTCGAGCACAGTAAGGCATCGCAGCTCCTCCGCATCGTCCGCACCGGTCGGATAAAGAAGAGAGAAGCCCAGCTACGACGTCCCGAGACCCTCCGCGCCGCCGCTACCAGGCCGGCCAGTGATATCATGGGATTCATGGCTCCCGGCACCATGTATGCCTCTTCTCCTTTCTACCCACCCGCTCCTCCATCGTTACCGGGTGGCGCATCTTTCTTCCGCACTCCCCTCCCGACTATCGAGCCCGTCGCCCCTACCCCGCCCCGCAGGCGTCCGGGTCGACCGAGGAAGAACCCGGTCCCTGACGCCACGGCTCTCACTGGCGCCACCCCGGCTACCGCACGGCAGACGACACGGGCCCAGATGACACGGCCGTTCCGCCCTGTCCCTGCTCCGAGTACTCATCCCCCTGGCGCGTTATCCTTGTTCGTCGACGACTATCAACGGGAAAGCGCGGCCATTTACGGGACATCTCCTCGTTCGTTTGGACCGACTGGACCGGGTGAGAGCTTCGCAGCGGCTAGCTCCAGTCGGCCGCGGGGGGAGAGGAGTCCGCTTCTGGATGTTGTCCGCATTAAGCAGGAATATGAAGATGACTACAGTTTTCTCCTGCATTAAATGGATCGTCGTTGCGGGGAAGGGCAGGCGGAGTGTGCTTGGGCCAAAGCTTTGCGGCTCATATTCGTTTTCAGGGGATGGGTCAAAATAGGGGGCTCAACTTGTTCTTTGTGTGGCGGACGTGTTGGTTGTTGCCTCACGGTTTCCGATAAATGGGTCTAAAATAATTAGGTGGACGGGAATTTAAGCTACCTTACCGACCTTGAATTCAGAACGAAAAGTAGTAATACCGATGCTGTGGCGCATTTGTCATGATGTGATGGTGTTGTCTTTTCATGTCGTGATGTTCCAACTCCCTGGGCTTCTTTCAGGGGCCCCCAGGCCAGAATCAACACAGCGACAGATACAGCTACGAAGGATACGCACAGCACGAGGAATAAGGTACACTTTTCGAATACATCTGCCACAATGGAGAAGAAAAGTAAGTTCACATGAAAGGTTTCACTCGAAATCAATAACAGGATTACGATGACGCCACAAAAATATACTCTCAGAATCTATTATTTCTGGCTCGAATACTCCTGCAGCGGCTGTTCCACAGACCTCATCAACTGGAGAGGCAAACGCAAAGGCAAACACTGATCGAGCTTAATGGTCGGGAGGCGTGTAAAAGTCCAGCCAAACGCCACCACCAAACCTACTTAACCTAGAGGCTACTAGGTAGATCTTCGGTCTTCCTCAACAATAGCACAGGTATTTAAGAATGAAGAAATCTCCCTCTTTTGCTTGCCTCTCTTCATCATTGTATCATCTTTGCATCGGGGCATCTTTACCACTCAAAGAAAGAAAACAAGAAATCCGAAGAAAACGAACGAGACAACTTCGCCTTCGACCTTGGAAAGGAAACCTCACCTAAACGGCAACCATGCCAACCATGCCAGCCATGCCCTTTCAAGAACGGTCCTCATCACCAAACCTACGCCCAAGGCGTTGCTCTGACGAGTCTGATCTGCAGGCCGCAGCGGCGAGCCTGGGATGTTATCCCGCTGCTCCTGTCAATGGAATCCACCCACCCTTCAGGCTCAGTCCGGGTGGCCCCATCGTCCCTATCGCGGACATGCAGGAGCTTCCTGATTGGCTTCACTGGACGCACGACGAGAGCCTCGAGTTCGTACGCAACTTCTTCGGACCCCGGGAACAGACCACCGTCATAGGTCCCCGACGAGCGACAACGCCCCGGTCCAAGGCTGGGTATCGGAAGCATCGGAAGACGAAGAAGACGGCGAAGCTGGAAAGGGAGGAGAACAGCGGCCACGACGACGACGACAACAGCGACAGCGACTGGTGTCGACTCGACTTGAGAGATGTCGCCTCCTCCGTCCAGTCAGAACTAGAACCGGGGTCGAACGCGTCTTCTCCCGCCTTGAGCCCGGGCAAACACACCAACGAGAGGGAGGAGAGAGAATGTGTTATTCAAAAGCTGGAGGAACACATCAAAACGTTGAAGCGAGTGCATGAGAGCGGGACCATGTCGCCCATGGCCAAGAAGGCGATGTGGAAGACGTATGTGGGCCAGGTGAATGCCCTGGTGGCTGAGACGAAGATGCCCGTGCCAGAATAAGGCGTTGCGCGGCGGGCGAGGCCAGACAGACATGTTTTCGATGTGTTGGGAAACCGAAGAGCGAGTTTTCACGCGAATATATATGAGATGCTCGGGAGATGGAGCCTGGAGTCCTGGATTCCCGAGTCGCTGGAGGCTGGACAGCCTGGACTCCTGGAGGGGCAAAGGCTTAGGCTGATGGAAATACCCCATCATAAACCATTTACCTGATAAAACCTGTTCTTCTCTCCTTCTTCTTGTTTAATACGAAATCACGTAAATCCCTACATTCCATGTCTGCTTGGTCAAGGCGTTGAGCAACTATTCTAATATCTCGGGCCCGTGGCTTTGGCGTGGTCCAGTGACTCCAGTGGCCGACGCCCCGAGACTCGTATATCCACACTTGAAATCGAGTATGAGTGCCGCCTGTATCAGAGGCGCAAGAAATGTTGGAGATGGCTGATCGTGTTGAGGAACGAAGACACTTTCCCCCCTTTATTTTCCTCGTAAAAAAAGGGGGTCAGGTGAGGTGGGCGGTGTATAGGTATAGACCGAACCCACACCGAAAGCTCACACGTTGACGCTTAGTCATCCACCCCAATCGTTGTCGCGACTTGCTTTTTGGGACCTCGCGACATTGCGACGTGGGTTTTTGGGTCTACGGTCCAATCACCAGACTGACATACCGGGAGTCCAGGAATTTCGACAGCAAAACGACCCATTGATCACGGCATATTGCTTCACATCTTCCCTGCCATTTAAATCTGACTTCATCCAACCGGCCAAGCCGACCTTGCCTTGCACGATTGCCCATCATGACGCGAGCCCAGCAGACCATCTCCCTTGCTCTCCTCGTGAGCTCTGTACGTCGCCCTGCCATTATCCCAATCCTCTCTCTCGCGGCAAAAAAAAAAAAACAAGAGAACAGCTGCTAACTCGGATTTCAGGTTTACCTCGCCCTCTTCCTTGAGCTCGTGCCTCTCCCCCCGGCTGTACAGGAACAAATTGTCCCCGTGGTAAGCCCATTGCATGTCTGTGGCAGTCTTAGCAACTAATTTGCGCTCTTTCCAAGCTACCCTTCTGGCTCCTCGTGTCCTTCGGCGCTTACCTCCTCGCCCGCCTGGGCTACAATGTCATGACCTTCAACGACGTCCCCGAGGCACACGCCGAATTGATGGCCGAGATCGAGTTAGCGAAGAAGGACCTACGGACGAAAGGCGTGGATGTCGATTAAAGGGGAAAGCAAGAGAAAGGAGTATGAAGACGAGAGTAGGGAGGGACACGGGGGCGATGATGGCTGGCCGGGGCAGAGGGACAGAGGGGCACAGGGAAGACGAGGCATGGACCGGCCTGTGGAAAAAGAAGGAAGAACTAATTCCAGCTTGTCCCGTCTATTCTAAAAGTTCAAGAGCCCTATCTATGCTATGCCTCTACCAGCTGGTTCTCTGGTCTGTATAATGTGAATACGGCGTCCTGCATCTCCTATCGATCATTCCCACCAAGCTCATCCATCGTCCCAGCGCTGGCTCCGACGATGCGATCCAAAAACCTAAGGGGTCTCCAGCAAAACACGGATTGACTCCTACAGGGCACAACTGACAGATGCACACATCTCCCCAAGAAGCGTGTAAACTAATCCTTTTCTTCTTCGAAACAGCATCGACGTGATATCTGGATATTGGCAATCATAGTATCGGCCATGGCTGAAGAACACCCACGTTCCTGCCCTGTCCCCTTCATTGACTCGTCTCATCATACAACGCCGTTTCCTTATCCCTAACCCGAAAACACTACCCTGTACCCCCGGACAATCCCCCCTGCTCCGTACTTGATCAACGCCGGCGAGTGGACACATCGCCCACCAGAAGTGACAGTACCGTCCGCACAGCATTCAGAGGGCTTTCGTCTCCTTTGACGAGATCCCCAAACACCTTCTGTACACCTGCCAGTGCCCCGCCGTCGTGTGCCTCGCGCCCTAGAGAAGGCGCAAAAAATGGTCAGCATATTCCCCGTGAGTTCTCGGACATGTGCACCAGTATCTAGTGTGCAATCGCCAAGCGTTCGGTAGTTGAAACTTACATTTCCCGGGCACGCCCAGAAGGACCCCAACCCTACTCACCCCCTCGCCTGTCCAGTCAAACTCGATACGCCACTGGATCCTCAAACACGGCCACCTAGACTCGTCTTCTTCATCGTCTTCAGGTATCGGCACCTCGAAAGCCGTGCGGCCCATGTGGGCCAGCAGAGCAGCCCGCGGAAGTGCACCCGCAGGCTCAACCGCCGCCGCCGCCGCCACTTCTTCTTCACCTTCTCCTTCCCCGTCGTCCGGGCCCTGCCTCCTCGTCCTCCTCCTCGGCCGCTTCCGCATCCGCGTCCGCCGCACCGTCTCGAGCAACCGGTCGCGGTCTCCCGTCTCCCTCTCGAGAAGACACCACACCCTCGCTCGTTCGACGGAGAGGCGGTACCACTCCGCCATCGCCCAGCCCAGGATGCCGACGTTGCGATCCATCGCGCTGTTCTGCTTCCCGGAGCAGATCGTCTCGACGAATGGCCCGAGCTCCGCTATGGCGGCTGGGTCGAGCCGCGGCACCCGAAGCTCGTCAATCCGGAGTGTGTCGGCGTTGACGACCATCTCCAGCTTGGCTGCGAATAATCCGTCGGGTTCGCGGACGGATAGGTTGTGTTGGCGGAGGAGGGGCGCTTCGGTGTCCTCGCGGGGAAGGATCTCGGTGGTCGACGAGAATTCGAACGGCGTGAACGCTTGCAGAAACCCGAGTTCCTCCTTCGCCGTCATGGGTATGGGGTGATGTGAGACGGGAGGCGGGGAGTCGTCCTTGGGCGGCGCAAGTAGAGGTGCAGGGGTGGTGGCACTCAGCGAAAGCCATGAAGTGGGGTCCATCGCCGCATCGAAGAGCAACTGTGAAGGGTCGGGGGGGGTTCCGTCATCCGATGGCAGGAGGTAGCGTTGGAAAAGCCCGAGGAGCTCTTCGCCATTCCGCTGATGGGACGGCCATTTGGATGTTTGCCGTTGATTCTGCATCTGGTGGATTCTTTCGTTCTCCAACTCGGCGAACCGCAAATCTGCCTCCAGCCGTGCCACCTCTGCCCGGAGCTCCTCTCGTAAAGCCTTCTTCTCCGCATGCTCGTCAATCGGTGGGATGCCCCGTGCTGGATGTGTTCCCCCACCACCTCTGGCCCCAAGTGTTCTCTCCTCGTCGACGACCACGTCGGGGTCATCTTCCGTGGAAGCCATTGCTGCCTTTCCCTTTCCCTCCCCCTTGCTCTTGGTCGGGGTGCCTGGATCCCTCGTCGGAAAGGACTGGTGTTTGAGAGGAGAGCTCTTCTTCCCATTGCTGGATCTTCTCCTCGCGCGTCTGGAAGGCGTCTCGTGGATCCCCGATGGCGGGGTCGTGACCAAGGGATCATCCTTGCCTTGTTGTGTCGGTGTCGGTGGAAGTTCTGGTTCATTCTCGGGCGGCACCACGAAAGGAAGAGATTCGCGTGGAACACCCGGGGCTCCTCCGCCCGGGGGAGTGCGTCTCAACCCACGTCGCGCGAAAGGGTCGAGTAACTCCTCTTCCTCCGACCCGGGCTCCGGTGGTGGTAGGGGTCGAGGCTTGGGCTTGAACGGGGAGCGCTTCGGCGCCGCACCTAATCCTCCCAGACTTTGCCGTGCCGCGTTACGTGACGGTACGGGCGGCGCGTCTGACCCACCGGGAGCCTGCGGTGCTGCGGTGGGTGCGCCACGCATGCGCTGCTCGAGGTGCGCGGTCAATGTGTCGCGAAGTTTCGACTCCTTTGGTCGACGTGGCGCGGATCGTATAGGAGATTGAGGCTCGACCGACTCGGTAGTCGTGTCCTGGAGTTGCGCTGTCGTCCCAGCATCGCGCGCGACACCGAGGGAACGGAAACTAACTTCGCTCGCCTGGCCCGTCGACCGTGTCTGTGATCCATGATCGGTACCGCGTTGGATTGCTTCGTGGCTCTCTAGTAGTTCGGGATTAGACCGCGCAAGGCTCGCTCTTGTCGGTGAAGCGTAGGAGGGTGCATAGTTCGAAGGTCGAGACGAAGCCATGGCAGCATCTGGAGGCGCGGGATTCGTCTGGCCGTTGAAGATGGGAACGCTGGTTCGGGGCGAGGTACGACGGCGTTTCGGTGCAGATGATTCTATACTATCGAAGTCCATAATGCTGATGCTTCATTTCCTTCCAAATCACAAACATACCATGGGCGGTACAATTTCCCGTCGAATGGCAACAAGATGTTTTGGTTTCTGGAGCTCGACCATCTTTTGTACCTATGTTTTGCTACAATGCGACGGCGAGTTGAGTACTACCTTTAAGGTAGACGCGTCGGGGATGCCACGACATGTTGACCGCCTTCTACTTTGAGCCTGTATTGCTGTACGGGATACCATGTGACTGCTCATGTGACTTTATGACGTTTTTACCCGTGGTAATAATCTCCGAGTGGCCAATGCAACCTAGTCCAATTCCTGTTCTCCGATATTTCGTCGTCCGTATATTCTACCCAAACCTCTTTGAAGCTGTACTTGCATTCTTCCACTCTTTCCTCTCTCCTCCTCCTTGAGATCTATTGCCGACGGTCACTTCGGCAAACATCTAAGATGACGGCCCCCAGCAGAGTCCTTCCGCGCGTGCGGCCCTTCATCTCAGCTCGCGCGACGCCGCCTCGCTTCGCCTCCGTCTCGACCATCAAGTCGCAAACCCCCCCCACCCCCATCGAGCCTTCCCAGACCCAGGCCATGCCCGCCGGTCCTTTCTATCAGGCGATGCTCGACTACAAGCTGCCGTACGCTAAGGCGGAAGAGCCCGCCTCCACCTCAGCCGCCAAGCAACAGGCGAAACAGGCCGCTCCCGCCGCCGCCGCCGCCGAGACCAAGAAGACACGTAAGATGGAACCCCGTCCTCCCGCCGCGTCAACGCGCAGCTGAACTTTCACCCCCCGCTGAAGCGACCGAACAACAGGAGGAGGAGGAGGAGCGTCCAGCGCCTAGTCCGCCCCCGGCGACCGCCGCCGCCGAAAAAGCCGCCATCATCTTCGGATCAGCCCTCGCCGGCCCGCAATCCCGGGCCGAACGCCTCGCCGAGGCGCGGAGGAAATCGAAACTCGTCGCCGGCGTGTGGGTGCCGCCGCGTCCCGAGGAACCCGACAACTGCTGCATGAGTGGGTGCGTCAACTGTGTGTGGGATCAGTACCGGGATGACATGGAGGAGTGGTCTGCTGCCAGTGCCGAGGCCCAGGGGCGGCTGCGCGAGAGGGGGGAGCGGCGGCGGCGGCGGGGCCAGGGAGTGGCGGCGGCGGGAGGACGGGAAGAGGGCGAGAGGCGCGTCGACATGAGCATGGATGACGATGGCGGCGGGTCGGAGACGAACTGGGTGCCTCCGAAGCCCAAGACGGTGGTGGGCAAGGACATGTGGGACGAGGAGTTGTATGCTAATATCCCTGTGGGTATTCGCGAGTTCATGAAGACGGAGAAGAAGCTCAAGATGATGCATGAGCGGGAGGGGACGACAGGGGGGTGATCCTTTCCTTGTCGCTTGTCGTCTCGTATTTCGTGTGTTCCCGATCGCATGTTCCTTCCATTGATTGCGCGGAGCCTTGCGAGCGGCATACACTCGGCCTTGAATAGATTCTTGTAGATTATAGATGCATGTTTTCAGCTCTGCCGCGCTTTCATCTTCATGTGCAGGATGCAAATGTGTCGTGGTGCACAAGTCGGGTATTTTGTTCAGTGTGCGCCTCGAGAGTTCGAGACGACCTGGCGGCATTGGCCGACCCTCTGGACGTCTTTTCCACTGTAGTGTACACCCGAGTTGGACCGGCCTCGTGGCTTCCACATGATACCAATGTTGGGAACCACGGAGCGACGCAAAGGACTTTTGTCTTGTTCTCATTATTTGTGGTATCGATTCATATCCGTCGTAGATATCCATTCCGTCTACTTCTTTCTCACCCTCCATCAACTCTATTATGCCCAGTGATCAGGCATGGAAGATGCTACTCCTTTGCCCCAAGCACGATGGAAATTTTCTCTCTTTTAGATCCCCGTCTATCTAAGTGCTGCCAAACTCCCTGATGACGCCTGGCTCGTATACGGAAAGCCCGTCCTATAATCTTCTTTCTATTTCGCATTCCGACTCGCGGCCTCGGCGGCTAGCCTGTCGTGTTCGTCAATATCAACCGCCTCCCATGGGTAGTTGATCCATGCGTCGCCGAGGGTACGGGCGGCGATGTAGCGGCCCGAATCAATCATCTCTTTTGGCAGGAAACCCTTCTTTTGCTTGTCCTTGTTCTGTAGGAATCCCGAGTGTCAGTACAAGATCCACGGAGCCACGTGTGAATTGCGTCGAGGGCGACACCAAAGAGGACAGCGACGACACGGCAAGGGGGGGGGGGGGGGGGGGGGGGGGGGGGGGGGGGGGGGGGGGGGCAAGGGGAAGTGCAAAAACGTACGTGAAGGACAAAGATGCTAAACTCGGTCTTCTCGTTGGAGCCGAGGCGCTGGCGGGCGGCCTCGACGTCTTTCTCGAGCTCCTTGACGGCGTATTCGAGGGTGGTGCGCGTGTCGTCGACTTCATCCACAATGAGGACGCGCTTTCCGACAATGTTCTCCATCCCACCGAGGGCGGACATGTCGAGCCATTGGGTGCGGGTGACGCGCGTGCCGGGGACTTCGGGGACGCCCGGGGTGGCGTTGTTGGTGGTCTCGGGGAGGGACTCGTAGAGGGAGAGGCCGATGGCCTGGATGGGGATGTTGGGTCGGCCCGTCTGCCTGAGGAAGGATCGAAGGATACGGGCAGGGACGTAGCCGCCTCCGCCGATGGCGATCATCAGCTGCGGGTTGATGTCGGCGAGAATGCGCGCCGCAGACTCCTGGCAGAGCTTATGGACCTGTGGTATCCGGGTCAGCCGTGACATTCTGGTGGAAGCGAGTGCATGATGCCAAGGTCACGGGCTAGAAGGCAACGAGGGAGATGGTTACACGGGAAACGGATGGTCGCAACGGATATAGAATGGCACAGAGGTTGCACAAGACATGTGAACGACTGGGGGGTTATTCGCCGACTCACCTCATTGTAGGTAACGTAAAGCTTCTCTACTTCGGCCATGATGGAAACACTGGCAACGAGTTCGGCGAGGCTTTAGGTGGGATTTAGGCAAATGTACGGTGTGCTAGGACCGAAGAACGACAGGAGTTGAAGTTAGTGGGTGCTCCTAAGTCCAGGAAACACTAAGACAGAGAAAGGGGGGAGAGATAGAAGGGAAATAAGGAGAAGGTAGAATGGTAGAAAGAACAAGAGGGGGAAAAAAAGATCGCGAGTAGAATTACACTCCACGTCCCATTGCCTGTTGCCCCTCGGTGAAACAGAACCACCCCGCCTTTTTCCACTCCTAATTTTTTTCTTATTCCCCATTTTATTTTGCTATTTTGCCCTCAGGGTCCCAGTGCCCCTCTACCACCTTACGGATTAACGTGTACTACTCACCAACATGACATGACAGTAGTGTACAGTACCTAACATTTGTATCCGCGTAGTCCCCGTCGCTGCCGCGGAAGTGGGTGGGTACCTCTGTACGTACGTTGTACGTGTACAGTATGTACTCGTTTACCCCACGCGTGGCAAGGCGCAGCGGATTGGTTCAACCAGTGGCTTCCCGTAGCGGATCCCAACCCGGTAGGTCGTTGGGTTGGGTGAGTAACTACGTGTACTTTGTTCATAGGTACCTTAGGTAATGATTAACCTGTCGCATCAAAAATGTACCCCTTGTTAAGTCAATATGGTACTTCGTACCTAGGTACTTTACTGTGGTCGGACACACAGAAGGGTACTTCCATATAGAATTAGGTAACTGCCGCAGGGCTTGTTTTGCTCCATTCTGAGTTCTCGGCTCCCCAGATTATATAATCCGCATTATTCCTCACCCACCCTCTTCTTTTTCATCCCCTTCCATCCAGCTTCATCTCCAAACATCAAACCCATCTTTGGCCATCGCAGTTAATATCCCTGCATTCGTCCTGCCAGAAGAATCATCACCCCCACCACCATGATCGCCGAAACCCAAAATGCGACCCGCTGTAGTGCCAACCACGCCAACTTCGTCCTGCTCCCCTGGACCTGCTTCTTGAACGAAGCCGCATCATTTGCATGAGGGAACGTCGTATCCGGCACCTTCTTATCCAGAAACTTGCACAAGGGCCCCCACCCCTCACCGAGTTGACACCGAAGCAACCTCTCTTCAGGCACAAGCTTGGGGATCATGGCGTTATGCTTCGCGTACACGTCGCGCACCCTGGCCCTCAGCTCGGCCATGGAAGGGTTCAGGGTCTCCACGCCCAGCCAGCCCCCTACCACCTTCTGCACCGACTTAGTCAAGCCCGATTCGGCGACGGGCTCGATCACGTCCCGGTAGAGACACGCGGTCCGGCCGAAGATGAGATCCAGGAGGTTCTCCATCGATTTCCACCAGCTGTCGAAATCTCTCTCCACGAGGATCACCTTGGCCTCCGGATACGCCTCGATGAGCGACTTGGCGAATATACTGCCAATGTCGGTTATCCCCTCGCACGACCCGAAAATGACGTCCCATTGCTCCCTCGTCATCCCTCGCTTGTTGTACGTCGGTAGCGAGGGGAAGAGCGCGTCCGCTGCCTCGGCGAAGAAGTCCCAATCTTCCGGCCGTCGAGCCGTGTCGTCGATTAGGTGGTAGACGTTCTGGTAGCCCAGTTGCTGGAGTGCGAGGCACATCGAGTACGATCCCATGCGTGGAAGACCGAGGCTCAGCACTTTCATCGGGTGTGTGCGTGTCCCCATGCCTGGCTGATGTGGCATCGCCTCATTCTTTTCCGTCGTCGTTGGCTCGCTTCGAGTCGTCATCTTCTCCATTTTCTCCATATTGTTTCTTGCGTTCTTGCTTGATCCGAAGAGCGAGGGTGCGGAGCGGAGAAAAGTGAGTAGGTTGCCGCAAGACGTCTGAACCTCGTGTACGCTTCACAGCGTATTATATGTCAGGAACTCACTCGTTGACCCATCCCCTCGTTACGTTTTCATTTTACTCGGCCTCTCCCGGTCCGTTTATTTTCAGCGCGTCACAGCGGACGTTCTTACCACAAGTCCCCGGTAGTGCCGTTGATGCTTATCTGGGCCCCAGGCACTTTTTCGGTTGTTTCGGGTCCATGACGTCCATCTCAACGATGGCTCTGAACTTACTTTGGTGAGCGCTAAAAATTACCGTCGCCTAACGGTTGGCCAGACATTATGCGGGGATCCTACCTAGCAACAACGCGGTCCTGCACAAATGGAACTCCGACGGAGGAATGAAAACGTCTCATGGTCGGGCTGGGTTATGGCTCGAGACTTCTCGTGACCTTGAAGCAAGCGTCATGACGAAGCCCCGCTAGCCACGGAGCTTTTCGTCTCCCCACAGAGTATCTTGGAACTCTGCAAGGAACAAGAACAATTCAGTTGGCGTACCAGTATTAGGTAGGTATTGTTCTGACAGGAGGTAAGGTGTCGTTGGCCGGCTTCGCCGTCCAATCGGATTTGATGGCAATGCGACGACGGTGATGGTCCGTCTCGGAGCCGGAACCCGGCAGGCCGCAATCCTCCTGAGCGGATCGGGTCTGATCCACCGCCAGGAAGATACGATACCATCTGAGCCTCCAGGGACAGAGCGATGTCACAGGACTCCCGGAGTCTTCAGCTTCACTATTTCCGCCATCCGCCATTCCAAGATCCATCATCCCCTCGAGGGATAAGTTCAAAGGCTCGCCAGGAACTTTCCCGATACCATATACCTCCCGTCGAATCAACGAGCAAACATTGCTACCTTGTTGTACCAGGTGGCACAAGAGGCACAAAAGCCGCTCCAATCCCCAGTCCAGACATTGTTTTATATGGCTGTAAACAGCGTATCATTATGGTCCTTGAGAATGGATTACCGACGTTGAAGACAAACAAATCAACCCGGCTTTCGAGGAGGATCCGAGCAGGGAAATTGCTCTACAGGATATACTGCCTTGAGGATTTCATAAGGGGCTAATCAGAGCGGTGTCGTTAGCCTGTCCCTCACGAGAATGAAAGAAATAGGACCAGGGGGAAGCGAACGAATAAACTAGATTAGCTCGTCGAGTTAATGTCCTTCGACCTTCTGTGAAGCCTTTTCTATGCCTCTACCTTATCCAGCAAGCAAAGCCTCGCCGTCTCCGAGTGTTTTCGTGCTATTCTCTGGGCTCAGATGTATGTTTGTTGCACTCCTTGACTCAACAGTTTTGGGGGAACACCTGCAGTTGCCCTCCATCGAGTATGAACCGATGTTGGGGTCGTACGTGCAGGGATTCTTGTTATACTGCCGCATATCGTGAAGGTGTGTTTATCGGATATGGGCTTTCCTGGTTCTCCTACTCCGCTTCCTTTGAGAAACTCCTGTTGAGAGGAAGGCGCTCGCTCAAAGGCGTGGTAAAAATGACATCGTTCAGTTCCGTCTTGTTTGGAGGTTCTCCGTGATTCCGTGAACATTCAATACAAGAAATAACTTCTTTCTTCCCTTGTTCTCGATAGTTATCTTCCTCAAAGTCATCACTCTTAGAAAATTCGACTACCAATCCTTGAGAACCCTGACTACTTTCTTCATCAAAGATCCATACAAGATGCCTGAGCCAGTTCCATGCAAACATTGTCAGAATCCCAACCCTCACAGCCTGACTGGAAATTGCATGGGTTGCGGAGCTCACCCTTGGACCATTTGCAACCATCCCGACTGCGGAAGGCTTCCACCCGTCAAGCATAATCCACAGAAGTGAGTGATCCCTAATAAGCACTATCGAGGAGAGGCTAAATTTCGTGTCTGCCAGGTGAAGGCTAAGCTGTACAGCTCGCTTTCCAATGAAGCATCAACAATACCGTCGGGAATTACGGAATTATGGGATGGATCATGGAGATGGAGAAGATACCCTAGGGACTGGAACTTCGGAATTGCAGAGATATCCTCATTAGGTGATCCGCCACGGTCCACCTAGGGATGAA
Source organism: Sodiomyces alkalinus F11 (assembly GCF_003711515.1). Classification (NCBI taxonomy): domain Eukaryota; kingdom Fungi; phylum Ascomycota; class Sordariomycetes; order Glomerellales; family Plectosphaerellaceae; genus Sodiomyces; species Sodiomyces alkalinus. The sequence goes on along the minus strand of NW_021167079.1, from coordinate 3,003,511 downwards.
TGGATGGATGCCCCCTGTACATTCAAGCCAAGTCCGTCCTAGTTAGGTTGAGTGTTAACGACGGCATTTCTTCTGCAGACCCAGCTAATAAGATGTCTGAGGTGATGTGATCAGTAGGTCCGAAGGTTTCCCCCCAACTCCGTTCAGGAATCAGGAGGAAACTTGTTCTGCCATGGTAAGTTGGCAACTTGAATGGAAACTCGACGACGTCCGTTACTCCGTTTGAGACATCCCACAGTGCTGCTTGAGTAGATGGTAGTCATGTTGAATACTATGTACAAAAAGAGTCCGCGAATTATAATTTATTACATTAGGGGGGAGCTGACACCGTGACTGACGCCGTGGCGAGAAGACGAAAAAAGCAATAGGTGATATTTCAAAACAAAAAAGAAATTGGGAATTGCTGGAAATTGACAGACAAGAACATAGTTCCCCAGGCCACAGCTTTCGTCGAGAGACAGCTTCCTCAAGTAATACTACATAGGGAGAGCCAGAGAACTGGTTTGCCAGTTGTACCTCGTAACGCGAAGGTAGGTCTGCGCTGGTTCGCGGTTGTTCAACAAGAACACGAGAAGGCTCGCCAAATCACGTGATGATATGGGGCCGGTCGGGTCGGGAAGCGGGATCGCCGACACGGATTACTCATCTTAACAGCGTCAAGCAATGTCATTGTTGACTCTTGAGACGTCCTCTTCATCAACGCCACTCTCATTATTTAATGAAATCACCACCGTTCTTTTCCCAAAACTGACCCGCGAAAGCGCATTGGTCCACTATCGCGATGTCACAAGCCCCCTCACCTGCAGCCTCAGTCGCAAGTGCGATTCATGACGGACGTATCCACGTTCTCCTGGCAGCGGTCCGTCCCCCTTTCCCTCCCCTCCCCCCTCCCCCCCATTTGTCCGAGATTGGGGGAGTTGTGTGACTAAGTCGTTCTGCAGAGCGGATCAATAGCTACAATCAAGCTTCCTCTGATCATTTCAGCCCTGCAACGCCACTCCAACGTCAGGATCCGCGTGATCCTCACCAAAACGGCCGCGCAGTTCCTGGCGGGGCAGTCTCCGGAGCAGCCGACAGTGGAATCGCTCGCGGCACTCCCCAACGTCGAAGGCGTCCACCAGGACGAAGACGAATGGGTCGAGTCCGGGGCAAGAGGGGCGCAGATTCTGCACATCAACCTCCGGCGATGGGCTCATATCCTGGTCATCGCGCCGCTAAGCGCCAATACGCTGGCCAAAATCGTCCACGGCATGTCGGATAACCTGTTGCTGGATACTGTGCGCTGTTGGGATACCACGGGCCTGATCGACGGGAAGAAGGCCAGGATCGTCGTGGCGCCGAGTATGAATACGGCCATGTGGTTTCACCCCATCACTGCGCAACAGATACGGGTCCTCGAAGAAGACTGGGGCGTTGGCAACGACGTCGACGACGCCGGGGATAAGGACGGTCCCGCTGGACGGGGCTGGTTTGAGGTCCTGAGGCCCATGGAAAAGAGGCTCGCCTGTAATGACGTCGGGCTGGGAGCCATGATGGAATGGTCAGAGATAGTGAAGGTCATCGAGCAGAGGTTAGGGCTCTCATAACTTATAATCCTGGGGTACTGGAACCAATTGAATAAAACAAATACATTCATAATATCCTGATATGTACTTTCAGGTTACCTCAGTGACTACCTAAGGTAGAAAGAACATGGGTGATACCATAAAAAGAAGTCCATTGACGCGTTTAATTCGCTGTGTAAGACGAGCAGTAGCAGTTGAGGGTGACTTTCTCAATGCGCACATGAGCCGTTACTAAGATTCAAACCAGACCTGCTATGAAAGAGATTGGCTCATCCCACGGATATACTGTTGCAACAGTCTGAGCCGATGCACCGCTGTGGAGGTCTGGCTTCTCCTTCGGCAGTTGGTTGGAGGAAGAGGGAGAGACGGAGAGGGGAGGTCGTGGGATGATCATCCAACTTGGGCATATCTCCGCTACTCCGGTCCTTTTTCCGTATCCATATCGGAGATGATGGTGGTGGACCGGATGACGACATCCGGAGCACTGCAGCTGGTGCCGGCTGGGCATAGATGCAGCATTCCCCCAACGGCCCCCCCTCCGTGCCGCGTCAGCACATGGATAGTACTTGAATTGGGAATCCCCTCCCTCTCTTATATCCTACGTCCTATGTCCTTTAGGGCCTAACTCCGGCGTCGGAATCCCTAGGATATAAAGAAAACCGTGATGCCTGGTGGTTCAGTCTGTTCTTCGTCATATCATCTCATATAGCAATTAAGCAATACCATTACCGTCAAACATGCCCCTCTTCAAAGTCGCACCGCCACCCCCCACGGAGCTTGGACGGCTCCGCGTCCTCTCATCGACGGCGGGGATCCGGGTTTCCCCGCTCGCCCTAGGCGCCATGTCCGTCGGGCAAGCCTGGTCCTCGGCCATGGGAAGCATGACGAAGGAGGCCTCGTTCGAGCTGCTCGACACCTTCGTCGCCGCAGGCGGTAACCTCATCGACACGTCCAACAACTACCAGAACGAGGAGTCGGAGACCTGGATAGGGGAGTGGTCGGCCGCGCGCGGGAACCGCGACCGGCTCGTCATCGCCACCAAGTACACGTCGGACTACCGGTCGCACGAGGTGGGCCAGGGCACGCAGGCGGCCAACGCGAGCGGCAACCACCGGCGCAGCCTGCACACCAGCGTGCGCGCCAGCCTGAAGAAGCTGCAGACCGACTACATCGACATCCTCTTCGTGCACTACTGGGACTACACCACGTCGATCAAGGAGATGATGGACGCGCTCCACATGCTCGTGCAGCAGGGCAAGGTCCTCTACCTGGGCGCCTCCGACGCGCCGGCCTGGGTCGTCTCGGCGGCGAACACGTACGCCAACGCCCACGGGAAGACGCCCTTCAGCGTGTACCAGGGCAGGTGGAGCATCATGCACCGCGATTTCGAGAGGGAGATCCTGCCCATGGCGCGCTCGTTCGGGCTGGCTCTGATGCCGTGGGACGTGCTGGGCGGCGGGAAGTTCCAGTCGCGCGAGGCCGTCGAGGAGCGCAAGGCCCGCGGGGAGGGCCTACGCGCTCTCATCGGCGACGGGGACCAGACAGAGGAAGAAGTGCGCATGAGCGAGGCGCTCGCCAAGGTGGCGGCCGAGTTGGGCACCAAGAGCGTCACGGGCGTGGCGCTGGCGTACGTCCGTCACAAGGCTGGGCATGTCGTCCCCATCGTGGGCGGCAGGAAGGTCGAGCACCTGAAGGACAACATTGCGGCCTTGAGCCTCCGGCTCTCGGACGAGCAGATCGCGTTCCTGGAGAGCGTGAGGCCGTTCGATTCGGGCTTCCCGAGCAATTTCCTCGGCGAGGATCCCAACGTCACTGGTCAGTCGGTCCGGCTGAGACTGACGTCGACGCTTGTCTTCCCGGGGGCTCGGAGAGAGACGAGCGTGTAGGGAAAGTGAGAGGATGAAGTGGCGCGACACTGTGATGTCTTTCTCTCTCCCGTATCAACGTGGTAACGAGAGACGTGTGATAATTATAGCGATCGATCATCAGGAAGAAGGAGGCTCGGTAGAACCCCAGAGTTAGTAATGAAACCAAATGGCTGGTTCGCTGTGAGACGACGGCATGGCCGGTATTTAAAGGGTTAGTAGATCTCTCGAGATTGTGTACGAAGATGTACGAAGACATGGCAACGCGTTGCCATATCTGTCGAGTTCACGGATGTAGTAGGGAAGAAAGGGAGATGGGGCAGAAGGTAGAGCAAATAAAACGCAAGGGGGAGAAGAGAGACCAAAAAAAAAGAAGAAAAAGAAAAAAAGAGACAAAAGATACATTAACCTTGCAAAATGGAGAGAGAAATAAACAAAAAAAAGAATGACCGACGCAGGACTCGAACCTGCAGCCTCCTGATGGACTATTCATGACTCATTCGAAACCACGATTCGTAGTCAGACGCTCTACCGATTGAGCCAGCCGGCCCCATTTATTGTTTGTGTGAGAGGAACAATAAGCACATGAGGCTAGGCCCCTTCCCCACCTAGACTCACCAGCCCATGATGAATTTCAGCGTCTCACAGAAAGATGACGACTCATAAAGGGCCCGGGTGGACTCGTCAGAGTGCCTGGATAGAAACTGTTACGGGTGTCTTGCGTGACATCTTTTGACATCCAGAAACGCATGTAATCATTTATTTGGTGAGACAAATTTGGAGATGAGGGTGAACTGAACGGTTGTCACTTGTGATGTGAAGGGCCGTTTATGATGGGCAGCCCGCAGTAATATTTCAAAGCCGAGTGTCAACCCCATTCCTCGCTCCGCCGTCACGGCAGCTTTAATTCTGGAACAGGCAGTGCTGCTTATCTCCCGGCCACTCTTCTACAGCAATGTTGAGTCAGGAAGAGAGAGCAGCCATGGAGCCGTGTGTACAGAGAAAAATGTCCGAATCTAAAGGAAGGCGCATTGTCGACTGGGATCCAACCGCAGCCAGATAGCGGTTGCCTAAACTCTTGTTTGATTAAGAATGAGAGCTGGCACATCCGCGGAAGGGAATGATTTCAATCATGAGCTAAAAACTAAGGAGCTCACATCGTTCAAGAACAGTTCTGTGGGGTGAGGACTTGGCTGCCGGGATATCGTTTCCCCGAAGAGCCAATGAAAGTGTATCGTGGTGGGTACTCCGTATCCGTATCTATTTTGCCTGAGGGTCTCGTACCTTTTTTTTTTTTCTTTTTTTTTTTTAACCTTCACGCTGTATTCAGCGGGCGCTTAAAGCATTTGTCTGCCCCTCCCACGAGACTGACTGATCGTCCTTTCTCTTCTTGTGCTCACGATGCCCAAGCCTGCTTCGGAAGGCGAGTGGGGATCACAGCGACTCGCCGCTTCTGAAAACAGCGACTTTACCCGCCTGCACATCACGCCTTTCGACTCGGAACTTCTCCCCGTCGTCGTCCCGGCGAAGGTCCTCCCCGAAGCCCGCGGTATCTCCTACCACACGATTGAGACTTTCCCGGAGAAGCGCTACGGCTACATCGAACTCCCCGCAGTAGAAGCTGACAAGCTGAGAAAGAAGCTCAACGGTTCCGTCTTGAAGGGAGTCAAGATGCGCATCGAGAAGGCCCGTCCGCAGCCTACGGCTGAGCCTGAAGTCGAGGTCGAAGAGAATTCAGGCAAGAAGCGCAAGAAGAAGTCAAAGAACGACTCAGTGGAGGGCTCCAAAAAGAGGAAGATCGACCACAATGTCGTGCCAGGCGTCCAAATCGAAGGCCGGAAAGTCAAGCGAGGATGGACCGTTTCGGACGAGGACAAGATTAAAGAGAAGCGGAGCAGGAAGCTTAAGGACAAGGACAAGGACAAGGACAAGGATCAACATACAAAGGAGAAGGACAAGAAAGACAAGAAAAAGAAGAAGCGAGACCAGAGATCGAAGTACACGGAGAAGGAGGAGTGTTTGCTGAAAACGAAGCTTCCGCATCCCACCGCCACCGCGGCGGAGCCCGAGGAGAGTCCCGATCGCAAGGAGCGCAAGAAGAGCAAGTCACGGTCACGAGAAACAATCCTCCACGAGTTTGCCAACACGACCAGGTTTCCCACGTTCCTCAAGACGACCCAACCTTCTACGACGAGCGTGGAGGCGACCGAATTCGTGGAGGGCAAGGGCTGGGTAGATGCTGAAGGCAACGTCGTCGAGGCCGTGAAGACGCGAGGGAAAGAGGAAGAGAAGCCTCGGAAGAATGCCTCGCCGAACCCAGCAGTTGGTGACGATACATCGAGCAGCAGCGACACTTCGTCAGAGGAAGACGAACCGGCGCCCAAGGCTGTGAAGAGCAAAGCTGATAAGGCCTTGCTCACCGCACAACAAGAGGATGAATCGGACGCCGACGAAGATGAAGAGACGACGAAGATGTCGCAGACAGCGAAGACGTCGAAGCCCACAACGTCGGCCCTCAACCAGAGACAGTCACAGCCAATAGACGATGATACGACGAGCAGCAGTGGCACCTCCTCAGAAGACGAAGATACCGACGACGAAGAGGAAGATGAAGCGCGCGCGGCGAAAGACTCAGCGCCCGAATCCGGGAAAATCACCCCCTCTCGCCCCAACGAAAAAGTCAACCTCACCATCAAGGTTCCGCCTGTTGAAGTCCACCCCCTCGAAGCACTGTACAAGCGCAAAAACACGGGCGATGGCGGCACCAGGGCATCCAACGATGCAGCCACCACCCCCGAGCCGTTCAGCTTCTTCGGCGGCGGCGACATCGAAGACGATTTGGAAGATGCCGACGGCGGACAGGGCGAAAGAGGAGGCCAGATCCCCATGACCCCCTACACGCAGAGGGAATTCGAATGGCGCAATGTTAGGAGCGCTGCGCCTACGCCTGACACTGCCCACCCTTCGCGGGTGAGGAATTTCTGGGCCTCAAATGGGGAAGAAGAGGACGACGAGCGATACGACGATGTGCTGCATCGCGGAGACGAGACCATGGCGGATGCGGACGTAGGTGAGGGAGAGGGATCGGCCGGACCGGGGCCGGGCGGTGACTTTCAGAAGTGGTTTTGGGACAATCGCCGGGATCTTAACCGGTCTTGGATGCAGCGGCGGAAGACGGCGACCAAGGAGAAACGCCATCGGGACAATAAATCGAGGGCGGCGAGGGGGGTGTAGGTGGTTTTTGACGTACATAACACGTATACGTACATACTTACAGCAATAATACGTCCCTGTGACTTTTCTTCCCTTTCTAAATATAGTGTAACGACTAGAGTATATGAATTCCTGTGGCCAAAATTTGATTTCCCTGCTCGTCACCTCGAGCAATCTGATGGAGAGAGAGGTGTGAAGAAGAGACAAGGGTGTAACAGAAAAAAGGCCAAAAAAAGCAAAAGAGAACTGGACGAATTGGGAATTGAACCCAAGGCCTCCCGCATGCGAAGCGGGCGCTCTACCCCTGAGCTATACGCCCTTGTTCTTGTTTCGTGTTGGTTTAAAGTGCCCTATGTGGCTAGCTCCCACGTGGGGTACGTCAACTGCCAGGATTCAGTCGCAATAAGAGGCAGGTTAAATTCAGGGTTTGTGTCAAAGGCAGTGAGAGGAAAAGAAATATATCGAGCAATTATTTGACTGAGGTGCCACGCAAACCAAGACCCACCAGGCACTTCTCCATTTCAACAGGGCGTGAGCGGAAGGATGGACACCCGTTTGCCCCCGAATAACAAGCCTCATGCTATCTATCTACAATTACATCTTCTCTATCGTGGTATTCATACATTAGGAGAAAGGAGATCGTACTTGACGCATCGCTCAACCTGTTCATCTTATTAGCATGGGTGTTTCTTTCCGTGGGGGTGTTCATCGAAGGAGTAACACTTACATCTTCAATGCTCGCTTGGAGGAACCTCCTCGTCTCCAGCCCCATCCAGACGTATAACATGGAAAAGTCGCCCTGCTTCGCCATCTGGGCACCGGACTGGGCACTGAGCTGACGCAGGATGGGTAGCGAACTGCTGAGGAGATCCATCCCCGGGTCGAGGGTCCGGCCGATCCCCTCAAGGAGCAGGATGCTGATGACCACGTTGACAAAATCGCCCTCCATACGGACATGGTGCCCGCGCACCATGCCCAGCACGCGCTGCAGGATGTCGCCGATGCGGATGTTCCCGAGCGCCAGCGTGCGGCTCTTGACCCCGAGGACGAGGTGCTGCATTTTGAGCGCAAACACTTCCTTGTCGATCACCGACTCGGGCTGGCGCGACCGCTCGCACATGAGGATGCCGGCCTTGTAGCCGTCAAACTCGGCCACCGCGCGGAAGAGGTCGAGGAAGTTGGTGCGGTTCGAGGCGTTCAGCTCCGTCACGAGACCCGTGTCGATGAAGACGAGCTGGGGACGGTACCCCTCGGCGTCGATCTTGGCGAGCTCCGCCTTCCAGGCGTCCGGGTCCTTGCGATGCCGGTAAGGCCGCAGGCGCGCGAGAACGTGTTCCGTGACGTCTTGGCCATCCTGGCCAGGGTAATCCCCGGTGTGGATGCCTTCCCCCTGGTGCCACGGCGAGGACCGGATGCTGAGGCTGGGCTGCTCGGCCTGGTAGAACCGCACCATGATGTTGCCCGGGTGCAGGTCGGCGTGGACAAAGTTGTCCATGAGAAGCATCCGCAGGAAGGCATCCAGCCCTTCCTGCGCAATGTCGTGCTGGAAGACGCCGCCGCCGTTCTCCATAAAATCGGACAGCGGGATGCCCTGCGCGTACTCTTCGACCAACACGTTCCGGGTGGTGAAGTCGGTATAGGGATAGGGGAACCAGGCCGTGCTGCGGCCGCGGAAGTTCCTGCGGAAGGTGGCGAGGTTCGCCGCCTCGATACGCAAGTCGAGTTGCAGCTTCATCATCTCGCCGAACTGGGCTACCTCGTCGGGCAGCGAAAGCCACTCCATGGTAGGGATGGCGTTGATGACCGACGCGAAGAAGTGCATGATGCGGAGGTCTCGTCGGACGATTCGGTCCACGCGCGGGTGTAACACCTTGACCGCGACGTACGATGAAGGGATGTGCTTCGGGGTGCTCTTCAATGCCGTTCCGACATTGCGGGCAACTTTGCGTCGAAGTGGAATTGGTTCTTCCTCCCGGCTCAGCTCGGCATCGCTTGCAGCGGCAAGCTGTGGTTTTAGCTTGGCCTTGTACACCTGTGCAATGGCGCCGACGCCGAGGGGCGTCTCGTCAAACTCTTGGAAGACTTCTTCCAGGCTCCGGCCATGGAAGGCTTCGGATATGGTCCGTCGCGTATCATGCATCGAGTGCGCGGGGGCGTTGGAGTGGAGTTTGGACATGATGTCGCACATTTCGTTCGGGAAGATGTCGGATCGCGACGCCGCCCATTGTCCTAGCTGCTTGCTTGTCAGTGTCTTTGGCGAAGGGAAGGTCGAGCCACGGAAGAGAAGGGGGGAGAAAAAGAGGATTGAGAACGGGTCTTGCGCACCTTGATGAATGCCGGCCCAGCCCATTCCATCGCCTGGACCAAGAAGCCATACCACCACAAGGTCCCACTCCTCTCGTTATCTCGATCGGGCTGTCGAGGGCCAAACCAGATAGCTGGGACGGCGACAATGACAGGCACGAAGATGCCGACGAGGTGTAGAAATCGCAGGGCGGTGCAGAAAGGCTCGACGATGTAGCGATCTACCACGATAACAAGACCGTGCCACAGCTTCGAGAGAACCCCATCATCGTGCCTAATCGTCTTGTGCATCTCGGCCCTGCTCGCCTCGAGCATGCGACGCTCGCCAGTCTTGTCTGTTCCCCCATTATCCGCCTGGGCAAGTTCGAAGAAGGCCGCGGTGCCCAAAGCAGCTGCGCCCCCGGCTCGCAAGTGTATTCGCCGCGAAGAGCGGTATGCCCGCCATGTGGAATTCCGGCCAGCTATATTGCGTGAAGTCGACCACCAGCGTCCTGCGTTTGGCTGGGAGACAAACGCCCTGTGAAGAGACGAGATCGGTATGGAAGGGCGGACGCCGGGTCGGGGACAGAACTGGCCGAACACAAAGGCCAGCCTCATATCGATGGGATGACGGAGAAAAAAGTGTGAATGAAAGTGTTCATGTTCTCGGAGTTGAGTCTGAGCGACACAGGGGCGACATCGTCAGGCCTGGGGGTCGCGATGATCATCTAGAACACCCAGGGGTTTGTGTTGGTGACGTATGACCTTTACCCCGTCCCGGCTCTTTGCAGAGGTAAGTCCGCTGTCAGATGCCTACAGCCACCTTATCGGGGCGTGACTTGCGCCATTTCTGTAGACGGATAGGGTACTTCCGACCGATGTATCCACATCAATTTCCCCTCCTTTTACTTTATAGTTAGATATTTCCGCAGAGTATCTTTTACTCTTTTTTAATACACATATATATCTTTTACGTACCTTATTTATATGCTGATAGTTATAAGCCCGGCGTTCTAATAAACGAAGCTATTCCGATAGATCCTATAGCTTTAAGGTAGTTAAAATAGCCTTAAGTCTATAGCGGTTAGCTTAGTATTATTAGCTACGTCTGCCTACTTTATTTTAACTGTTATTCCGTTATTCCCTCTTATTCAAATCGCTTAACTCGCTTAAGTCCTATATCGTTCTATCGCTCCTTATTTAATCGGTCTGTTATAGTCGGTTTCGATAGTTTATTTCCCTGTAGTCCTAGTTAGTTAGACGATGGCCTTAACTGCGGTGTTACCTACGATAGGCTATACGATCCTTACCTTACTAAAAGAGTGGCGTTATTGGATCGAGGCTATTATGCAGATAGCCTACGCTAACCAGGTCTCTGACCTTGTTAATCCAGACCTTAAGAAATCTAAACGTCCTTATAAGCTCGAATCCTCGGAACCTCCAGAGCTAGAAGAAGGTGATAAAGATAATGCCTAGGATCGTAAGTTTAAGCTATAGAACGTAAAAGAGAATAAATATTAGTAATAGTAACGTGGTCTAGCTGCTCTTTATGACTATATCGCAAAGATAGTTAATCCTAACCTTAAAGATTAGTACGCGCGGAAGAAGGAGGTTAAAGATATTCTGATCGTCTTAAAGAACTATCTTAAACCTACTAACGCTGCCTAGAAGTCCCTAGTTAAGAAGAGATAGGAAGAATATATATAAAATATACGGAGGATACCCTATAAGCGTTAGCTTCAGGACTTTATATCGCTATGCCGAGATTCGAAGACCTATAGCATTAGATCTTCTAATACCATAGAGGATTAACTCGACGCGTTTTTTAGGGCTATCGGTACTATAGCTTTAGAGTAGTTAGAGGCGTGTTTTATAGAGATTTTAAGGGAAGATAAGGAAGATAAACCTACTATCGAAAAGGTTATAAACGAATATACGGTTTAGTTACACTATAGGTATCCCTATAGGCTTAATAAGAAGCCTATAGCGTTATCGTTTTATACGACGACGTTCCTAGGAAAGGATAAAGATAGTAGATAGTAGCCTATTAATTAGAAAGGTTAGTAATAATAGAGAAAAGAGGATTCTTCGGTAAGGGAATTTATCTACGATTACGTTAAGATAGGAAGAGCTAAACGCTATTACTACCCGTGGAGTGGCTGCCCGAACGTTAATCCGACGCACCGCTAAAAGGGCTTTACGCCTATAAAGGAGGTAGTAGAACGCTACGACCGCGTTATTAAGAGCTAGAGTGCTTCTAAGCAAAAGAAGTTCAGGGAGTATATTAAAACGGATATCGATAAGGCTAAAAATAAGGTAAAAGAGTCTAAAGCTAAGTTACTAGAGAAAGATTAGTCTAAGGAAGTATCTAATTTCGTTAATAATAGGGAAGAGGGTTCTGATAATAGCTTTTACGATATATATTTTGCCTTTAATTTCGTGGGAAAAGAGGTGGTATCGTCGACCTCGCTGTTGATTTTCTCGCTCTTATAGACTAAATAGGTGGTTAGTAACGACCTGTTTAATTAGTTATTAATCGATTCGGGGTCCCTAAGGTATATAACTAATTAACGCCACCTGCTCGAGGACTTCTAGCCTGCTACCACTATTAGTAGATTTTAGATAGGTGGCGGCACCTCTAATCTAGTAAAGGGGTACGGTACCCTGTGTTTTTAGGTTAAAGATATAAAAGGACGTCCTTATACTCTTATGCTAAAGAACGTGGCGTTTATAGATGGATACCCTATAATGCTGCTAGTAATGCGTAGGTTATAAAAGGATTAGAACGCTGTTTTTATGACCGGCAGATATATCTTAGTAATAGACCGACGTACCTACCTGCCGTTAATTAACGTCAACGGCTAATATACCCTTAAACTGACTAAGGGCACGCTATAATGCTTATAGCCGTAGAGCTATTTCAATAGCTTAAGGGAACTAAAGCCTATAAGCGTGGCCGACGCCCGTTTATAGTATAAGAGGCTAGGGCATACTAACTCTTAAGCACTGGCATAGCTGTTAAAAGGGTGCGTAGAAGGCATCGTGGCTTTAAAGGAAGAGCGGCACCTTTAGTGGTGGACTGCGAAGCTTACGCTATTAGTAAGGTAAAAAGGATAGTATCGCGACGTCCACCTGCCTATAGGCTAATAAGGCCTTTTTAGAGGATTAACATGGATCTGTTTTTAATAGATCCTGTTGCTAACGGCGCCGATACTATTACCCTGTTCTATGATCCCTGTATATATAAAAACGTGACTAGAACGGTGCCAGAGTATAAATATATACTATCCTCGATAGCTAACGTCGAACTCTTCTTATAGAGACAGTATAGGCTGCTTATTAGTGTGATTAGACTCGACGGAGAGAGGGCGCTATAAAAGAAGCTGGATAACTAGTCTTTAGATCGTGGTATTCTGCTAGAAAGATCGGCTCCTTATATAGCCGTATAGAACGCTAACGCCGAATAGTATAGGGGTATTATCTTCGCTATCGCGAGGGTATTAGTAGATGCCTTAGGCTTCTAATAGGATCTGTGGCCAGAGATTGTTATAGTAGCTACTTATCTGTATAACAGGATTCTACGCAGGGATCTAGGCTAGTAAACCCCAGAGGGAGCGTTAAACGCATGGCTATAAAAGGAGGGTATCGTTAGCTTTATAACTACTAATCCCTTAATTACGCACTTAAAGAGGTATAGTTATAAGGCATACGCGTTAACTGCTGACTACCTGCGAGGAAGGTATAGAAACGAAAAGCTCGCGCCGAGGGTATATATCGGTTATTTAATCGGTTACGAAGGTACTAATATTTTTCGGATTTTGGTTCCTCAATTAGAGGATAGGATCCTGCGCACGAGGGACGTTATCTTTAATGAGTTAGTCCTTTATAAAAATAGGGGGAAAGAGCCTAACGTGCCTGTGTCTGTGCAGCTTTTCGATGACCTTAATCTGCCGTTGGACTAGGGCATTTAAGACCCTTTTGGCGTTGTAATAGATATCGTCGATTTCGGTATGCCTGTGGTAACGTAGTAGAACTCCACAATAGAGGCTTTGTAAGAGGGAAGGAGGCGTTAATAATAGCCTTAATCGTTAAGATCTAGGGGGGTGGCCGGCGGTGGTGGTAAAGGATTAAAAACCACTACTAAGGTAAAAACCACCGAAAACGCCTCTGAAAACTAATAGGTTACTGACTAAGAGGTATTACGTGGAACGGCTGCTATGGCTGCGGTAGGCACGGTTCCTACTATTGTGCCTGCCGTTATTCCTGCCGTTGGTTCTTCCTCTTTAACTGCTGTTTTACCACCCTTTTTAAGAATAGCACTAATTTTGCCCTCTTTAATAACCTCTTTTTTAAGACCTGTTTATATACCCTTTTCGCTACCTTCTAACGATCCTGTAATTGAACGTAGCGATTAAGAGGAATCTGACGATACTAGCGGATTTTCCTCTACCTTAGAAGAGGCTATAGGAGAGGCCACCGACGATACCGTCGGAATAGGATTATTGTCGCCTGACTAATCCGTTCTTAAAGAGGCTACTGCCACTGCTACTGCCGCTGCTCCTTAAATAACTAATCTATAAGCAGTAACCCTATCTTTAGTAGCTGAGTCTAATCCCACTATTACTGCTACTGTTACGGCCTAATAACTGACCTCTTGTTTGCCTGCTTTAGCTTCAACGGCTGCCCCCGTAGGGAGGCCTGCTCGTAATCGCCGACTTTCCTCTAGGTACGACGATTACGTCTCCTACTATAATAACACCTTCGAGAAGCCGAAAAAGCCGCTATTATACCGCGAGATGCCTAAGGAACCGTTGAATTGGTCTTAGATGCTGAAGAGCCTATATAAGCTGTAATGGCTTAGGGCAGCCGTATAAGAGGTGGATATACTTAGGTTAATGGGCACCTTTGAAGCAGTAAAGCTGCCTTAGCGTGGGCAACGTACCTTAGACCTTAAATAGATCTTTAAGTATAAGGTTAACCCGTCGGGGTACGTTAGTAAGTTTAAGGCGAGATTATGCGTGCGAGGAGATTAATAGCCTAAAAACCACCTTAACGCCTACGTCTCTACCCTCGTAGGAAGGACCTTTAGGTCGTTAATGGCTATTACTGCCTATTTTGACCTGGAAACACGTTAGCTTAATGCCGTTAATGCGTTCACTAACGCTACCCTTGACGAAGAGATTTACGTTAAGGATCCGCCCGGCTGGCCGCTGCTTTAAGCAGTAATAGGCACGAAGAGCGACGAGGACCTCGAGGCTATTTTGAAGCTATCGCGGCCACCCTCGCGCGGCACACAATGCCCACGTAGGACGTTATATGGCCTACGTCGCTCCCCTAAGCTGTGGTATGAATAGCTCTCTTCCGTTTTAGGAATATTAATCTGCTGCTAATTCTCTTATATAATGGATGCAGCAGCACTTTTAAGTGAGGGATCTTGGCCCACTTAAGTGGTTCCTGGGGATTAGAGTGGTTCGCGACCGCTAATAACGTCGGCTGTGGCTTTCCCTCGAGAACTATATCACCAAAAAGATTAAGGCGTTATAGGTGGATCGTGGTGGGCGTAGGGTTAAAAGCCCTCTTCCTTTTCCTAACGTTTTGGAACTATCTGCTGCCGACTAATAAGCCTCTGCAGAGTTAATCCATCTATATCTGCGGAAGGTCGGTTCTATTAATTACGCGGCCTGTTAGACCCGGCCTGACGTATCTAAAGCTGCTTCGAGGCTTGCCGAATTCAACACTAACCCGTTAAAACAGTATCACGATGCCGTAGACAGGTGTTTAAAGTACCTCGCCTTAACTAAGTCCCTATGCCTTTACTTTAGACTACGCGATAACCACCTATAGCACGCACTTTATTATACTTTAGACGCGGCGTTTAGAGATGACCGTGAGACGCGGTATAGCTCCTAGGGCTATACTATACTGTTATTCGGGGGTCCTGTGGACTAGAAGGCAAATAAGTAAACGAGCGTCGTGACCTCTAGTACTAAAGCCGAGCTTATAGTACTTTCTGCTACTACTAGGCAGTATATCGCGATTAGGCGTTTAATTAAGGACCTGACCTTAACCTTTAAAAACGAGCCTTTAACGATATACTACGATAACGATTAAACGAGGATTTTGCTAGAGGCACTACGCCCTTAGGTCACCTCTAGATTGAAGTATCTAGATATCCACGCCCTTTGGATCCGATAGGTCGTGTAATAGAAGAAGGTCCTAATCGCCTGGATCTTAACCTAAGAGATAGTCAGCGATGGGCTGACTAAAGTACTTCCCCCGCAGAAACATAAGGCGTTTATATATCTGTTGGGGATAGAGGTCCTAAGCTAGGGGGCTTGAGGTAATTTATAAGAGGCGCGGTGCTGAGTTTAAAATCTGTAGCCTAGATTGACCGTTTTTGGTGCCCTTTAGATTGTTATTTGGGCATCTGTTTTTACACGTTTTTGACGTTTTTGGGCATAAAAAGAGCACGCTTTTTAATAAGCCGTTCTTTAATCGTTGGATTGATATCTAGGCCTCTATTTTACCCTAGATTTACGGCTTTAATTGAGTAGAACAGTCAGGATTAATCCTGTAGTTCTGGAGAGGTGTGTTAGATGCCTATAGCCACCTTATCGGGGCGTGACTTGCGCTATTTCTGTAGACGGATGGGGTACTTTCGACCGATGTATCCATATTAATTTCCCCTCCTTTTCCTTTATAGTTAGATATTTCCGTAGAGTATCTTTTACTCTTTTTTAATGTATACATATATCTTTTGCGTACCTTATTTGTGTGCTGATATCCGCGATGAAACGAAATTCGGTATAAGACGATTGAGTCACGTGCCTTATTCAATATAACAGGATTCTCCAATTTCTCCGGAGACATATTCGTTGATACGGTGCGAATCACGCGTCGGCCGGGCTCTGTCGTGTGATCGGCACTGTCCGGGTCCGAAATCCGGAAAAAAAAAATACGCAAACCATCTCCCACATGTGATAGACCCTCTTTTCATACAAGTGCGCAGGCCACATGTGAAAGCAGAAGAACGTGGGGCAAGTTCGTCATCGAATCGAGAATCTTTGTCCCATCGTTCTTGGTCTCGATGTGCCCATTGTCCAATGCAACAACAGGCGCCATTTCTACGCGTTGGCTGGACGCCTGCATAGCTTCGCATGCCTTTCCTTTCATGCCCTCGCGGTCGTCCTTATAAAGAGAAGGTAATTACCATCATGTTACTCCGTAGATCTCGGGGAAGAGGTTTGTAATCATCTCCGTACTTCAAAGAATTCAACGACCCCTGCTCAGTCTGCCGTAGTGGGACCATCACAAGCCAGCTTCCTGATCTGAAAGGATCATCTTCGCCAAGTACCGAGGCTTGACATCCTCAACAATCGTCACCTACGTGGCTGAACCAGCTCAACGTTTTGGTCAATGCTGGGTCCGTATTCGATCAGTGTCCTTTCGTGACGTTCTTCATGGTCTATAAACCGTCAAATGACCTCAAATCGATTTGCTTGCTGAGGCTTCAAGAACTTGATGCTATTTCAGTGATCATGGGTCGAACAACAATGGCTGGTAGCAACGCAGTTGCTCTCGTGCCCTTATCGCGCCTTTCAACGACAAGGTCGTTCATGATGCGCGCCGTTTGGAAGAGTCTGGCGCGGTACGGCGCAGTCGTGCCCCTCATCCTGAACCTCAGGACACTAGCATTGGCATTCGCGCTACTCAACCTGAAGAGCCTACATTTCATGTGGATTGTATGTTTTCTCCAATTGTTCAGTCCGACAGACGCCCCCTTTGCTGCTCACGTCTTTGGTTCTCTTTCGTCTTTCGTTCATTTCACCCCATGACTAACATAATGCGCGAAATCGCAATCCCGACTGTAGATCCGTTTCTTCCGCGCCTTTGTCCGCCGCATGACCGACCCGGCCACGAGCAAGCACCTCTCCCCGCGGTGTCTCTTCCTCCCCGCCATCAACGCCACGCGTTCCCCCGCCTTGGAATGCGACCACAACATGCACAAGTCCAACTCGACCTACTTCACCGACATGGACATGAGCCGAATCAACTTTGGTACCCTCTTCTTCGGCAAGCCCTTCAACCCGTTCCCCGGCCCGACGAATTTCAACATTGCCCTGGGCGGTTCGGCGTGCACCTGGCGCAAGGAGATCAAGCCGTACCAGGCGTACGAGCTGTGGACGCGGATCATCTCCTGGGATGAGAAGTGGCTCTATGTCGTGACGCATTTCGTCGAGTCCGGCGTGTTCGTGCCGGAGGAGTACGTCATGCAGCCGGGAAGGACTAGGAGGAGAAGCGCGAAGAAGGATGGACAGAAGGAGGACGTGGACAAGCTGAAGACGGTGTACGCGTCGTGTGTTTCACGGTACGTGTTCAAGAACAACAGACGGACACTTCCGCCTGAGGAGGTCTTGCGCCGCGTCGGTTTGCTGCCGCAGGATGAGACCGAGCTGGCGGCCGTCGAAAAAATACGACTCGAAGCACTGCCTATCGGACGCCTCGAGACTGGGTGGGATTCGGTTCATTCAGCTTTTGAACCAGGGAAGACTGCCGTGGGGTGGTACAATAGTGCATATTGAGCGACCACGGATTTTTTTTCTTTTCGCGTCTCAATCACCTGTAATTAAACCGTTTATCATAGAATAGATGTACCTAGTAACCTAGATGTCTTAGGCCGTCTAAATGCATGGAAGTGGTGTTCGGCCGACGCTCCGGCCCTCTCGTTCCTGGCGTGGTACCTTAGTGTCGGAGTACTCCCATAAGGTAGTGATGTCGGGGCTATTAATGGGTCACTGAGGTCAAACTTTGTAGGGAAATCAACGCTTTTTAAGATAGGTACGAATATTGAGCATGGAAAATGAACGAGGATGAGTAATCACAAGCTGAAACGGCGTGGCCCATGCGTTCCTCGGCTTAAAGGGGTATCTGGCTGTATCTTTCGTACCCACAGGACAATCGGCCGACGCGCTGGGCTCTTGATCACTCGCAGTCCCACGTCAAAGCATCACGAGTTGAAGCACCCAACAAAATAATGGCTCGAACCCCAGAAACCGTCCCGTTTTCCACGGCGTCGCAGGTCACACCAGTCGGTCGCAACGTATACAGGGCCTTCCTGGAGCCGACATATTGTGTCGGGGCAGGTCAGTTCTCAATTTCTCATATGCATTCTCAGCTTACACTCACCTGTGAGATATGCCCCTCAGAGAACGTCCTGTGTTGACAATGACACCCCTCCAGTCCCCAACGGCGGTTATGTCGCGTCCACCATCGTAAGAGCCGTCTCGGACTATCTAGGCCCGAGGGGACACCCGGACACGGTAGCGGCCCACTTCGAGTTCATCGACCGCACAGATGTAGGGCCCGTCATTATCGAGGTCACCGACATCAAGAGCGGCCGGTCCATTTCAGTGGTCCATGTGACGCTGTACCAGGGCAGCTTGTCACCCGAAGCACCATTCTTCGCCTCGAGCTCCCGGAAGCCCGTCCTGGCGTACGTCACCAACATGGCCATCCGGCTCGAGCAGGGCCTCTCGCTGTCCACGGGCTGGGAGATGCAGCCACCGGCGGCCCCCGTGGACTTTGACAAGCTCAGAGCCGGGAAAGACCCGCGCTGGACGCAGCGGTCGCGGCTCGCCACGGGAAGTTCGTCGGGCGCGATGCGGGACTTTTCCCGAGCCAGCCTGCAGTTCCAGTACTACTTCCCGTCCGAACCCGGTCGCCGCGGGGAGGAAGACGTCTGGCTGCGCTTCGCGTCGGGCGAGAACTTTACGGACACGGCCATCCCCCTCGTCGCCGATGCGCTGCCGTACATCATCGAGGCGTGGCGGCCGCACGAGGACGAGAAGCAGACGCCGTTCAGGACGGCGGAGATGTGGTGGTATCCTACCTTGTCTTTCTCCCTTGATGTCAAGAAGGCGCTGCCGGGGGAAGGAAGCGAGTGGCTTTTCATGCGATGTTTTACAAGGTCGATCAAGAATGGGAGGTTAGACTTGCAGTCGATCATTTTGGATCAGCATGGCGAGTTGGTCGCTCTGGCACATCACGTTAATTTGGTCGTGCCAGCGTCGCGGAATCTGCAGAAACGAAAGACGATAGGCAACAAGTTGTAGTAATTGTAGCGCAACGGCGAGGTTCGGTGGTATAAGACACTGATTTCTTGTCTCTGGTTGGCGTGTTGACTTCCTATATCAACCCATGCGCTGAGTCGATCTTTTTAAGTTGGATGATTACTAATTATGGCGGCGAAGGCCATCATGCTATTGCTATTGGACAGACAGGACCTCCTCGAACGTGAAGTGGACCAACTTGACTGTATTTAGCCTGACGCCAATTCACGTGACTACATATCGTTATCGATAAAAGCCGAAAAAGTCAAAGAAAAATGTCCGGAAGTTTTCGGCGTCATTTCTTGACTTATTAGGTAATAAGTGATGATATCAAAGATATCAACCAGGGCCAACTTTCTTTCCATATACAACCTTCTTTCTGCTAATTTTCTCGCGCCCGACCTTGACACACAGCCAATACTATCGCACCATTTCTATTCCACAAATCGTCAACAACACACGGCATCCTCTTTGAGATAACATGGGCTGGTTTTGGGCAGATGCGCCGGTCGCCACGACACCGAGGAATCCGCCCGTTGGACACCCGGCAACAGGGGGCTTTGATGGGAGGACACCTCCGGTATGCGCCCACAGCCGAATGCATGCTGGACATTTCTCATGAGGTATCTGCATGAGATGGTCGACTGACAGAAAAGTGTAGCCAGGATGCCCCATGCACCAAAAGACCGTCGATGCGCTAAACCCTACGCCTAAACCCGCCGAACCGGTCGATACCTCAACATCCCCGCCCGCATCTTGCCCTGTCAAACATGACCGGGGCCCTCCTTCATCATGCCCTGTAGATCACGGACAAGCAACATCAGCCTCAATCTCCCAGGGTCCCCAATCAAAGTCGTTCCTGTCACAGCTGAACCCTCTCAACTACATGTTCCGGGAAATTTCCCAAGCGCCGGCGCCGAACCAGACCATTGCCCTGCCCACCTCGCGGGAACCTTCCACGATCCCCAGGGGCTCGGGTGACGGCAACTGGGAGTATCCTTCGCCACAGCAGATGTACAACGCCCTCCTGCGCAAAGGCCACACGGATACCGACATCACGGCAGTCGAGTCCATGGTGGCCTGCCACAATTTCCTAAACGAGGGAGCCTGGGCTGAGATAGTGGCCTGGGAGGACCGCTTCGCTCAGGGTCTGGCCAAGGGCTTGAAGATTTGCAGTCGCGGCGAGGAGAACGCTCCCGAGATGGCCTACAGGGAGAAGGACGGCACGGAGATCCCCCCGACACTCAACCGCTTCCAGGGCCGCCCCAAGGACATGACACCCAAGGCGACCATGATGCAGGT
Source organism: Sodiomyces alkalinus F11 (assembly GCF_003711515.1). Taxonomy (NCBI): domain Eukaryota; kingdom Fungi; phylum Ascomycota; class Sordariomycetes; order Glomerellales; family Plectosphaerellaceae; genus Sodiomyces; species Sodiomyces alkalinus. The sequence continues at coordinate 2,983,174 of NW_021167079.1, read as the reverse complement.
CCTCGGCTGGATGTATCCGTCCAAGTTCCAGTGCGTTTCCCCCCCTTCACCCGCCTTCTTGTTCCTATTCCTACACGTCGACTCGAAATTGGGTCGTGTTGGAGTTTGATTCCCGCTAACTGGAACAAAAAATGCAGAACGGAGCCGCCATTCGACCGACATGACTGGTATGTCACGCGCAAGGTCGGCAACGAGAGCAAGGAAATTCGCTACGTGATCGACTACTACTCCGGCGAACCCGAACCCACTGGCGAACCTGTGTTCTATCTCGATGTTCGACCTGCCTTTACGCCTCTGGGCGCCGCGGAACGATTTATCAGATGGGGGACGGACGTCTGGTGGAGGGCGTCCGGCGCTGAGGTTCGCGAAGCCGAGAAGTTGGGAAACGAACAGACGCAGTGACGAGGCGCAACTCTTCCTGGGGATGAGCAACTAAGCCGGGCTGTATGATGATTGACCGGGTGATTGTTGCGCGTGTGAATGGGATCACGGTATGGGCGACGTTTAACTCGGATCGGGAAAATGCCGCCCCGGTATTAACGACATCTCTTCTCTTCTTGTGGTGTCTTTTCTTCTTCTTCTTCTTCTTCCTTCCCCGTTCTTCATACTAATCATGTATCACTATGAGGCCGAGATGGCCTTATGCCAGCCAGCCGATCTATACGACGCCAGGAAGAGCTCACCATGCTCGATGAATCGATCGAATGTTACTTATGCTGTGTCTGTCTTCCTACTTCTTGATTAACGAGTCGGTCTGTGGGGCTACAGAAAAACGTCGGCATTCACACCCTGAAGTCGACGGTGTTGCGCCAAAGGAGTCTGCTTTGGTTGTTCGGATGTCAGCACTGCCGCCCTACAAGCCTTTCACTCTAAGGGTATTGTCAGAGACCAACTTCTTTCTCTCCGCCCAACGTCTTTTGTCGAATCCGAGTTCGAGTTCCTTACCGTCTAGACGCAGTTCCGGGCTTACTGAAGAAAGTGTGTCCACCCGCCTCGCCAACAAAGGAAACAAAAGCACAAAAGGCACAAAAGCGAACATAAAGGAATGAAAGGAAGAACTGAAGATTGTTCTGTCGCAATACTAGGAGCAGCGCCTTGTTCTTTGACTTGTCCATTACAAAGATGCTGTTCTTTCTCTGTCTTGGTCACTGTTCACTGTTCACTGTTCTCAACTGCTTTGTCAATGTCCAAAGATGCGAGATGGTCTCGATGACCTCGAAACCAGAACAAACGCCATACACAGTTCCAATCTAATATGAATATATGATGACCCGGAACAATTATCGAGTGTTGTCTGTGTCTCATCCCTCAGTGCATTCTTCTCTTTACTTTAACTCCAGTTCAGGTTCAGGCAGAGTTCTTCATACGCAGTTACTTGCTTTCTCAGATCTCCCATCAGCAGTCTCGCTCACATCTATCTCGCCCTCACCCGATCAAGACTTACTTTCATCAGAAGGTCTCAGACAGACAGCCACAAGCCATCATGTGCTACCGCGTGTACATCCATACCCTCAAATGCGACGTCCGTCCCCTCCTCTCAGACGGCCGCAACCCCCTCGTGGACCCATACGCACCCCCGTCGACCTGCTCATGCCGTCCCGACCCTCTCCTCTCCTCCCGCCTGCGCTGCCGCCACCACGGCTGCTGCCGCGTCTCGGCAAAAACCTACGTCTGCCCCAACGACTGCCGGCGCGCGGCGCTCTACCACGTCTACATCCCGCGGAGACCGAAGCGAGGCGTGCATTTCTCCCGCGCCCCAGACGAGGACCCGGCTGCCTGGCGCGACGACATGCCCGTGTTCGACGGCTCCATCTTCCCCTCGTCTTCTTCCTCGATGCCGTACTCTTTCGCCGCGGACGCGAGAGAGCCGCTGCTCGCCTGTAGAGCCGAGAGCGCCGACTTCCGCCTCGCGAGGGACCAGCTCCTCGACATCGGCCGGGCGCTGGCCCGCACGCTGGCCGATAGGGACCGGGCGAATTCCGAATCCCGGAGGCTCAGGCGGCGGCATGGCAGGCGGTGCGGCTGGGGGGGCCGCGGGACATCGTGCGATGCGTTTGGCGGGGGTGGTTGTGCGTTGCTCCGGCAGATGGCGAACGCGGAAGAGCATGCTGAGAATCTTGATGTGGTGGTCAAGAAGCTGGAGACGCTGTGGGAGCGGTGGAAGACGTACGCACGGGCGCTGGAGAGGAAGGGGGAGAGGCGGATCGGTGGGATGGAGGAGTGGCGGCGGAGGGCGGGCCGTGGCGGAGAGAGGGAAAGGGAGAGGGAGAGGGAGAGGGAGAGGGAGAGGGGGGCGTATTATGGTCTCATGGGGTTCTATCGAAGGGAGTCCCGCGATGGCAGCATCCGTGTTGATGAGGCTGATATGCGCCGGGAAGCCGGGGAAGGGCGCGAACCCGAACCTCGAGGAGGGTGGGAGTGGGAGTGGGAGTGGGAAAGGGAGAGATACCGCTCTTTCGACCGCAGGGAGGGGGCAGTCGGCGGAGCAACGACTGCGAGGTAAGTCGAGACGACGGGTATCGGTCTCATGATGAGGATACAAGGAGCCATGAGAGGCGGACCTCCCGATGTGGTGTTCAGGACAGATACAACAGGGTGTACAATGTGTATCCTCTCGACCCCGAGGGACTATGTATGACAGGGGACGCCATACGGGACGCGAAAGGAGAGGCTCATGGGTTTGACGAGGCCTTCTCAATTTCTTTTGTCATACGATATGAATACAACTAGAGAACTACACACGATTTTCCTCACTGCCCGTTTCGTAAGATATACGTCGTAAAGGCGTTGTTATCTGCTCGTCATCATTCTTCTAATCAATCCATCGGTAGCTATTTCTGCCATTCTCAGCCTTATATGTCCATGGTTTCCCTTGCATATTAATTACCACGGCCGTGCTATGCTCATGCCAAACCAAGGAGAGAGAGGTATGAAGAGAGAGCATAGAAAGTCGAGAAGCCTTCTTCAAGACAAACCACCTATGCTTCTTCTTCGTCTCGTAAGAAAAAAAAAAAAGAAGAAAACCCAAACCCGGTGTAGGATATGTAGCCAAGATATGGGGGGGGTATATAGAACGCCAAGCGGACAAGAATCCGCGATGCAGAAATAATGCTGCTCCCAAGACAAAAGGCAAAGCCAAGTCTAATTTCCGACTTGCCGCGCATCACATGCATCATGCTTCCCCCGATATTATCGTTTCGTCCGTGGCTGTTGATCCGGTCCGTCCATCGTCATATATGCAGTCATATCATCAATCTGAGGTGCCGTGTTCCGCAATGCAAAATTCCCCAACATAAATGCCCGCAGAGATATCAATCCCCTAGGCAACATGAACACATAGACCCCCTCCACCCCCACAGGGGTAGTGGAGGGGGGAGAAGGGGAGAAGACAAAAAAAATAAAGAGAAAACAATTACCAGGTCCGCATCCGTCCCCAGAGAGAAAGCTTCGGCCTCTTCGCCTCCCTCTTCTCCCGCTGCTCGCCGTCAGTCGCTTCATATTCACGACCACCGCGATTCACGGGCCGCAGCGACACGGGACTCACGGCCCCGTCCCGAAAGTAGCCGCCGTCGTCATCGTCGTCGCTCAGATCGAGACGATAGCGGCGTACACTTCCCGAGTCGTCGTCGAAAGCGACACGCGCCTTGTCTTTCGGCAGGAAACAGTCCGGGACGAGGTGGCGGCGGCACCAGCCCTTCACGCCGCGGTGGGCGGCGTCGATGGCGGCGTACTCGAGGCGGCGCGTGCGGTCGCTCGTCCAGTAGTGCGTCGTGGGTTGGGGGGGCGGGCGGTGGACGGCGGGGCTGCTGCTGCTGGTGGTGCTGCTGCCGTTCGGGGGTTCGGGTTCGAGGTCGAGGCGCGGGTACGGTTTCGAGTTGGCGAGGGCGAGGTCGGTTGGGTGGGCTGGGAAGTGGATGTAGCTGGATTGGTTTTGGGTGGTGACGGGGGGCTGCTGGAGGGGGAAGGGGGAGGTTTGGAGGGCGTGTTGGCTCGTTGGGGCGGATCGGACGGAGTAGGAGTTGTTGTTGTTGTTGTAGTAGTAGTAGGCCGGGGTGGGTTTAGGGGAACGGCGCGTGACGGGGCGGCCGCGGCAGGAAGCGGCACGGGATCGGGAGTGTGGGGTGGATTGGTCGGGCCGTGTGGTGGGGGCAGTGGTGGTAGCCCGCGGTCCGGCAGCTGTGGCGGACCGACGAGAGGCGGTGGACGACCTGGCGGTGGACGACTTGTCGGTCGACGACGGAGACGAAGAGGTAGAAGTCCTGGGGAGGGACTCGTAGCCGGAATCTTGTCTCCTCATTTCGATGGACGAAGGGGGTTCATTCTCCTTCTTCTCGTCGTCGTGGCGAGATTGTGTTCTTGAGACACTCTCCTGGCCCCGTGGCTGGTCTTTTGGAGGAGATGCTGGAGGGAAGAGCTCGATGTCGTAGAAGGAGTGGTAAGTGTTATCGGAGCTCGAGAAGCCGGAGGTGGTTCTGGAAAGAGGGTCGGCGGATGCCATTTTGACTTGGTCACCTGGTTGGCATCCGAACGGAAGGGGCTTCGGAGGCGTTGAAGACGAGGCGATGGCGCAGACGAAGTGAATCGCTGCGAAGGAGGCTCTTCAACTCATCCAGATGAGAAGAGTCTAATCAACTGGACACGGTCCGAGCCGAACCAGAAGAGAACCAGAAGGTCCAGAACCAAAGAGCAGAAAAGCCAAGAACCCACTGGTGTTTCCCTCAATTGTGCCCCTATGGCAGCCGCACATAAAAGAGATGCGGAACGGAGAGAAGGAAAAAAAAGAAAGAAAAAAAAAAAAGAAACTTGAGATTCGGAACAAAAGGGCGGGCTTGTCTTTAGTATAATCAATCTGTTGGTGTGTGCGTCTCGTCTCGGTTCTCAGCAAGCGAAGTGAGGTGCTCTGTTTGCCGTGTTGACAAGCACAGACGTGGACCAGACGCAGGAGGAAATGAGGGTTATCGTTTCTGGGTTGTGGTGAAGTTGCGGTCAAGAAAAGCGTCGTGTCGTCGTTGTGGTGACGATGACGATGAGGGCAAAGTGGGAAATGGGAGATCGTTTCGTCTCTTAGCCCTCGTTTTTCTTCTCCTCTTGTTTGTTTTTGTCTTTTTTTTGGTGTTTTTTATTGTCATTCATGAAACCTTGCCAGAGGGCTTATCCACAGGGCTTTTTTTTTTTTTTTTTTTTTGGTCGTTTTCTCCTTCTTTCTCTTTTTTTCTTCTTCTTTCTCTTTTTTTCTTCTTCTTTCCCCCCTCCCTTGTATGCGGTCTTTGTTGACTTATGTCTGCAAACTCCTGCAGCTAGACGAAAGACGAATGGTGTTTCTGAATTGGCAGCGGGGCGTGTCGAATAGACGCCAGGCAATTGGATAGAGGATAAGGCGGTGAAGGAGTTTTAGGCCAGGCCGGGGAAGTAGAGCCGGAGCGGAGGAGTACGACGAGGGGTGAAAATGCGAGATGCGGGTCGGGTCGGTCAGGGGGTCCAGACAGGGCCGGGGTGTGAAGCGGCAAGCGCTCGAGGAGTCCAAGGCTGTCGACTTATCTTTTCAGTTGCACGAATCTATACGATAGAGATGATGTGATTTTGCGTCGTTTCTTGTCCACGGAGCCGCGAACGGCATGAGGAACGCCACAGCGATGGAAATGAGGGGAAATAGGAGATCGTGGGGCGTTGCTGCAGCACAGCGAACTATCGAAATATCGTGTGCTAGGGAGAGCTAAGGATTCCGTCGCGGGGTCGCTCGTGGCGTCGCTCGTGGTGTCGGTGGATGCGTGGTGGAGATGTGAAAGAAGGGGTGTGGACTGGGGAAAAGGCGGTGGGGAAAGGAAATGTCGATGATTTCTGAGGCTAAAAAAGGCGAGTACGTTGTATAGGAACAGAAAACCCAACACAGAGGCGAAAAATGGTTGAAAGATGATGGGGGAAGATGGTGATTAACTGAGTAGAGAGAGCGAGCGAGAGAGAGGGCGTGAGTCGGCTCCCCATGTGATTGTGAACAGAAAGCACCGATACTGTAGAAGGACGGGGTTCCGTACGTCGTAGGGGATCATATGTCCTTCGTGCATAGTAGCATGTGAAATGCTGGCTGCAAGGTACACGTACAGCGTGCGACGTGGGGTCGTGGCAGTCTGTCTCTCCCTGCCTGCCGGTGACGGTGACGATGGTGTGTTGCTTTGCGTTGCGTTATGCAGGTCGGTCTGGGTCTCTGATTTGGTTGGTGTTACTTCGTAGGGGACGGGGAATAATCGCCGTAAATCAAGACGCAACGGGGTCACGAGTCGAGTTTAGAACCAGAGGGTGGTGGATAAAATACCCATCACGAGTTTCAACACGTAACGTCTGTCTCTCCCTTGCATCTGAATATTGTTAGCAAAAGACCCAGGTGCAGATATACTAACTCCGTACACACAAATGTCCTCCAGTAAGCGCCTATCCATACATGTACCATGGCCGGTTGATGTTCTATTTCGAGTTGTCGCTATCCGTGTCCCTACCCCGTACCGAGTTCTGCGGGCCAATCCATCTTCCACCCTGTCCAAGTCGATTCTCCCACTCCGTATTCCGTATTCCGTCGTAGGGTACAAAGGACGAAATACGAATGGCTTCGTAGGGTGCTTGGTCTCATCACGGACTGCTGTCCTCCAATCGTCTGTTCCCGTGCCGAACCTCGGTACGACGCTATTCGGGTCGCCGTCCTATTGTTAGCGCGTGTGTTGGCGTGTTAGCGGGTACGTAGCGGGTGTTTTTGTTTTGTTTCTGATCGGCGCCTCGTCGCGTGATTCCGTCGTGTGAAATACGTAGACTACCTTACCTTATTAGGTAATTAAGGTACCCAGCACTCCCGTACCGATAGGCGACATTCGAAAGTACCGTACTGCATCCGTTTCCTGTTGCGGAGTAATTGATGGATTCACCAAAACACTGCATCTCTGCGTACAACGTAAGGTACATGTACCTTATATTGATACACTGAATCAAGGTAGTACTTCGTACATCACTTCCGGGACTTCCCCCGGCAGACTCCGGCTAACCCTCTCCCCAGCCGGCTCTTCCGCCCGTCCCGTCGTTACATCCGCCCGAAGCTCCCAAGGTAACCTTATAACGACGGAATTTCCCAAGAAGCCGCCTAATGCAGGCACTCACTTGTTCCGTCTTCTTCAATACTGGCTTCCTTTAATCCTTACTGTGAAGAAACGACTTGTTCATTTCCCGCCCCGTCACCTTCAAGGTCGAATCTCGGCCTCGGCACTCCCATCCTTCTTCTCCTCACTTCCGGCATGAGAGCTGGCATCCTGATCGCCGCCAAGGCCGTTGAGGAGGGCTGTGAGACCGATCTCACGGTTGATCTCGTCCATGCGCTCGACGTCGGCCGCGGCAGTGCCCTCGCTGCCGAAGACGGTGTCCATCTCCTCGAGGGTGAGACGCTTCGTTTCGGGGAGGAAGAACCAGACGAAGGCGGCACCCATGCTGGTCAGGACGCCGAACAGGATGTATGTGCCGTAGCGGATACCTGGAGACGTGGACGTAGCCTGTCAGCACAACTCATGCACGGATGTTTGATGTGTGGAAAGGGGTCGAAAGGCTTACCTTGAAGCATGTCCGGAGTAACCTGGCCGACGACTGTTGGAGAGAATATGATGAGTTGCACGTTCCTTACGAATGTTGAAGGGGAGGAAACGAAGAAAGAAAGAAACGAAGAAGAAAGAAAAGTAAAAAAAGAAAAGTAAAAAGGGGCGGGAGGAGGAACAAGGCGGAGGATTCGTACTAAAGTTGTTCATCCAGTTGCTGGACGTCGCGAGAGAAACACCATAGGAACGGGAGCTAAGAGGCCAAATCTCAGCCGCGATGATCCAGGCACAAGGACCCCACTAGCAATCGAGTCAGTCAAGAGAGATCTCTGCGGAGGGGGCTGTCACATTGAACGGTGTAGTCTGGTGTGGGAGTAGGGAGGGAACACGTACCGAGTAACCAAAGTGGATTACGAAGAGCCAAACCATGCTGTTGAAGGGGAATAACGAGTTAGACTTCAGCGTGAAAGACGGTTGGGGTCTGGTCCATCAAATGCCCCGAGAACATGAACATGAACTTACGCGACGGCGGCCCAACCAGCGGCGGGGTGGCTTTCCCACTGGTTCTCGTTCCTGGCGAAGATGATGGCAATGGTGAAATGGCAGAGAGCCATGCCGATGGCGCCTATGGCCAGGACGGGCTTGCGGCCGACTCGGTCGATGTAGAGAACGGCAGGGATGGTACTGAGCACATTGCAAGTTAGAAAGAAAAAAAGAAAAAAAAGGAAAAAGAAAAAGGAAAAAGAAAAAGGAAAAAGAAAAAGGAAAAAGAAAAAGGAAAAAGAAAAAGGAAAGAAAGTCATGATATAGTCCCCCCTCTCGGGCTGGCGGCAGGGCAGGGCAGAGCGACTTACGCGAGGAACATGACGACCCCGACTACGCCGGTAGCGAGGAGCGAGCTATACCTCAAGTTAACGGATCTGTCCCGCACATGCAAGAACAAAACGTTCGGTATCATCTCATGACCACGGCCGCGACTTACATCGTGTTGTCGTCCATCCCGAGCTGCTGGAAGATTTGAGGCGCGTAGTACCTGAGCAGAGGGGGAAGAATCAGCACACGGCGTCACGAGAGTCCGTCCTCCTGTCTGCAGCGTCGAAGCAGGAAAAAAAAAAAGATGAACTCACAGCACAGCGTTGATGCCAGTCCATTGCTATAGGAAATGGAACATGTCAGCTCCACCGACCAGACACCGCCAACAGACGCCAGAGGGGACCCCAACCTGGAAGAACATGGTCACCGTAGCGGCAACGACACGCTTAAACATGGCCTTGGTGCGGAACAGGGAGGCAATGGCGACGAACTGCAGCTTGAAGGTGTTCCAGGCGGTGGGCTCGACGAGGTTGGGGAACTTCTCGGCGGCGGTGCGCTTCTCGAAGAGGGCCTGGGCCTTGATCTCGAGGAACTCGAGCTCGACCAGCTCGTGGTCCTCGGGGAGGTCGCGCAGGGAGGCGAGGTTCCGGCGGGCCTCGTCCTCGCGGCCGTGGGCGACCAGCCAGCGCGGGGAGAAGGGCATGAAGGCCATGCCGGCGAGGAGGATGAGGGCGGGGAAGATCTGGAGGCAGGTCGGGACCATCCAGGCGGCGTCGCTCTGTTGGCCGCGCTCGGTGCCGCCGATGAAGTGGGTGCCGTAGTCGATCCAGAAGCTGGTCATGATGCCGAAGGTGATGGCGAGTTGTTGGGTTGCGACCAGGGCGCCTCGGACTTCGGGGGGTGCGACCTCGGAGTTGTACTACGTGCATCGATTCTCTTGTTAGACTTTTTGTTCTCTCTTCCTTTCTCTCTCACACACACTCTCTGTCACAAAAGACTTGACACCGGGAAAGCTGGCCGGGGTCATGGGGCGGGGGGAGAGGGCGACGACGTACGGTCGGAACAATCATGGACAAACTACCAACTCCCATACCGGTGATGAAGCGACCAGCGAGAGTAGCCTGGGCTCCGGCCGGGGTGATGGCGACGGTCTGAATGACGACACCGACGATGAAGACGACAGTGGCCAGGATAATGCCGTACTTGCGAGACATGTATTCGGCGATGAAGCCGGACAGGAGAGCGCCCACCCAGGCACCGAGCTCGAGAATGGCCGTCAGCCACCCCTTCTTCGTCTGGTCGGCGTTGGGATCGAAAGGGTTATATTCGCCCATGTCTAAGCAAAGTCGCGTTTGATCAGTTTTCGATATTCCAGAAAAGGGGGAGCACATGGGTGTCAAAGTTGAGACTTACGCTCTTTGAAGGACGGCATAGCGAGCAAGCCGGAGAACATTCTAAGCAACACATCAACTCGTCAGTCGTCACATCCAATCTATGATCTACTTTCCAAAATGCATGTGAGATTCAAAACATACCCCTGATTGTAACCGTAGAGGACACCACCGATACAGGCAAACAAGGCGATGCGGAAGACCTTGAAGTTCGCAACCAGAGCCCGGGGCCCACTGGCTCCCATCAAGGCCTGTCGTCTACGAAGCGCGACATCGTAGAATTGGGTGCCGGTATCACCGCCGCCGCCCATGGTGGATAGTGTGAGTGTCTTTGTCCGTCTCTGGGTTATGGGCTATGTGTTTTGCTGCGATACTCCAGTCGAACAGGGAGAAACGGGGAGAAACGGGAAGAGAACCAGGACAAGCAACTGCACTTGCTTTTCGCGTGTGGTATTGCTCGACGTGTTTTGCTGGTTGGTCCGGGGAAACCGTTTATTCATCTCCTTTCTTCTGACTCGGCCTGTTGGGGATCATCCGGATATTTAAACTGATGAATGAATTACACGCAACTCTCGTGCTCTATATTTCGTCCGTCCCATCAGCGAAAGGATCTGCCCCTCTCCCCCCCCTCCCTCCCCCCGCGTCATTCTCCCCTCCCCCGCGGATCCCCGTCCAACACGCCCGGCCCATAGGTGCAGCATCGCCGAACGCGGGAAGTGGAGAGCTCAACTTCAAACGAACAAACGGCCAGGGCCAGACGTGGCACGAGTCGTCGGATCACGGCACTTGACCGATCCTCGCAGCCGAATTTATGTACAACGTACATTCTGTTCGCTTCATGTTGCCTACCCAGGTGCCTCGGATGAAGCTGGGGGGGGTGGATCATGGAGCTGGGTCGGGAGCTGAGTGAGCCTGGGGGTGGGGATGATTATGAAGGCCCAAGGCCACATCAATGCCGTAACGGAAAGATGTTTAGACCAATGATAGCAGTTGTACAGGAGTAAGAGTTCCAATTTCCCGGAACGGATCGAGTTAAGTCTTTCTTTGATGAGAAGCCGGCGAGAGGACGGAGGAAACCCGGTATCCATCCTCCATCCACCCGGTCGGCATTCCCGGCCAACTCCCTTGACTTGGGGGGCGGGATAGCACAGCAATAAGAAGAAAAAAAGAAGAAAAAATTGGCCTGGAAGACGTACGATGGTCAATATCAACGGTGTAGTGCTGATATGGAGTATACGGTCTATCGTACACGAACCGTGATTTTTTCATTCTATCAGCTATTTAACAAGAGACGTAGTTTGAGCCTCTTGGCGAATCACAAGTGCCGTGATGAGAAAGCTTAGAAAGCTTAGAAAGTCACGCCGCATGCACCGAGGATTGGCATCGGCCGGGGAAACCGGGTCGCAGCGTGCTAAGCAAATCTGCCAAATCTGCCATTTTAGCCTAATATATTACGCCGACTCGGCCAAGCCTCTGAACGAACAGGATTGGCCCAGAGCACGCCGGGATCCCACTTAGAAGCGGACCGGGGAAGGGGATCACCGTATCAGGGATCGCGCTTTGGCGGATTGCAACGAAGCGAAGTCCCGACAAGCTCATCCGGGGTCGCATGGCGCTTCAGTAGTTTCTTGGTCAATGTGTGGGAGGACGACAGAAGAGTAAAGGGTTCATGGTGTCAACATTGAAACAAGAGTGAAAGGCAAAATATCTTCATTGGCACGGCTCGAGCAACGGCGGGGGGGCATCTTATTAGGGCGCTTCAATGTTCTTTACGCCATCGGTTTTAGAGGTCGTCAAGGCCGTGATAGATCCGAGTTAGCTTCATGTTCGGAACTAACCGTTCCTTTTTCTTACTCCTTCTTCTTCTTCTTTTCCTTTCCTGTTCTAACGCCGTCTTATAAAACGTGATGCTTACGCGCGAACATCGTCACATGTTAATCTTCGTCCCCGGATTCCCCCATGGCCTCGTGGGAAAAGAGCTTGACGGTCCCACTGGACTCCATGCATGTTGGCACCGAGGAGCATAAGACGATCTTCAGGATGGGCCCCACGGTCCTTGGGTCTCTGGTCTCTAGATGGGTGCGGCAGCGTATTCTAAAGAGTAAGAGTAAAAACTCCGAGTAAAAAACTCGAATGTTCCATCATTTCATCCATTAACATCATAGCTCCATAACGCTTTGTTATACATAAACTTGACCGCTGTTTCAACAACATCCAAGAACCGCGCCTCGTCCACCTGGACATCCATGAAATGCCAATCCCCCCTCTTCTTCAACACTCCCGTGGCCGTAGACGTATTCGTGCTATTATCGCGTCCCTGAGTCTCCGTCTCCACACCCTTCAAGCTGTCCATTTCCCTCTCCTTCCCTGGCTCCTCCTCGGTATCCTTATCAGCCTCGTCCACAGGCATGGAAACACCGGCACCATGGATACGGAAGTACCCCAAATCGAGCAAGTTCGCGACGTTCCGGTACCCCTTCTGATCCAGGCCGTCCGGCTGTATTTCGACCACAGCACCGGCGCCCCTCCGCATGAACAGGACATGCGTCAACCCCGCGCCATGCACCCCGACCAACACATCCGTCTCGCGCGCGACGCGCAACTGGTCCGGGAACGACAGCGCCGCAAAGTCCACAGCCTGCACCCTGATGTGCAACCCCCTCTTCCCGAGCGCGGCCAGCAGCGCCGCCTGGTCCTTCAGCCGCCGGGTCTCCCGCCGGTCGATGAGCGTCACCACGATGGGCTCCTCGCCGCCGCGCACGGGGGGGTCCTCGACGCCGTAGAAGCCGCGGATGCGGGACGAGAAGACGTCGACGAGCGGCGCCGCGTGGCAGGGTTGGACGTGCCACTCTTCCCGCCAGAGAGGGTTGCTGCCTCCCGCGAGGGGCACGATGATGTTGGCGTCTCTCCTCACGGCGTCGACGGCGGCGGCGTCGTCGTCGTCGGCGTTGTTGTTGCCGGCACGGGAGAGGAGGTGCGCGAGACGGACGGGGCGCCGCCGGGCGAAGAGCGTCCAGAGGTCGAAAAAGGGCCCGTCTTCGCGGCTGTCGAGGATGACGACCTGCGTGTCGTCCGCTTCGTCCGTGGCGAAGAAAGGCGCGCCGCCTCGGGACGGGTCGCGCGACATGCGCAGCACGTCGAAGGTCATGTAGGTGGAGAAGATCTCCATGAGGCAGTGCCAGGGGTTCGTTTCACCCTCGCGCTTCAAAAGAAGGTATGTCTTGGGGGGTGGTAGGACGGAAGAAGGAGCGCCGTCGGACGAGTCGGACGATGCTGGAAGGTGCATGTGCTCCGCGTCGAGCGCTTCCGAGACGGCGGTTTCGCCGCTGCGTCTGGCGAGACCGGTCTCCTGTCGGACGATCACGGCGTCCCGAAAGACGTTGCGGGGCCCGGTATCATACATGTATCCACGAAGTCGGTTGAAAGGCAAGATGCCTTGCTCGACCTCTTCCGGCTCGAGCTTCCGCAGCGCGCAGTCGAGGTGGAATTTTCGCGTTGCGGGGTCGAGGACGGCGCCGCGGCCGATGCAGAAGGAATCGTCGGGTTCATCGTCTCGCGCCTTGGTGTGGAAGCAGGTCAACGAGGAGCGAGACCCTGGCGTGCAGTACGAGCCTGTCCGGTTGCGAAGTCCTTCTAGGTACGCCGTCGAGAAACGAGTAGCGCAAGTGTCTTCGGATCGGTGTGCCGGGGCGCGGTAGTCCGACGGCTCGTCAAGGGGCTCGGTCGTCGGGGACAAGCCAGAGGCCGCTGCGTGGGGCCACTGGGAGAGCTTGTCGGACGGGTAGAGGTGGTAGGCGCGGTATAGAAAGGTCAGACTGAACACGATGAGGACGGAAGCGAGGACCGGGACAAGCCTCCTGTGGAGATGAGTTGTCACCAGCATGTCTGGCCAGAGACAAGGCAGCCCTAAGAAGCTGCACGAAGCAATAAGCGCGACAGCATAGGGACCTGGACTAGACCAGGGGGTTTCCGTGTGAGGCACCAGAAGGCATGGTCACGATAATGAAAAGAGACGATGGGAGAAAAATATTCTCATTCACGTTCGGGGACCCAACCCGTGATAAGTGAGACGGACGGGGGCATTCCTAATCATGCCTAATCAGCGGAACCACCCACCCCTGTTCTGTTCTGTCTCTGTTTAGTGGTGCATGGGGGCCAAGTGGCAAGGGAGGCCAGGGGTCCAGCGGTCCAGCGGTCTAGGCGTCTAGGCGTCAGCATCACCAACAGTCGATGTGCTGATTTTCTCTGGGATAACTCTGTATGCGCAGAATCTGGCTCGGTGATCCAACGTATGTATCCCTTATGAATTAAATGCCTGGATCTGTAAGAATGAAGCCTAGAATCAAGCTGCTTCGGTCTCAGAAACTCTTTCCTTGGAGCTTTTAAGCTTAGAACCCCAGCCAAATATGGACGGCATAAGCCAAGAGGATTCACCTCGCTTCAGCTCGCTACCAAATTTGGGGCTGGACCCGCCGGCATCTGCACTGGGTCAATAGTTTGTGACCAACAGTGACGACTGGGTCTTGGCGAGAAGCTCCCTTGCCTTGCAGACGCGCGCGCCCTACACTTACACTTCACCAAACATGGCAGTTGGTGATTATGTACATACATAGGCGCCCAGCTCGCAGCAGTGGGTTACTTCAACCACCCTACTGCTGTCTCCGTAAGGTAGGGCTCAGTTGGTCAATCGCAATGTTGCGATGCGTAGCCGCTACTGACGATTCCTTCGCACATTGGATTCTTTTCCCCGAGGCATGATTGCGAACCTCTGGATGGAGTTCGAGGCAGACTGTCGAAGTCTGCATAATAATAACCGATTACTTTTTTCTTTCATTTCCCCCCCTTTTTTTCTTTACTTTCGACGACGAAGAGACACGTAGTTTCCTGGAAGGGCTGTTCGAAAAGTGCCGTCTTTTGACGCCGCCAGGGTCCATGCCTTGAGGAACTGACAGCAAAATATCCAGGGACGCCTGCAAGACTAGTATCTTGACTCTTTTCGTCTCGATATGCACTTTCCCGCTGTCGCACTAGGGAAAGAGAAGCAGCCGTCGGTCGAAATTCATCAGGGCCCATGACCCTTGAGTGCGAAAAAGCGACCGGATCACACTTTGACGTTGGAGCACCCAGAATCGACAACGCCGCGAAAGATATGTATTAAGCACTCCGGCTCCGTGGGCCGTGTCTATCCTGGAGCGATCCAAGCTCCGACCGCTCTCCCAGGTTGGTCTCGGTAGACTACTGCGTCTTCTGCTTGGGCGCGCCTTTTAGACGTCGCGAGATGGTCAAAAAGGTAGCGCTGACGACCATGAGGAACTCGAGCCCCAGCAGGCCGACCCACAGGCCGTTCAAGATCTTCTCCTCGTGGCCGCCGAACAAGAAGAAGTTGCTCATCTTTTGTTTGAAAACGGGGTACGCGCCGGTGACGAACAGGAGGGCTTCGAGAACGTAGAGCGAGAACCAGAAAGGACTGCGGACAAAAGAGGGAGAATGGGTCAGTAAATGGGTCAGTAAATGGGTCAGTAAATGGGTCAGTCAGGCGACAGATGGATAGGTTTGTAAAATAAAATAAAAAATAAATAAAAATTGGGGAGAGTAGCGACGCACGCTCGTTCAGGAGTCAACCTGGTCCATTGGAATCCGTTAGGTTCGCCGGCTTGGGATGCTTGCACCGCCATGAGGATGCCTCCGAGACAGAATATCCAAAGGGCAAACATGCGGTGCAGCGGCTCCATATGAATAACCCGTTGCAAGAGCGAGTCGACGAATTCGGCCACGTCCATCTTGGCTGCTCGGCGGGTTTCTTTGTTGCGTCCTGCTTGTTTCGGGATGGGCGCGGGAGGCGGGGGATTCGAACAAGACACGTAGCAGATCGAATCGAGGCCCGCCGGTGATTGTCGCAAGGTGCCGCACGGAGGAGGGGGGAGGCGGGGGAAGGCGGGGAGGGAACGGAGAGAAAGGGGAAATGGTAAAGGGCGATGGAAAATGGTGGATGTCGATGGTCTTTTTATTTAATTTAATTATCTTTTTCCTGACCCCGGATTGAAACGATTATTAATCAATGCGACGCTGCTCAGCGGAATCGAGTCGTTGGACCTGTGACAACTCTACTCTTTGGTAAGCACTGTGCCAGGTGGTTTACTCACTGTTGTGCTTTCCCGGCTGCTCCTCTCCCTCGTCCCTCAACACCATAATGGGAATCGTGGCTTCTCGGAACACTCCGTGGCGGTGGTCTGGCCTGGCCAGATTGCGCCTGAAGCGATGGATGATGGTCTTTTGAAGGACTCGGAAATTCCACCTCCGTGTGGAAATTAGGAAGTACGAAGTAACTTACCTTAGGTATTCGTAAATCGCTGATTGCCAGTATCCGTGCGAAGTAATTGCCTTGCAATACCTCGTGGACGGACTACAAGAAACCCCAGACGTTTCGGTCAGTCGTTCGGTGAGATTGAGATTTTGGAACTTGCTCTGGGGTCTTTTTCTTCTTTTTTTCTTTCTTTTTTCGTTCCTTGGCCGTGCAATGGCTTCAACACCGGGGACAACGGGAAATACGGGGTTCTTTCGGTTCGCAACAGATCCAAGCACCCAATAATTTGGAGGAGGAAGATAAGAGAAGCCTGTGACGTCCCTCCGACGACAGAATTGGGTCTCAGGACTGAAGGGGAGCCCACTCAGCCAGCTTCTTTCACATGCACGCGCTGCCTCCCCAAGTCCCTCCCCCCCGTTCTTAAAGCTGTGCCTGCCTCGCTGAAACACCGAATGCGTAGCGTGCCTCACTATAAGTGTACGAACGAAGTATTCGTAGGCATGTTATTAAGACAGTCGGGTGCTTTCGCAAAGTTAATAGACAAAGAAGACGAATGCGCTCCTAGGTACAGAGACACCTAGACGGGTCTACGAAGTATTATTAGGTTAGGTGGCAGCTGACAATACAGGTACCCCGTAAGTACAGTGTATAAGAGCGCTAAGGTACACACTCTGTAAGTCCACTGATGAGCCACCGAGAAATGACGTATGTTGTTTCGCCCCTCACCATGTCCCTTCGCAGGACCAGGTACTGGCTGTTGCCTGAAGAGATTGAAACACCCGACGCCTCCTCCTGGCCCTCGTGTCGTGATCAAACCCCATTATTACACCCCATTAAAACCCCTCCCCTTCCTTATTGCACCTGCTATTACCCCGCCGCTGCGCTGCTTTGACACCAACTCTGGTCCCATCCCTTCCTACAACCCAACGGAAAGAAACTTTGCCTCGAACAAACCGAACAAACAACTATCAAATCTGTCCGTCCTACAGAGTAACTACCATAACAGTCCATTTTCTTCGACATACCCATAATCGTCACAATGTCTGCCAACACCGTGCACGTCAAAAACATCGCGTCGGCGACCGAAGACAAGGAGATTCGCGATTTTTTCAGCTTCTGGTAAGTCGCCTCTCTCTCTCTCTCTCTCTCTCTCTCTCTCTCTCTCTCTCTCTCTCTCCTTCTACGCCTCTCGCCACCACTTGTATCAACCACCAAACGCAGTCGTATTGACAGCGAAACTTGCAAATAGCGGCAAGATCACCGATCTCCAGGTCACCCCCTCGGGAGACACCAAGGATGCCGTCGTCACCTTTGAGAAAGAAACAGCTGCCAAGACGGCCCTGCTCCTGAACAACACCCAACTGGGCTCCTCGCAGATCAACGTCACGAGCGCCACGGGCGACCAGTCCGACGACGGCTCGCACTTCGCCAACACGGACCCCAGCGTCAACCGCGACACGGACGACATCGCCCAGGAGGACAAGCCCCGCGCCCGCATCCTGGCCGAGTACCTGGCCCACGGCTACGTCGTCGGCGACGTCGCCCTGCAGCGCGCCATCGAGCTCGACGCCCAGCACGGCATCTCGAAGCGCTTCCTCGACACCCTCCAGTCCCTCGACCAGAAGTACCACGCCACCGACCGCGCCCGCGCCACCGACCAGACCTACGGCCTGACCGCGCGCGCCCAGGGCTTCTTCGGCGGCCTCAACAGCTACTTCGAGAAGGCCGCCAACTCGCCCACCGGCAAGCGCATCGTCCAGTTCTACACCGACTCGCAGCGCCAGGTCAACGACATCCACGCCGAGGCCCGCCGTCTTGCCGACCTCAAGAAGGACCAGCACGGCGGCAGCGCCTACAAGGCCGCCGGCCTCGAGAAGGTCTTTGGCAAGGAGAAGGAGCAGGCCGTGCCGCCCGCCACGGGGGAGACGGTCGGCACCATGGCGCCCACCCAGCCGGACGATACCACCGCTGTCCCGCTGTCCAAGCCTGGGGCCGCCGACGAGAAGGCCTAGACAGGAAAAAGCTTCTGTGACGGCCATCGGGACATGAGGTAGTATCACTGTATGCTTTGTGAAGGGATATGATTTGCTTTGGGACCTACGTTTCGGTTGTGCGTCTGCGCGCGTACTCTCGCATCGTATGCCGGTTTGGCGTTAAGGATTTTGCGTTTTGCCATTATTCCAGCAGAGAAGAAAAGCTTAATCACGTCGAAATCATAACACAGTTTGAATTCATATTCATTCCAAAGTTTTCAGGGACGGTAGACGTGGATTGTGCTGTGTACATGCCTATGTTTCGCACGGGATATTTATCACACTGCAAATGGGCAATCGATCTTGTTGACTCGTTGAGCACTGTAATTGATATTGCTGCTACATTTGTATCGTACACCTCCGCATGCTCAACCATCCTGCCTTTCATGTTCCAATATTACTACGCTCAAGAATATATGCCGTATTTCATCCTGCCACTCAGTTTACTTCTTCTGGAACTTCTCCTTGAGAGAAGCGTCCATAGGACCCGCCGGGTTTGATGTGAGGTGCTGCGAGCTATTGTCAGTGCATCGTTACAACAATGGAGAGAACGGGGAACGGGAGGAGGGAGGAGGAAAGGGGGGGTTTTTGGGGGGGGGGTCCAACCTTGAACTGGTCCTTGTTCATCTGGTCCTTCTGATCCGTCTGGTCTGTGCCGTGTCCAGAGGCAGGGGGCGCGTTGACCTGGGCATCAGTCTGGCGCTCGGGAGGAGGTGATTGACGTCCCTCGGGCATGATGTGTTGTATTTAGTGGTCTTTGGTTTTAAGAGGGTCGAGTTGTGGAATTCTGATGGCTGGGAGAGTTGTAGAGTGAGAATGTGAGATTATAAGATTGATTTGGGCTGTAACAGTAAGGTAGATGGGTCAGAAAGTCAAGAGACAGGACTGAGAAGATTATATATACGGGATTCAACTGTCCCCTTGGCCAAACCTGCCTCATCTTACTCATCCACTTGGGTTCTACAAGATACCTTACCTTTAGGTGGATGGCGTAGGCGCGGTTGCTTCTTCGGAGTTCGTTTACATCACTGCAGTTCTCTCCCTCGTCCGTAACATCATCCATCGATCAACCCATCGACAACGTCATGCCGGCGGATGACGTCATCTTGTGTACGTTGTACGTATTTGAGGGACCTGTGGTGGGACAACAACGGATTGAGGGGTACTGCTCCGCACAGTAAGTTACGTGCGATAAGATGCCTATATATACTGTGACTTTCTAATGGTACCGCCACTGCGTCCATTACCAGCACGGCTTTGCACTCTGATTCTCTCTGAAGAAGTACCTTATCTACCAGAAGCAGTTGACCACTTGGTCAATTACACTGTCCGACGTGCTGCAAGAGCTATCCCCCATTTCTTTCCGCTTTCGGTGTTCATGCCCCTTTATGTTGTAGTCTCGGTATGCTTCGACAGCAACGTCACGTGAGGGAAATGGAGGGAAGAACGACCGTTTTGGAGCCACCAACTATTCAAATTTATTATAGATTCATGATACTATCTATGCCTCAACTCACGCCTCGCCTATACAGGATACTCACAAGCCATAACAACGAAACATTCTATGAGATCAAACAGCCATCTATTACAAGTCAAGCTAGGTACGAGCGATTAAAATATTACACCCTCAAAGGAATGAAACACATCCGTTTTCCATCCGACGACAAAAGAAAATATTCACCCATAGTCGCCCAAAGTCGGGTGTTGCAGCAGAGCAGGCCAACATCATTGATGCCCTTGCCTGCTTGGTCTCTTTACTTCTTCTTCTTGCCTCCGAGCAAGCTGCCCACGCCCAGACTGTCGAGGAGACGGTTGAGACCCAGCGTTCCTAGAAGACCGTCGACGAGGCCACCCAGTCCAAGGCCACTCAGCTGTCTATTGTCAGTTTCTTTCCATCAAACACATACAGAAGTAAAAGTGGGATAATGTCCGTGACTTACCAGACGACCGACGAGGTTCAGTACGCCCGCCAGCAAAAGTCCAACTGCCGCTAGGATCTGGAACAAAGGTTCCGTCAAGAGTCCCCAGAGCGGGTTGAGCTCCTTCTTCGCGTGAGGCATGTCTTCAATCTTCCTCTTTGCCGAATCGATGCACGTCGTGACCGTGCCAGTCAACTAGAACGTTCGTTGTCAGCTTCTTGCGCCCTGGTCTTAAGGTATGATTGCATCTTACCTCCTTCAGCACATCGGCAAGGTGATACTCGCCCGGAGTAGCATCCCGGCTGCCGGCCTTCTGCTTGGCATTCCGCTGAATGCGACCGTCGGGGTCCATGCCACGGATCGATCCATTCATCTCGCTGAGGATCTTTCCTCCCTCTTCGATCAGCGGCTTGACCTGCTTGACGAGCTCCTCCTCGTCCAACTCCTCCTTGGGCGTCCGCTCGGCCTTGTCAATCTTGTCCGTGATCATGTTGCAGATGGGCCGGATCTTGTCGAGACCCTGTTCGATCACCCCGGCAAGGTCTTGGGCCAGCTTCTCGTCCTTCTCGGCCTTCTCCCGCGCTTCCTTCTCCTCGGGGGTCTCCTCCGGCGCCGGGATGTCTTCCAGCAGCGACACGTGGCCCACCGTCGCGCCCTTCGAGTCCACCACGTCGTTATCGCCGTCGATCTCCTTGCCCGCGCACACGTTGAGGTCGCCCGACGTCAGCTTGCCCATCAGGTTGTGGTCGTCGTCGTATACTTCTCCCTGCTTGTTGACCCGTCGTCCTTCCATCGGACCCTTGGCCTTCTCGGGGGGCGCCTCGGGCTCCCACCGCTCCGCTTTGCCGATCGAGTTGCCGTTGCGGTCGAGCACCTCGCCGTCCTCGTCTACCAAGCGTCCGAAGAGGACCTTCGGGTCTCCCTCCACCAACCTGCCGACAATATCCTCTTGTTTCGTCATGACCATGCCGTCCTTTCGGACAGTGCATTCGCCGAGATCGGCAAACGGGCCTTCTTTCGCCCCTTCTCGGTCGGCTGATTGTAAAGAACATGTGTTAGTTCCTTTCCTCCCCACCCTGTGAAAGCCAAGGCCAAGCAAGTTAGAAGACCGTCGTAGCACTTACCCTCCGGCACGAGATCCACTGTGCCCAAAACATCGCCCGTCTCGGAGATGACCTCGCCCTTTTTGTTGCACATGCGACCCCTGAGCTTCTTGATATCACTGCCCTCCGAGACGCGGCCGAAGATGTTGCCGCTGGAGTCGACCGCGAACCCGGCCTTGTTGATGCGCTTACCCGCCAGGATCGACTTGTCGATCTCCGCCTCGGGTTCGGGTTCCTCGGGCTCCCACCTCTCGGCATGGCCGAGGACGTTTCCCTGGCGATCCTGGACATCGCCTTCCTCGTCTACCGTCTTGCCCTTCAGCTTCTTCGGGTCACCGTCCACCAGTTTTCCGATCACCTCGCCCTTGCTGACGATGTCGCCGTTCGACTGCACCGTCGCGTCGGGGAAATCTTCGAAAGGCGCCGGCTCCTTGAACTCCTCCCGCTCCTTCTCGGGGATGACTTCGCACTCGCCGATGACCTCGCCGGAATCGTTCCAGATGCGTCCGAGCTCGTCCGACTTGCGCCCGACGAGCTGCTTGACGACGCCGGACTTGACGCGCCCGATCGCCATGTTCTTGTCGTTGACCAGGTTCCCGCCCTTATTCACGCGCAGACCCTTTAGGACCGACAGGTCGGCTTTCACCTCCTCTTCGATCTCCCGCGCGATCTCCGACTTGAGCTCGACGCGCCCGATCTCGGACCCTTCGTCGTCCCGGACGGCGCCACCCGGTGAGATGGCCCGCCCGGCGAGGTCCTCGGGCTTGCCTTCGACGACTTTGCCGATCGACTCGTTCTCGTAGATGACTTTGCCTTCGTCGTCGATCTCGGCGTCCTCGAACCGTTGGAAGGGGGCGGGAAGCATTTCGCCGGGCACCTCGACCGTCTCCATCTCGTCGAGTTGGGATTTGGCGGCCTCGGTTAGGGGTTGACCCTCCTCCTCGGCGGCTCCTTCAGGGGCTTCTTCCTCGGCTTTCTTTTCGAGTTCTTCCTCGGGGGCCTCCTCCTCTTCTTTCTTCTCGAGTTCTTCGGGTGCTTCCTCGGCCTTCTTCTCGAGTTCTTCTGGCGCTCCCTTAGCCTCCTCGGCTTTCGTCTCGGCTGCCTCGGGTACGCCTTCGGGGGCCTCGTCTGTTTTCTTTTCGAGCTCCTCGGGAGCCTCTTCTCCCTTCTTCTCTAGCTCCTCTGGTGCTCCTTCGGCCTCCTTCTCGAGTTCTTCTGGCGCTCCCTTAGCCTCCTCGGCTTTCTTCTCGGCTTCCTCGGGTGCTCCTTCGGCAGCCTCCTCGGCTTTTTCAGACACCCCTTCAGCTTCCGGCGCTTCCTCCGCGACTTCTTCACCCTTCTTTTCCGGCGCTTCCTCCGCGACTTCTTCGCCCTTCTCTTCCGCCGCCTTAGTATCCGGTCCGCTAGGAGCCTCAGCCTTGGACTCGCCCGCCTCGCCCGCCTCGCTCTCCGGCGGCTGCGACCTTGTCTCGGCAGGCTCCTGGTCCTTCACCTCGACAGGCGCAGCCTCGGCCGCCTTGTCAGTCTCCTCGAACAGCTTTTTCTTCGCCTCCTCCGTCATCTGTTCCTTTTCTCCGACATCTCTCTCCTCCGGCTTTTCGCCCAGCACGCCGCCCAAGACGCCCTCGGCGCCCTTTGCGGCCCCTTCGGCTTCTGATTCTCCCTTGCCGCCGAGCCCCTTGAGGGCGTCGAGGACGGGAAGTCCCTGGCTAATGGTCTTGACAGTGCCATCAGCAGGGTCGACCACGGCCTTGATGCCCTTTGCGGCGCCCATGAGACTGAAGCCCCCGTCCTCGGTCTTCTTGTCGTCGAGCGGCTCCGCATGACCTAGGACACCGCCTTTTTTTCCGATGATGTCCCCGGTTGCGGTGACCACGCTTCCAGCTATGATTTTTTTCCATCTTTTGTCAGTTTTAACCCTTTTGAGTGCAAAGGTGGGTGGGAACTCTGCTTTACCTAGATCGCTGGCATCTCCTTCTGTGACCTTTCCCACGGGGCTTCCGGATTCATCCAGTACGTCGCCGGATTTTCCGATGATCCCAGCCACGAGATTCTCGCCTTTTTGTTGGACTTCAGTCTCTTCGGCTATTTTTCTTTTGTCAGTCTCACTACCTTCCCGGCAGATGGGTAAGTAGAACTTACGGGGGTTGCCCTGCTGGGTAGGGGCCTTCTTCCCTTTCTCGACCGCTGGACTCGCCATGGCGTATGATAGCGTGGATGTGATGTGTCTCGAGTTGAGTTGAATTACAAATTGATAAAGGAATTTCGTTTTGTGGTAAAAGATTAAAAGTAAAGGGTCTGCAACTTTGGATATCCTATGGTTGCGTACGTAAATGATTTTCCAGGGGCTGAACGTTTTTCTCTCTTAACTCTATATTACTAGACAGAGCTGCTTCTTTGAAAACAGTTCTTCCATTTACATCCCCACGGCGTCTTATATTATCGACCCGTTGGAAACTTTGCGATGCACCTGTTACGTCAAGCCACGCCGGGCCCAAAGTTTCTTTCCCTTATCCTCTCACCTTACGAGAGGTAATAGTGTACAACG